>NC_134866.1:8634166-8967500 GCF_049852395.1 Peromyscus maniculatus bairdii | reverse complement strand
TGGAGGGCTTCTCTCCAGGTTCCACCAAGCCCCGCAGTCCCACAATCCACGTATAAAATAATCACTCAGACGCTTATATCACTTATAAACTGTATGGCCGTGGCAGGCTTCTTGCTAACTGTTCTTTTATCTTAAATTAACCCATTTTTATAAATCTATACCTTGCCACGTGGCTGGCGGCTTACCAGTATCTTTACATGCTGCTTGTCCTGGCGGTGGCTGCAGTGTCTCCCCCCTCAGCCTTCCGCTTCCCAGAATTCTCCTCTCTCCTTGTCCCACCTACTTCCTGCCTGGCAACCTACTTCCTGCCTGGTCACTGGCCATTAGTGTTTTATTTATATAGAGCAATATCCACAGCAGGGGCTGCTTGAAACTCAACCACATGATCGGGGACAATCTGCTTCAGTCAAAGTCCACCAATTTAAACCATATTCAAAAAAGGCCCCACATAGACAGCGAGCATATGTTTCACCAAATATCTGGATACCATGGCATGTTGACACAGAAAATTAACCAACATGAAATCACCACAACTCATATTCGTCTGAATCTCAAAGCATTTTGGATCTGTTTCCCTCTGACAGCCCCGACATGCCTGCAAAGTCTCTGCAATGTTCTGTCTAGCATTTAACTTGCTCTTCCAAACAGGCATTCTAAAATTCAATTAAGTACATTCATGACAAGAGAAAATGCTTTTCCCTCTTCCTCCCCTTTAATCCTAAATATTATGATAAATCCAACTGTCATGCCTTAAAAAAAAATCCAATTTGTCAACTGGAAAAAACCCAACACCATCTGATAAAATAAACTAATATCATCGGGAGGACTTGGGACTCTACTCAGAAGCCCTAAATGAGATTTTTTATTACATTTCGGCATTGTCGTTATGCACCACTGCAGGTCTTGTGAGAGGGACAGGCCAGCATTCTAAGGCAGAAGGCTCAGTTTTTCACGCAGATCACAAGAACCCTTCATGCGCTCTTCCAGAGAGATCCTTGGGACTACAGAAGGTGTTTAGAGAATCAATGAGGACTTTCATTATCCCAAGAACAGTGGTTGGTACCTAGGAGTGATATCATCCTACAGGGAACATCTGGCAAAGTCTGGAGACATTTTTTGATGTCACAGCTGGGAAGCTGAGGGAAGAGCTGTTGGTAGCACCCCCCCCCCATTCAAAGAGCAGTCCCACTCAAAAGGTCAACAAAGCCAAGACCATCAAAGTCGTATGTGCCTGCCCTGTTCTAGAACCCTTTGGTTTATTATAATGTAACTAAACAGTCAAAGGCAATTTCCCCTCGATCTGGAATCTTGAAAACACATAACCTATGTTTCCGTGACGAAGGCACGTTCAGTGGAAGCGGCTGCCTCCGCCTGCGCTCGTAAGCCTTCGCAGCCCTCAAAGCACAGTAGAGCAAATTGCCGTGATGCAGATTCGCTCCTGGACGCGTTAGATAGAGAAAATCTCTTCCTTCTGGGAGAGCGTGCAGCAGAGCTACAGTGTAACGGTTGTTTTCTCCGATGCTGATACAAAGAAGAACCGAGATAAATGTCCCCTGGTGGCTTCCCCAGCCAATTCACAGAGGGCAGCCGGGACAAGCTTACAGGCTTTTGGCTCAGCTATTTAAATTCTCTCTAAGAAAGGTCTCAGAACCTCTTTCTGAATGGTCGCAGCCTGTTTTCCACAGTGAACAGTGTGCACGCAAGCTGATTAACCTCAGGGCTACCAGGATTTATTGCAAAAAGACAAGTGGCTAAAGAAGAAAGCGGGCCTCTCTCTGTAGAATGGGCTGCTGGGAAAGACACCTGAGTAGGTAGAGTGCCTGCTGGTAGAGGGGACCTTGGCCTTGGCTTGTATCCCTGTCTTCTAGCACAGTTGTTACCTGTCACAGCCCTCAACACACCCTCATTTCTGTCCTGAAGAGCAAAGACCATTCATGAACTGGAGAAATATGAATGAACCCCTAACCACCCCTGAGAGGGCACTTTTGACAGACCAAAGACATGATTTCACCCAAGTCTGGCTTGGTGAATTATGAGTTTACTGGGCTTCCTCACAGGTGCATGGATGAGCATGGGTGAGTATGGGTGAAGGCCTGCTCACAGGTGCATGGGTGAGGGTTCCTCACAGGTGCATGGCTGACTTGGCAGCAGAATCACTGAAAGTCAACCCAAGCATGGGTACCACTCATGAATACTACATCTCAGGAGCCCCCTTAACAGACTGTAGGTCGCACTAAGATACGCCTCTCTCTCGTTTAAACTTGTTCTATTTTCAGCTGCAACAAATGCAGCTAGGGAAGTCCACACAGCTGTAAAAGACAAGCTCCACAGCACCACACCAAGCCAACTGTAAATGTCTACTGCTTTCTCACCTATTTTACTCCCTATCATGATGTGGCCTCCACCTTCACCTGACACGATCGGAAGCCAGTGCAGGACACCTCCATCCTGAGGTGTGCTTCATCTCAGAACCTCAAAGTAAAGAGGACTGTGAAACAAGAACAACTGTCAAAAACAAGTGAAATCTAGAGCCACATTTCTGTAATGGGTACTAAGGAACCTTCTTTGAATGTCTTGCAATGTCCTTTCAATGACTTGCAATGGCCTTCCTACTCATTTAACACTCCCTGGGGGTGCCAAAATAACTGATGACAGCTGACTGTCCCTCCAAAACTGACTGTTTTGGTATCACATCAAAAAAGTTCTTTCCCAGCTTTAATACTTATTTTCCTCACTGTAGCAAGTTAGATTATTTAACTGTTCTTATGGCTATTCTTATCACAAAGAAAAAAATCCCCAGTTATCCCAGGAGAGTGGGAAAGATGGCTCAGAGAGTAAAGGCACTTGCTGAACAAGCCTGGCAACCCGAGTCTGATGCCCAGATCCCACTTAAAGGTAGAAGGAGAGAACAGATGTTACAGAGTTGTCTTCTGACCTCCATATGTGACCTGCGGCATGCATGCCCACATCTCTCTCTCTCTCTCTCTCTCTCTCTCTCTCTCTCTCTCTCTCTCTCTCTCTCTCTCTCACACACACACACACACACACACACACACACACACACACACACAGAGTAATTTTTTTTAAGTTAGCCCAGCAAACAACAACAAAGCCAAAAGACGGTTACATTGTGGGCACAAAACAGTTAGCATATCTAAGAAGGAGACCTGACAGGAGTTCAGTGAACAAGTATTTTCTTCAAGGACATTTAGTTAACCTGAACATAATGAGGTAATGATAAATGGTGGGCACTGCACTATTTGCTTTGTTTAAACTGCGTAAACATCACCAGCACCATGTTTCATTAATCACAGAGACATTGAACTAGACAGTTATCCCTTGGAGGAAAGTCTGGGGCTAAACCACCACTATGATCAACCACACGACTGCCACCATCATCATTAACATCATCATCAGAACCCTCATACCACCAACAGTGGATCTCCATCTTCATCATCGCCATCTTCAACAACCTTCCCACGTGTATTGAACTTACTAAGTACCAGGCCTTCCCAGCAGCTTTACTTGCTACACATTGTTATTTCGGAGACAAGAAAAATAAAATTTAGTGAAGTAAACAGGTAGCAAAGCTCTGGTTAATCTGACACTAAGTTCTATGCTTTCTAGTGCCGATCTTTTTTTTCTCCCTGTCTCTCAAGACAAGGTGTCATGTTAGCCCAGGCTATCCTCAAATTCACAAATTTACCAGCTTAGCTTATCTGTCTTACACTGATTTTCTTGCCTCAGCCTCCCCAATGCTGGCATTATAGGCATGTACCACCACACCCAGCTGTCCAGCACCACTATGGTGATATTTTATTTGTACTGAAATGTGATTTTATTTGTATGTTAATAAATAAAGTTGCCTGGGGGCCAGAGCTAATAGCAAGCCACAGCAGAAGCTGGGCAGTGGTGGTGCACACCTTTAATCCTGATCACATGACAGGCAGGTCTCTGTGTGTTCAAGGATACAGCCAGCATGGAGACACACACCTTTCATCTCAATACCAACCATAGAAGACCTGGAGGTCTGTATAGACAGGCAGTGACAAGGAGGTCATATGGTTGGGTTTACAACCAATGAGAAGGCAGAACAGAAAGTCAATAAAAAGACAGATACACAGGAAGTAGGTCTCTTTCTGAGGGGAAGGACGGCAGCGGCAGTGAAGGGTAAGAAAGGTTTTTTTTTTTTTAGTCTCAGCTCTCAGCTACTGCTCTGACTTCTTGGGCTTTTAACTCTGCATTTGGCTCTGTGTTTCTTATTTAATAAGACTGTTCATCTACACACCACAGTATCTCAGCATCTCCTCTTATCAGTACCAAGACCTCCTAGGTACTTGTCCTCTTTGTCTCTCAGTTTCCCCATCTGTAAGATAAGAATAGTAACAGTCCCTGTATTTCAGGATGCTAATAGGCCTTGCCTGGTATGTGTAGAAGATACTTTGTAACTATATTGTTGTTATCCATTTCATGGAATTGGCCCTAACCATGCCTGATACAAATGTTCACAAAGCCCAAATTTCCATTTAAAGACTGAGGAGATTTTGCTGCCTCCTTATTCCCTTTCAGCTTCTCCGTGGAACCACGAGGAAAACCCACCAGAGGTTACTTGGAAGAAGGATGCTCTGGTGTATGACCTGTTCCACCACAGATTGTCCAGTTTCACATGAGAAGATCTTCGAGGGTGTGCAAGAGAAAGGAGGAAAAAAAGGAGGTCCAAAGTCTAAGGGTCAGGGACGAGGCTGTGGGGAGCCAGGGCCAGTGAGAAATGGCTGGTGATGTGGCTGTGGTGACGCCTGTCATGCACCATACATACACCCCCCCATCCCCTAAACTTGCACCAGCTCCTCATCACAGGGTGTGAGTGCAGCTTCATGTTCTCCTGCTTCTGCTGTTTCCTTTGCTCTCTTCCCACATCCTGACCTTGGGGTGTGATTTGAAGAGATCAGATGGCCTCCTGCAATCTCTTCTTCCTTCAACATAAAGCCAGATGTAGAGGGAATAATGGCCCAAAGAAGGGCCTTGCTGTGTCTCTTTGCACTAGATGGCCTATGTCATACCTGATAGAGTGGCTTTGGTATCGGGGACTATGGGGGTCCAGCCCCTCGATAGTCCCCTCCCAGGGTCCAGGAAGAATCTACAACCAGCTGATAATTAATCTTTGATAAAAAGGAATAAATCTATGTACACGAAACTCCTTAGTCCATACACTTTGTTATTCTGTGATAGTTTTCTCTCTACACAGCTTTTATTCTGCTCTCGTGTCTAGCTCCTTTCTTGGCTGATTTCTCTCTATATTTATCTACTGTCTCCTCTAGGTTCTATCTTAATTCCTTCATCTAGTTCTGTCCCTTCTAGGTTCTCATCCATCTAGTTCTTTCCCCTATCAGCTCCTCTCCCATCTCCTCTCTCATCTGGCTCTTCCTCATCTTGTTCTTCCCCATCTGGCTCTTCCTCATCTTCCATCTCGTTCCTCTAGTACTCTCTTCTAGCCCTTCAATCTAGTTCTTCCCCATCTCAGTTTGTTCCTCTCAAGTTCTTACCTGTCTAGTTCTTCCATTCTCTTTTCTCTTCTCCATGCTGTTCTCTCTCTGTCTACATCACCTGCCTTTTCTTTCCTTGGGCATGTGGTTCCCTGCCTCCTCAGGAATGTTGTTTTATCTCTCACCTTGATATGTAAAAACCTCTTTTGTTCTCAAAATGCTCTGGAGAACCACTAGGCCTCCTCAAGGGGAAGGGATGGTCTGAGCTTCATTAGCATAGGAAACAAAGCTATGTGTCTCCAGCCATCTTGTCTCCTAAGCTCAGCAGGGCAGTTAGTAACTTAGTAGGTTCAGCAGGTGTGAGGAGCTGAACTGTTTACCAATTAGTCTGGGCATGCAAGGATTTCATAGCAGAAAACAGCTGAAACATTAAAGGCTGGGTAACACCAAATATTCATAATAAATGGCTTTGCCTTTGGACAGACTCTTGGCCAGTCAAAGTTCAGCTTTAATACACAGATGAATCTCTATATACATTCTTGCGGCCCGCAAGACTTTGGGTATGGCAAAGGTGGGCCACACCAGTCTTAGCGCAGGGCCCTAATAGCATAATCTCAGAGTTGGGGTGGAAATACAGAACAGATCAACCACAAGGTTTGGATAATGGAATGTCAGTTGTCCCATCATGCACAGTGAGCCTTTCATGTCTAGGTAAGGAAACTCCAACGCAGTGGTGCTGCATCCTGAAGGCCACACTCTGTGCCTACTGCCACACATCGGTGGTGGGAAGATAAGGCATCCCCTAGACAACAGAAACTGCACATTGGGAACTCAGCCACACTCTGCCCACGAACCTCCTTCTTTAGTTGACTCCCACTCTCTTTTTTGCCTGTGATCAAAGAATAGATGGCCTTTGCTGTTTGCTTTGTTTTTCTGGGTCCTTCTAGAAAGTTTCTGAAGTTGAAGACAGTTTTGGTATCACCACAACCACTTTGTGTGCAGCTGTTATTCAAAGAGAGAGCAGCTTTAAGAATGAATGAGGACATGGACCTCATAACTCACTAACTCTGGATACCAGGTGTACTCATAATCCTTGTTCAAAACAGTGATAAGAATCTGGGCATCAGATGGACACATGGGCCATATGGCAGCTTCTTTGGTCAGCTCGACACAATCTATAACCACCTGGGAAGAGAATCTTAGTGAAGGAGCGTTTAGACCAGGTTGGTCTGTGTATCTGTGGGGTATTGTCTTAATTGTGTTAACTGAAGTGGAAAGATCTGCCCACCATGGGTGTCACCACTCCCTAGACAGGGAGTCCCGAACTTTACAAGAGCAAAGAAAGAGAGCCGAGGGGAAGCCTGAGTGCATGCGTTCTCTCTCTGCTCTCCGCTGTGGCCATGGCCAGCTCCATTAATTTCCTGCTTCCTTACCTCCCCACCATGGTGGACCGTCACTGGAACTGTGAACAAAAATGAGCACGTTCTCCCTTAAGTTGTGCTTGCTGTAGTGTTTTATTAGAGCAGCGTAGGCAAAATTAAGACAGACCAACTCAGGTCCTGAGGGAGAGGAGGCTCCTCTGTGCTTACTCTATAGAGGGGTCATGAATTATACTTTCTCATGCACTCTTTAGTTGGAGGTAGGCATGGGAAATCACATGGGCTGTGTCTCGGTACGATGTAAAACGTATTTTTTTCTTTCAGTAGCATCCTAGCTGTCCGAAGCTTCTTTAGAAAAGTAATAAGAGCATTGACTGCCTATAGGTGGGAAAACAAGGTGCAAACTAGGTGGGCACTTGGTCTGCTGGTTACTCTCTGGAAGCAGCGCCTGGCTCTAACCTCAGGATCTGGCAGGGCTAGTGAGCAGGACCGACGGGTTAGGACGTTAGCTGTGTCTCAGCAGATTGGGGGCTCTCCTATTCACAGTAGGCCATGTCTCCTTATTACCAGGCTTTGTTCCCTGTTCTAAGTAGCTGGATGGCAAAGAGCAGGCAAGCAACGTGGCCCCACATAGAGGGGCCCCTCCTTTCAGAAGGTCCAAAGCCAGCCCTCAGCCAAGCTCCACACGAAGCATGGGAAAATGACAGGCTCTGCTATCAGCCACCCTTCCTGACTTTCAAAACAGTTGGGAAGACATTGGCTCAAAGGGTTGGGATGCTGTCTCTGGTCCTGAGGATACTGCCACTGATACACAACGTGTGGAGTGTACAGCCCCCTGGACCATGACTGCAATGTGGTCCTGAGGATAAGCCAACGTTACATCTCCACCTGCAGGTAAATAGTCCAGAGCAACTCAGTGACACCAGAGTTCACACAGGGCTGATACTGAGTGGGTCTAGCCTCTGTCTTCCCAGGGGATTAGAATTCAGGAAGCCTTTAAAACACGCATCTCTCTTATGCTCCCTGCAGGCCGTATTTTGCTTCTCTACTATCCATCAGGAATTACTGGGGGTCTTGGGAGATATCCCTGATGGTCTGAAGGGCCTGGAAGCAGAGGAGGGTTGGGGAATCCCTGCGGGCTCTGAAGAGACTGGACACTGAGTCTATGCTCAGAGTCACTCCCAGAAGGCTCCTCCCTGGGGCTCAAGCTTGGGTTCAGCATTTATGGATTCACTAACAAAACACATATCACAGAGGAAAAATGTCATCAGGACTGACCTCCAGTCTGTCTGCCCCCAAAGACTTTCCTTACACAGCTTAGAATACGCATAGTGTCATCTGGTTTAATTAGGCAAGGCAAGCATCTTCTCCGTGTGCCTTTCCGGGAGAAGAGCCAGGCCGGGTCTAATAAAGCTGGGTGTTTGCCACACTGTGTCTTCATCTGAGCTGACTGAGCCGGTTTACATGATTGTCCAACGTTCTCCTGTCAAAACGCCAGCGCCCTTATTAACGTGGACCGGTCTGCAGTGTCCAGGCGGGCATTTCACAGGACAGTCACCAAACCCGGGGAATGGACGGCAAGGCCTTGCCTGACGCCTAGGTCAAGGGGTAGGCAGACCCTCAATGGGTGCCTCCTATGAGAGGTCACCGCGGGGGATGATGGGAGCCCACCGTGGGGGATGATGGGAGCTCACTGCGGGGGATGATGGGAGCTCACTGCGGGGAATGATGGGAGATCACCGCGGGGTGGGGGGGGGATGATGGGAGCCCACCACAGGGAATGATGGGAGCTCATCATAGGGAATGATGGGAGATCACCGCGGGGAATGATGGGAGATCACCGCGGGGAATGGTGGGAGCTCACCGCGGGGAATGGTGGGAGATCACCGCGGGGGAATGGTGGGAGCTCACCGCGGGGAATGATGGGAGATCACCGCGGGGAATGATGGGAGCCCACCGCGGGGAATGATGGGAGCCCACCGCGGGGAATGATGGGAGATCACCGCGAGGAATGATGGGAGCTCATCATAGGGAATGATGGGAGCTCACCGTGGGGAATGATGGGAGCCCACCGCGGGGAATGATGGGAGCTCACCGCGGGGAATGATGGGAGCTCACCGTGGGGAATGATGGGAGCTCACCGTGGGGAATGATGGGAGCTCACCGCGGGGAATGATGGGAGATTTCTGCTGGCAGTGCTGGGTGCCAGAGAGATTAGAAGGCATCAGGATGACCGAAGAGAGCAGGGCCATGGAGGCCTCAGTGGGAGGTGAGGGATTCCTGTTGCTGGGGGGCTTCTCTCCAGGTTCCCCAAGCCCCGCAGTCCCACAATCCACTTATAAAATAATCACTCAGACGCTTGTATCACTTATAAACTGTATGGCCGTGGCAGGCTTCTTGCTAATTGTTCTTTTATCTTAAATTAGCCCATTTCTATAAATCTATACCTTGCCACATGGCTGGTGGCTTACCGGCGTCTTCACATGCTGCTTCTCCTGGCGGTGGCTGCAGTGTCTCTCCTCAGCCTTCCGCTTCCCAGAATTCTCCTCTCTCCTTGTCCCACCTACTTCCTGCCTGGTCACTGGCCATCAGTGTTTTATTTATATAGAGTGATATCCACATCATTTCCCCTTTTCTTCTTTTTTTAAAAAGTAAGGTTTTAACTTTAACATGGTAAAATTACATATAACAAAACAATTACCGAGCAAGAATTATAGTTACAATATTAAAGAAGATGTCTTATCTATCATATTTGTGAGTTTAAGGTTTTATATCTAAGGCTGAGGGGAGAGACACTGCAGCCACCACCAGGACAAGCAACATGTAAAGACTCTGGTAAGCCACCAGCCACGTGGCAAGGTATAGATTTATAAAAATGGGTTAATTTAAGATATAAGAACAGTTAGCAAGAAGCCTGCCACGGCCATACAGTTTATAAGTGATATAAGCGTCTGAGTGATTATTTTATATGTGGATTGTGGGACTGCAGGGCTTGGGGAACCTGGAGAGAAGCCCTCCAGCAACAATTCCCATGAGGCCCACAGGCTAGAGGAGAAGTAAGCCATGTTCTGGATTTCTGATGTGGGTCTGGGCCTTCCAGCTGAGGTTTGAGCCATGAGCAGAGTCTACCTTTTGTCCTTTGAAAAGCTGAAAGGCATGAACCGCTGGTCCAGCCTGGACAACAGCTGGACTCTGCTCACGGCCGGTGGACACAGCGGACACAGTGGAACAACTGCTACTAAGCCAACTCGGGAGGGGTGAAGACGTCACCACCAGCTTACGGTGGGTGGAGGGGCGGACGGTAGGAGTACAGCCTGCAGTTTTCTCGGACAGACCACCTGTGGCTGGTGCTGCTGTTCTATGGGCTATCCTCGGGTCACTAATGTCAGCTGTTCTATGGGCTATCCTCGGGTCACTAATGTCAGGTGTAATATGAATGTTTCCACACTGTCTAAAGCAACCTAAATGATGAACTAAGGGGAAAAAAGAGCTAAGAGGATAGAAAAGACCTTCTTAAATATAAATTAAGATATAAAAGTCAGTCTTGAAATGTTTGATTAAATAACCTCAAACTTTCACCTGAAACATCTGTGAGTAAAATGGGAGAAAAACAAAAAAGATGTGAAAGAAAACCATGTGGCCTTCAGAGCAAATGCTTACAAATCAGCTAAAATGGCATAAAAAGTAAAACCTAAAGCAACTGAAAACCAAACATCAGTAAGAACTAAACAGGAAATAAATGAGTGAAAAACACAAGAATCATAACCCCCTCCCCCAGAACGGTGCAAATGAAAAGAGGCTTGAACATAGTGTGTCAGTCATGGGATCTGATGGCAGAGCATGGCCTTTCTCACCCTTGGCCGATGGCTGAGAGTGAGGCAGAATCCATGGAAAGGGCCACAGGACAGGGACAGGGGGGCAAGGAGACAAGGAGAGAGAAGAATAGGTCGTGAAAAAGACTAAAATTCATTATATAATTGTATGAACAGTCAAAGAATTTTGAATGGAAATGGCTATGACTTTACAGTTCAAAAGAGAAAGTACGTTTCCCACTGTCATAGAAGCTTCCTAAATTATATATACACACACATACATGAAAAGAATTTAAGCGGAGTGGGCGTATAATGAAGGAGACAGTGATAGAGAGCTGATGCCACCAAATAAAACCTCCAGTGCCAGAAATGGATTGCATCTTTTTGAGTCATTGGCCAAATGGGTCCCTTCAACACCCCCCACCAAACAGCACAGGCTACTGACAAGGCTATTGGTCACTCTCTACAACTTGGTGGGAAGACCCTATTGCTAAAGATTCCACGTACTTCTGTCAGTGAATATAGAGAAATTGAGCTGGTTCCCATCCAGAAGCATCACCCCTATTGGCTAGCATTCATGGTGCTGGAAGGTACTTTGCATGCAGCTAAAGGAGAAAGGTCATCACTATTATCACCCAGTTATACAACCTATGATATCCAGTAGAGACCTGCCTGCAAGATATACTGGTGAAATAGTGGCACAGATGTTAAGGAAGTCACCAACCACTATTTAAAACTTGTATTTAAGCCCACTCCATGAGATGGAACCCATACCTGGCACTGCTAAAGTGACCAAGAACTCAAGACTATGTAGGTCACGGGCCTAGGGGAAAACCTACCAGTTATTCTGCTAAAGAACACAGCAAAAAATGAATCCTGTGCTGCTAATGTGTTTGTGATCTAACAAATGTAGCTTGCCTGAAGATCAGAGTGCAGAGCTAAGCCACTAGTTAGCCATAGAGGCCAGGCAGTGGAGGCACACACCTTTAATCCCAGCACTTGGCAGAGGCAGAGGCAGATGGATCTCTGTGATTTCAAGACCATCTTGGGCTACACAAGACTGATCCAGTCTAAGAGAAACAGAGCCAGGCAGTGGTGGCACACACCTTTAATCCTAGCACTTGGGAATCTCATGCCTTCAATCCCAGCACTAGGGAGGTGGAGACAGGAAGTGATGTGGCTAGGCAGAGAGAGGAATATAAGGTGGGAAGAGACAGGAGCTCAGTCCTTTTGGCTGAGGAGTTGGTGAGGTGAGTGGTGGCTGTGGCTTGTTCCTTTGTCTCTCTGATCTTTCGGCATTTACCCTGATATCTGGCTCCAGCTTTTTATTGTTAAGACCAATTAGAATTCATGCTACAGAACCCTAATGACTCATTTCTATACCCAGAGAGTAGAGCATCACTCAACCCTCACCAGAGAAGCTTCTTCTTGAAGTAATAGGACTTAACAAAGAGATCCACAACTGGACTATCTGCAAAGAATAACAAGAGACTTTGGTGCACTCAGCCTTCAATGAAATGTCTTCATCAGATTCCTCCCCTCCGGGTTTTAGGATCTATGAGGAAGAGGAAGCGGAAGGATTTTAAGAGTCAGAGGCAATTGATGACTTCAAGGAAACCGTGTTTTCCAGACACAACAGGGCTGAGACACATATGAACTCACAGAGACTGTGACAGCACACACAAGGCCCGTGCAGGTTCAAACCAGACAAGATCCCAGCACTGGAAAGGGAAAGTGGGCACCAAATCCTGCTCCTAACCAGTGATATTTGCCATTGAAAGCTGCTGGGAAAAGGAAAACTAGCTTTCTCCAATAGCGTGCCACTGTGTGTGTTAACCACGCTCTTAATGTACTTTTCGTTTTGTATTGCTTTGGTTTGCTTTTTGTCTTACTGATTTTCTTGTTTTAAGTTGGTCTGTTTTGATTTTCAGGTTTTGGTCTTCCTTGCCTTCTTTGAGTTTTTTTGAGAGGGAGTAAGAACATGAAGTTGGGTGGATAGAGATGTGGGAGGATCTGGAGGACTTAGGGGAGAAAGAATACAATCAAAATCTACAGTATGGAAACAATTCAATTAAAAAAATTAGAGAGAAAGGAAAATGCTTTATTTTCCTTCCACCTAACAAATATTGTTTCTTCATTCATATATATTATTATATGTATATACAAAGAGAATATTTTATTATCTCTAAATGGTAATATCCAAGAGCATTTACCAGTCCATCAAGAGGAGATAGTTGACCAATCATAGTTCACTTCCACTCTGGACTATTATACAGTAAAGAGAATGGAGAGGATCTAAAATGTTCCCTCCAAGCAGTGTGTTCACAAAACCACATAGTCCATGACAGGGAGCTTGTTGTACAACAAAGACACAATCCTAGGGCTGGTTCAGTTATCAAGAACACTTGTTGAAGAAAAAAAAAGGAGGGAGAAAAAAGAAAACACTTGCTGTTTTTGCAGAGGACCTGGATTTGATTCCCAGTATTCACATGGTGGCTCACTACCATCTGTAACTCCAGTTCCAAGGGCCATCATGTCATATTCTGATCTCTGAGGGCACAGGCACACACATAATTCAGATGTACAAAACACTCCATCATAGGGTTTCTACTGCTGGGAAGAGACCCCATGACCACAGCAACTCTTACAAAGAAAAAACATTTAATTGGGGTGGCTTACATTTTCAGAGGTTTAGTCCTTTATCATCATGGTGCGACACAGTAGTGTTCAGGCAGATATGGAACTAGAGAAGTAATCGGGTGTCCTACATCTTGACTTGTAGGCAACAGGAAGTGGTCTCAGACACTGGGTGTGGCTTGAGCATACAGGAGATCTCAAAGCCCACCCCCACAGTGACACACTTCCTCCAACAAGGCCACACCCACTTCAACAAAGCCATACCTCCTAATAGTGCCACTCCCTTTGGGAGCCACTTTCTTTTAAACAACTACATACCCATACATAAAATACATAAATCTTTAAAAAATTAAAACCTCAGCTCTATATATGGTAAGGCAGTGTCTACATATAAGTGAGAGCATGGGCTTACAATGTGTACACACATATACATAAATCTGTGTATGGGTAAAGTCCCAACGTTTAGGAAGGAGACTGAGAGGGTAATAGTAGGTGACGAAGAAGGCAGAGTACATGTGGGACATGAAGGACAGAAAGGTAATTTTTTTTCCTAGTTTCATTGTGGACATGTAAATTCAACGTTCTGTGTATTGAAATAGCAAGAATCATTTTGTATTTTAAAAGAATCCAGCATGTGCTATTCCTTTTGAGCCGGTGAGTGTAGAAGTTGGGCTTTCTTTAATTCCATTGACTATTCATGAAATAGGAATTAGACATGACTGGTCATACTGACCCAACATAGGAAAGTGATTTTTAATTTTTAATTCATTCTGGGGGAGGAGTTTTGTAACCCTTTTTTTTCCTCTTTTTTCTTCTGTTTAAAACTGTGTCGATCATATTGTAATGTTATTTGACATACAATTTGTATTACTATACATAAAATACAGTTTTTAACAATAAAGATACAGGGCTGGATAGTACTGGCTGCTCTTCTAGAGGAGCTCGGTTTGATTCCCAGCACCCACATGGAGGCTGACAGCCATCTGTAACCCGTACCAGAAGATCTGAGGGTACAAGGCATACAAAACACTCATAAATAAAATAAATAAATGTTTAATTAAAAGTGAGAATAAAGATCCAGTTCTAGGAGGATCATAAGGAGCTGCTCTGGAGACAGCCTCGAGGGAAGGGGAGTCACTGTTCATCACAGACCCTTCACTGGGGCTTTATTTTTTTTCCTTCCTCGTGTTTACAATCTTTTTTGTTGTTGTTATTGTTAAAACTAATTTTTTTAAATATTTTAAACCACTTGTGGTGGTGCATGGAAGCAGGATATGCTGAAGAGGCAGAGGCAGGAGGATCACAAATTTGAGACCAACCTGAACTACACCTTGGGACTGGCAAGATGGCTCTGTAGGCAAAGGGGCTTGCTGCTAAGCCTGATGACTTGAGTTTGATCCCCACTATCTACAAGGTGGAAGGACTGGAGCAGCTTCCACAGTGGTCCTCTAATCCACCACACCAATGTCAAATGTCACACACACACACACACACACACACACACACACACACATACACACTCACACACACACACACACATACACACGCGCACACACACATACACACACACACTCACACACACGCACACACACATACACACACACTCTCACACACACTCACACACTCACACACACACTCACACACACACTCACACACACACTCACACACTCACACACACACTCTCACACACACACACACACACACACTCACACACAAACACACACTCACACACACACAGAGTTAATAAACATAAAAATACATTTCTAAATTATTTTTAAAACTCCACAAGGACATTTTAATTAGTGAAAAAAATTCCTCATGATAACCCATATCATGGTGTGCCACTCAGACCAAGGAAGACATAGAAAACAGAGGTACATTCTGTCTGAGGGGTGCTCCTTCCTGGAAGGGTGGACCATGGGCAGATCATTGTGAGGTATGAGGAAACACTCATAAGAAACACCACATTAAAGACCCTGACCCTTGAAAATTAAAGCAGAAGTACGTGGAAATAAAATGTATAAACCATATCAATAAAAACAAACGACAGGAAAATGCCATACATTTCATAGTATTTTTAAATAATTTATGCACATAAGTTTATTCAAATATCACAATTTTATACCATGAGAATATTTATTTTACAGGTGATTTTTAATTCTTTTACCATTGTTTTATTCTTTTCTAGTGTCTCTTTTTTCTACACTTTTAAAACAGAATTTGTCAGAAGTTAAAAGAGAGAAACACATTCTTCTTAGTGAACAATATCACATTTAATTTAGAAGTTACATAACTTGTCTATCCAGAATTGAAGCTGCTGGGGTGGGTGGGTGGGGGTCACACTTATTAGTGGGTCCCAAGGTAGCCCTGAGGTCTAAATAGGAAAATATCCTGTATAAACTGTAGCAAAATTCTCATCTCAAAATAAAACGCTCTGGAATTTACAGTTATAGCCATAGTCAACATCTTTACAACATTCAGAAAAGTTTTAGAAATGACAAAGGAAATCGCTTCACACTCTGGAAACAGTTCCAACCAGGAAGGCAGAACCTGACCCCTGGCTGTGCAGAAGTCTGCTCCATTCCTCACCCGTCGGTCTCCGCTGCAGATTCTCACACACCCAGCAAATTCTAGGCACAACTCCTGTCTTGCTCTTGTTTGCTTTTTAAAACTACCATTTGGACCAAGAAAATTCATTGTAGCGGACTGTGCTGTCACTTGAATGGAGCACTGGGTTCTCACGCCGTAGCAGGCCCCAAGCTGGCGCCACTTCTGGACACATGTGTCCACTCTCCGTCAAGTGTACTCAGAGTCGCACCATCCTGAACCAGTTTCTAGAACTTCCTAACTGGTGTTAGTTAGGCGCCTGATTACTATTCTTCAAGTCTATAAACACAGTCTACTGCTCTGCCGAGGATGGCCAGCTTCATTTCTCTCCCATCTACATTTTCTTTTAAAACAACGGAAGTCACATCACAGCCCAGAGAATGTTTTCAAAACCAGAACTAGTCAGCCAATCTAATACCGAGGCAGACTGGGGTATCCCAAAACTCCCTTAGATAACATGCTGTTCTAGGGTGTCCACCTGGGTCAAGTCCCACAGAATATACCCCCTCCAAGCAGAAGGGCAGCTATGGGAGGATACGAGAGCTCTTCTGGGGGATCCTTTCGGGTCTGGGCCCATCGTGCAACTGAGGCACATCAAAGCCAGAGCTAACCCAGATGCAGTGGGTTATCTGCTCTTAGCCACCTGGGTCAGCACCATCTTCTAATAGCACAGCCTAGGGTGTAAAGACTCCAGCCATGTCAGCTTTCACATTATTTGGGGACTCCAGGTAGACCCTCAGGCCTTGCAATCTGCCTGAAACCACACCTCAAAACAGGTCACAGAGACACTCCTGGGGGTTCACTGTGAGCCACTGTAGCTAGTACATTTACAAGCACATACTTCTGGCCCTTCAGTTTGCACATGTCAGTGAAAATCATACATGGTCGGTCCCCATTAATATAGCCTGCTGCTGAGGGCGGCCAACGCACAATGGTGGCTTCACCTTTCATTACAGTCTTACTTCAGGCCAGGGCAGAGTGTGAAAACCCCATGTGTAGCAGGTAGCATTCAATGGCAACACCTGAAAACCAGCCAAAGCAACCCAGCCAGACCAACCCAGGTAGCACTGTTGAGCGTTTAAATAATAATAATAAATACAATAAAGCCTGCAGAGGAATTTTCAGTCACTTATCTAAAATGTCAAGGAATAAATATGTGAATACAGGGCAAAGAAATGAATCGTTGACTCGAGTTACATAAATGTCCAGAGCTGGTAATGGGTGACTAGGAAGTGGCTTTTCACTCTGTGTGGCTAACTCTACCCTGGTCTGATGGTCCCAAGTATCCTTCTGTTATAAAGGTGACTTTGTTGTTTTCTAAGATTCCATCATGGTCAGTGTTCCCTCCTTCATTCTCTAGAAGTCCTGGCCCTCCCTCCACATTGTTGTCCAGCTCAAAGGGACCAAGGGCTGGCGGCACAAACCAGAATCCAGACTGTGACCAGCACTGGAGAACTCAACGGGAACCCTGCTGGAATTTCCCAACCACTAGAACAGAAAAGCCCCCTCACTGTACAGCAGGATGGAGTCTACAGTGAGAGGCCGTCACTCTGAGCAGCATGGGAAATAACTGTTGATGCCTCCCGACTCCTGGGGACTGGAGCCAGCCCCCTTCCCACAAGCCTTGTTCTTCTCTAGAAAATCTTAGCTCCATTCCAGAGACCTGGTCCCAGCTGGGAAGGAATGGGACATGACCTCTTGGCACACCCTCTCTGAGTCTATAAAAACCCATTTTCTAGCCATTGTCATGAACCCTCCCTTTCCTGATGTACAAGAGGAGTCAGGGGAATCCAAAGCTGGGCTGGAAAACCCCTGGCCATTTTGACTTATTTTCAGAGGTATCGGGTGTGGCCCAGCAGCCTGGAAGGGGCTGAGGAAGGTGTGAAGTCCCTCCTGTTACCTCCTGTCCTGCTCCAGGGCAGCAGGCACACTGCCATGGAGGCCACGGCGGACCAAGTGTGCAAGGCTCCCTGATCTTTCCTGGGGCTCTCTGTGGCTTCCTGGAGAATGACTGTGGATATTTCATCCTTGAAAGCAAGGCAAAAAGACCAGGGGTGCAGTGAACAGTTCTAGGGGGTTATGGATTATCCATTTCGGTGTCAGTCACTTCTGCTTATCTGGAGGTAACTGTTAACACAAGGGTCACACCCAGACGCAGCCACAGCCATATCCACAGCCATTCCCACTGCCGTGGTCCCCATAAATCTCCACTGAGACAAGTCCCAAGATCTCACTTAGAAACAGCAGCTCTGGCACTATCTTGGAAATATTTCTTCTGTCCGGTTTAATCCTAATTGATTTAAACATCAAAAAGATTTAAAATACACTTCAACTTTTCCCCTAACTCTATTTATGTATAAATCCCTGAGAAGACACCTGTTCACTTGGAATTCACTATTCACAGTTAATACACACAAAGGCAAGCAGATCCCCAGGCCTGCTCCTCTGCTCTCCCAAGTCAGGAGACAACCAGACAACCTGCAAAAACAGGACCTTTGTGGGAGCTCAAGCTGGGTGTCCAGGAAAAGCCCCCTAAAAGCAGTGGGGCTTCCTATAGCCCCTGCTGAGAAGTCACAGTTCCAGTGACTTCAGCAGTGGTCACCTTGGTACTTCCCACTGCACTGGAATACAGCTCCCCCTCTGAAGCAGGGAAATGGAATAAAACGGTTAGTGTTTTATCTGTGGACAAACAGCATGAGGAACGTGGATTGCAAGCATTTTGGCACTGCCTTGGCTCACAGTGGCGGGGCCTATGACAAGCTAGCTAGTACTGCAGGTTATACGTATACGACAGGAAGACACACAATGCCAAAAGAGACAGGGAAGATGGCCCCAAAAGATAACTGAGGTTGCTTGTGGTCCTCACAGCCCCCAAGGAGATGTAGCCAAAACAAAGTCTTGGGTTGCAAGGGTGAACCCAGCCAACTAACATCAACAGCTGTAGAGGAGGGTCAAGACCCCAGCATTCACCTTGGTACCTTTCTAGGGTAAAAGAGAAACTTACTAAATATGATTTATAAACACTGAATGGTGACACCAAAAAAAAACTCCTATTTTATGGAGTTTGGGGGGAGGCTAGTATGAGATCTCTCGTTGCTCGATGTCTAATGGCATGGAGGAGGAAAAGAATAAGATTAAACCAGTGCCCCCTCCTACGTGCACCCACAGTGTGGGATGGACCTCAGCAAAGGGCTTCCAAATCAGCCTGTAGTATTCTGAATCTATTGCTTCCAAGTATTTACATTAAATATTCAAATAAAGTGCATGATACGGATACTCTAAGACCCAGCTGGGATTTTTTTCAATGCTTTGGAAATAAGAGAAAGACAGAAAGAAAGAGAAAGAAAACTTTCACTGACAGTTTGGCACCCAAGGTAAATCCCATCCCCACCAAAGTCCCCACATACTGGAAGTTCTACAAAGTTGGTATGGGAATGAGCCAAACCTTGGGGCTCATCAAAGGGGAACTGTACGTCAAAACGCACAAGGGACTCTCTGGAGGAGAGGGCCACCATGAGAGTGTGGCTCGCTCCAAGAAAACCTTCCCCAAACCACTGTCCACCATCCAAGGTGTACCACCTGTTCTAACGGTCACCTGTCTGCCTCTCAGCATTTTTGCAGCATCCCTTACCCTCTGCAGCTTTGGACATTTTTAAGGATATCCATGTTTGGTTTTTTTTCTGAGCACATATGACTTGGTTTCTACCACTCATTTGTTAAATCTGCCCCCTTTAAATAATTGTTTTCCTCAAATCCTCTGGAAGATGGTCTATCCAAGCCCTTTGCTTTAAATGAGTTTGGTCCTAGCAACATATACACTCTTGCAATATGCCATATTACTTTCAATGATGATGATGATGATGATGATGATGATGACGATGATGATAGGAACAAAAGAATTTAAAAACGAAACGAAAGTAAGACTTCCATCCCACTTGATCATTTTGAATAGCAGTCCGTGCCTTCATCAAGTAGAAACAGGCATTTGGCATCACTCAAGTTCAAAGGAAAAGCCAGTGCACAGGTGTGTCCATGGGACACGAGAAGGCAAAGGCCAGAACCAAATGGCAAAAGGGGAGAATCCCATGAGTCCTGTGTAATTCACACAGCCATTACAAGTATTTATTGCTAGAGACGGCGTTTTTAAACAAAGGGTCTTAAAACTGCCTTAATTTACAAAGAGCCTGCCATTCGAAAAATGCTGCAATTTTTCATAAATAACAAAATACAAAAGTATGCGAAAATGCCCTTTGATAAGTTAAGTTTTTAAATTCTTAATTGGGGTCCTCTGAGGGGTGACTTCTAGGCAAACTGCCCTTTGGGTGTATAGATTGCTCAGGGAACTAGTTTTAAGCAAAAACCATCTCTAGTCTTTTCAATTCTGTCTTGGGAGCAATGTGAACCCCACTTCGTGGGTCTGGGAAAGGAGTACGGCCCAGGCAGAGGCTGTGTGATACAGCATGCACCCCATGGCAGAGAGAGGCACCCGTCTCGTCTCAGTGGCGCGGTCTACAGCACCCGCAGCCTCCCAGCTGGATCCTAGCGCAGCCTCCCCACACCAGGCGCACACGCAGTGGGCATCATAGCCTCCTTTCACGTCCTTTTCCTCCAGCGTGGCGCCCGCTTTTCCTTTTGAGCCTCTGCCTGGCGTTTCTTCTCCGCCTCCTCCGCCTTCCTCTTCTCCTCCTTGGCCTCCTTGTACCGCCACTTGGGGATCTGCAGGTGGATGCTGTCCTTGGTGTTGCCCTTGGGCGCTGCGCGCTCGGGCTGGAAGGTGGGCGCGGGGGCCTTGGAGATGCGCACTCTGGGGACCACCACACCTGGCCGCACGCTGCTCCTCCGCAGCAACTGCAACGGCAGGAGGCTGGCCTTCCGAGAGACAGGGGCAGGGGTGGATCCTGGGGCCCCAGAGGACTGGAATGGCCAGGGGCTGGCTCTGGGACCCTCCAAAGTCTGGAATTGCGGGTCAGAGCCCTCTACCTTGTTGCTATCCAGAGCACAGGCGTCCCGGTTCCCCCTAGCTGCTAGGATTTCCTGCACTGCCAGGCGTCGTTTCCCCACACAGGGAGGGTTCTCCGGGCACACGGTCTGGCAGACGACAGCAACAGCTGGGCTATAGAGGCTTGTGGTCATCCTGACCATGTGATCAAGGACGCCTCCATCCTCCAGGCTCTGGCCTGAGCGGGAGCTCAGAGCGGTCCGCAGGAACTCGGTGAATCTCTGAAAGCAGTTTTTGGAACCTGGGGCCTTCAAGAGCCCCTCAGG
Organism: Peromyscus maniculatus bairdii; assembly: GCF_049852395.1. Lineage (NCBI taxonomy): Eukaryota > Metazoa > Chordata > Mammalia > Rodentia > Cricetidae > Peromyscus > Peromyscus maniculatus. The sequence continues at coordinate 8,946,317 of NC_134866.1, read as the reverse complement.
GGGAAGCGGCAACTCCGGCTTGTACTTGTCTCCGAACTGCTCTGGGCACGGTCGCTCCATAAGCCTCTGTATGACACGAACAGCCTCCACTCGGCCAGTGTATGCAGCCCACTCCTGTGGTGACATGCCACGACGGGGATCCCTCGCTTGAACATCTGCCCCTGAAAAACAAAAACATACATGCATCAGGGGTCGGGATGACCAGGAGGCTCTTCCACGGGCAAAGAATGATGGTAGAATTTGGGACAGTCATGCTGGTTAATTTTGTATTCACTTGGTTCAGCCAGAGTACCCAGTGGTCTGACTAAACCCTGAGCTGGGCACAAGCCTAGAGAGATTGGACTCTAAATCAGAAGGGTTATTTTTCTAAATGTGTGAGCCTCATCCAATCAGCCGCAGGCCGTAAGAGCAGCCACAGGTTTCCTGGAGCTCCCAGCCTGCATACCCTCTACAAATTTCAGACTCCTGAATCCCCACGATTGCATAGGACAACTCTTTAAAACGAACCGCTTTACTTATGTCCCCCGTGGGCTGTTTCTTTAGAGACTTTCCAGGGACGTCCCTATGTTCCTTATATGGGTTACTTCCTGGAAAATCTCTCTTCCATGTCCCCTTCTGCAAAAGACACTGAAGACTTACACCCCAACTCAGCTGAGATCTGAGTACCTGCCAACTTCCGCCTTCTCAAATGGATGCAGAATTGCTGTTGAGTTCATCTTGGTCCAATCTCAGGCCAATGTAGTTAAAAATCATGCAGGAGTTCAAGTCCTATGACTCTCCGCTGGCAAAGCATCCGGGAGAACTAGGGCAATTATCTAGTCTGTGAGCTCCCCAGGGACCCCCCCCCCCCGACAGCGGCACCTTCATTTGTATCTCACAGAGACCCACACGTGGTAGAGCATGGTGGGTGATCAGTTGTTCTGAGCCAAGAGTGTGGGGCTCAGGCACCTCCCTGCCCTGCAGGCCCACAGTAGTCTCGTGGCTGGGAAGACCACCTCCCCAAGCTCACCTGCTCAAAGCCTCAGTCCCACATGCGACGACACATTAAAGAATCCCCGTCTTAGGAAAGTGGCAATTATTTGGAACTGGAATTCAGGAGGAACTCATTAGCTAGAGCACAATTTATAAACTAGGGAAAATGGAAAAGGGGGCAGTAAAAATGCCACTGCAAAAATAGATGACACATTAAACCTTAATTAATTGCATGTCACTTTAAAAGGGAACAAACTGCGAAATTAAAACTTTAATGAACACGGCATGAAAGAGACATTTTTCAAATGCTAATGAAAAATGAAAGGAACGGCCGTCCGGAGAGTAGCAGTCTTCCTCCTACCTTTTCACATGACCAGAAAGCAAATGTGTAAATCAAGAAGACGAGCCAATCCTTCTACAGCAGCCCCGGACTCCAAATCACCAGGCTCCAAGGTAGTGACCCACTTCCTCAAGAAACTACTGCTAAGTACGACAGCAACTGAACTATGAGTGATGAGCACAGCTGTCCCTGGCCTCCACAAGGGACTGGGCCCAAGACCCCCACTGGATACCAAATTCTGAGGTGGCTTGGGTCCCACATATAAAATGGTACATTTGCACAGAACCTATGCACATCACCCTATATACCGATATACTGAAACAGCTCCTGATTACCCATAATCCTAACTCAATACAAATGCTCTCTATCATTGCTACACTGTGTTTAGGGGATGGCAACAAAAAAGGTCTGTCCATGGAGAGAGAGAGAGAGAGAGAGAGAGAGAGAAAGAGAGAGAGAGAGAGAGAGAGAGAGAGAGAGAGAGAGAGAGAGAGAGAGAGATCTATCAGAGCCAGATGAACTCACAGATATAGACTCTTAAGACATGGAGCTGGAAGAACTTGTTTCAGTGCTGGGGATTGAACCTAGGACCTTGCACATCCCAGGCAAATACTCTACCATCCTAGAAGATGATTCACAACGCACTTCATACCAATTAACATAACCGAGTAACAAGAGCTTGGGAAATGCTGCTGAGCCCATCTCCTTACAGTGGATCACCGGGGTCCCACTTGCAGCCCACACCACTGCACCCACTGAACAAAACTGGAGACATGACTTGGGTTCTCATGGTTGTGCCTACTGGCTGCCATGCTGTGCGCTGTAGGTTGCCTACACAAAATGCTCTACTACACTCCAGGAAGCATTATACTCAACTACACACAATGCATCATGGTTGGTCTAACCTAGGGTTGCTCAGTGTTGAAAGTACTGGAAATTTCCCACACAGACACACACTAACATGCACACATATGTGAATACCCACACACACCAATGTGTACACACGTATGGAAACACACACAGATACACACCAATGTACAAACACGTATGAACACACACCAATGTGCACACATGTAAGTATACACACACACACACACACACACACACACACACACACACACACACAGGTGACAAGCAGGGTCTGTGACGTCATGGAGCCAAGGTCAACCCTGGGTAGGATCTGCCCACCCCATGGCTTCTAATGAGCTGAGAGAAACAGTTGTCTGCCTTCTTTAAATCATCCCCAGGGTGGGAAGTTTTTGTCGCTGGAGCCATCCAGAGCAAGTGCTGAAGAGAACAGGTGGACCTTCTATCCTCTCCCCTGGGAGGCATGAAGACCCAGGCCCAGAGGGCCTATGAGAAGGAGACGGGGAAGGAAGCAGAATTATGTCACTTCCCTTTTCTCCTGTCCCAGCAGCTACCCTCCATGTTACCTATCCTACAAAACCCAGCCCAGGCCTCCCTCCTGCCACCGCAGACCATCCCTGACATCATCACCATCGAGCCTGCCCTCACCTATAACTCAGGCCCTGAAAGTACAGCCTTGTGATGCAAGGGCCACAACCCAGCAGGGATGGCCAGCCTCCTGTGGGACTCAGCAAGTAGGAACCCGGCACTCCTGGGAAATCAGCAGGATTTCACTGCTCACCTGGGCACTCAGCTCACCTGGACCTCAGCTCACCTGGGCCCTCAGCTCACCTGGGTCCTCAGCTCACCTGGCCTCAGCTCACCTGGGCCTCAGCTCACCTGGGCCCTCAGCTCACCTGGGCCTCAGCTCACCTGGGCCTCACCTCAGCTCACCTGGGCCTCAGCTCACCTGGGCCTCAGCTCACCTGGGCCTCAGCTCACCTGGGCCCTCTGCTGGCATTCCCATTGTGTCTAAGTCTCTCAGAGGCCGTACTGCAGTCCAGTGGCCACAAGAGAACACGGTCACTCTCACCTCCCTCCCCACCAAGCCCCTTCCTAAGGTCACAGACTACAAAAACTACTCCTGGGTCTTTTCGGTGGAGACTCCCTGCTTGTGGGCATCTCTCTGGCTCATTATTTGAACAGGAGATTTCTGTCTTCCTTATAAACTGAAAGCAACTGCTGTGTTGACACAAATCACCTGGTTTCTGAGAAGCGTGTCGTGAAGGCCTGTCTGAGGCAGAGCAGGCATGCAGGGAACAGTGTCTGTGTGAGCTCCTCACCTCCCTTTCTATCGCTTCCATTCCTCAGAACCACAGGAGGACGCTAGGCTCAGGCTGCCGCAATTACATCACACCTCAGGAATAAAGTGAACTCTGTTAAGCAAGTCTGGAACCTGGCAACCTCCATGAAAAAAAAAAAAAGAAAGAAAGAAAAAAGAAACCACATCGTTGACACAGCTCCTCAGAGCCACTTACGGAAATAGACCTGTCACTTTGGTGCATTAATATTCCACCGGGTTAACAAGGTGCTGCATGTCCCTTTCGATTCTTATCAGAATGGCTGACAGTATCAGGAAGCCTGATCCAAACAGCCGCCAGGTCGGTTTGCAGAATTGGCTGCATTTGCCATTAAATTCAGAGTTCCGATAATCCTAACATTATTTTATTCTACATGACAATGCAGATAAGGGCTGACATGTGCCTGTGTGCTGCCGACTGTGGGAAAATCTAAAGGGTTCAGGGGGGGTCAGCCAATTCAATCATTCATCATTCTAGGTGAAGTGGTTCCAACCGAACGTAATAAAACTGCAAGTCAGAAACTCAAATCTGGTGTTAAAAGCACTCAGGAACTGAGAAGTCCTGCATTGTTAAAAAAAAAAAAATGGATCAAGATACACGTGTTTTACACTAATATGTAGTACTGCACGTGCCTTCTGCATTTATGATAATCATAGATGACCATTCTGGAGTCAGCTATTGAATCACTGTCCTCCAGCATACATCCGTGCACTCTATGCTGAGGGGTCAAGTTCAAGAAAAACACAGGCAACTGGCACCTATGAATACCTCCATTTTCTTAATACTATTGTATTTAAATGGAAATGAAAAATCAAAACAGCGGTGTAAACTTTTAAAATATCTCAATGGGCAACCTTACCACTGCCTCACAAACCCAGGGAGGCCACTCACTTACACACTGGTTTCTTTTAAAATGCAGCTACTCTGAAACGAAAACGAAGCTCACGTTCCTGATAATTATAAGCTAAGAAGACAGGTGTAACCTAGAATATTCTAGAGGCTAAGTGCTCCCATCAAACCTTCTTAGGGAGCTCAAATGGACCCTTCAAAGTCGGTGTAGCCCGGAGCAGAGCAGACCAAGGAGGACTGTGTCCAAAATCAGAAAGGTCTCTTCTCTCTCCCCCCACCCCTTTTTTAAATTGTATCCCACTTCAATTAATTGTTTCTGTGGCTCTTGGTAGGAGACAATCACATAGCTGGGGGTCATTTGGCAATATCTGCAGGCATTCTGGGGTGTCCCAACCGGAGGGTACTCCAGTCATTTGGCAAGTGGAAGCCACGGAAGCTGATAATGCCCTACATTGGCAAGATGACCTCCACAGAGATTGAGCTAGCTCCACATGTCGCTAATGTCAAGAAGTTATGTGTTTATTAGCACAGACACCTCATCTGACAAGGATAATTTCCAAGGAGAAAAAAAATATACTGTTTTTCATGCATTCACAAATAACTCCTGATCGTGTAAATGTATCAATAATGAAAGCTGATTGTAACCAGCACGTACTGACAACTCCTGATCCTGTAAATGTATCAACAATGAAAGCTGATTGTAACCAGCACGTACTGACAACTTCCTCCAAGGCCGCACCCTCTCCTCATATGAACAAAATCCCACCTACAAGTCCCTGTGATAAGGCTCTCATCAGTCCTTTGTCACTGTGTGAGGCCCAGAGAGGTTAAGTGACTGGTCCACATATGGGTAAGTAGCAGGCCGCACAGGAAACTGTACTGGCCTTGGGCTTGTTTCTGCTGCACTCTGAAGAACACAGCTGACCATGACATGCACTCCCGATGATTATTCTAGACTTCAGTGGAGAGGGGAGAAGCTCGCAGTGGTGGTGGGGATCAGTGGGGAAGAGGTAAGTCTGTAGACCTTCCGTCAAATGTGTAAGCAAACAGCAGGCATGGGTGGGAGGAGCAATGTTAACACCAAGCCCGAGCGGCCTCATCTTCCAGGGGCCACGGAAGGCATTTCTGAGAAACTGTCAATGCTGCAGCTGATGCCTGAGACAGCAGGAGATGGAAGAAGACACTACAGGAACAGTGATTTCACCCCCTGCCCAAAAAAGTTAATCATTCAAATTAATTAATTGGGGGAAATGCACTCGAGGTGCTGATACCCTAACTTTTGGGCGGAAGAACATAAAGCGGTCAAGATCCACATGTAGTTATAACTATATCCCTAAAAACGAACAGACAGAGCCTCAGATAATCACCATTTAATTAGGAATGACTATTTCTCATTGAAATGGGACAGGAGGGCCTTACCTTTGCAGAAACCATTATCTAGCTTTTAAAAATTAAATTTGGTTGCATGAAAGGCACAAATGGTGGGATTAATTTTAAAATATACTTTAACATGTATGTGCTTATTGAATGTGTGTATGCACACATGCCACAGCTGGCATGTGGAGGTCAAAGAACAACCTGCAGGAACTGGTTCTCTTCCACCATATGGGTCCTGGGATCTAAATCAGTCCCAGGAGTCATTTCTAATGATGACTTTTTTTCCCCCCAAGAACATTTTCTATCTCCCAAGCTTCTTTCCTTGCTCATTAAATCTGGGGTGTTTTTCTTACAGTATTTCCTAAGACATGTAGATTAAAGTGGGAGGAAAGAAAATCCAAGGTTGTGAACCCCACAGCTCCAGACTAATCACAAGGTCAAGGTGGAAAGATGCTGCACATTGCCAAACCACAAACAACCGGTAAAGACAGACAACTGTCACAGACCAGAGGAGATGGAGGACACGGGAACCGCATGTGGGCGCCAGCTGGGAACACAGAGCAGAAATAGGGCATTCATGGAAGGACCGATGTCTAGAACAATGTCACCACCCTTGGGTAACTAGGACCAGAGGAGCCTTGTGATCTGACCTCTGTCCTCAAAATCTCATATGCTGGAACTTGGTACCCATTGTGACAGAAATAAGAGCTGGGGCTGTCAGGACATGCCCTGTCCTGAGAGCAAGGCCCCACATGGGATCAGTGCCCTTTGTAAAGAAAGTCTTAAGGGAGACACCTTGACCCTGCTATATGAAGACACAAGAAAGCTTGAATCCTCGCAGACATCACATCTGCTGGTGCCTTTATGTCAGGCTTCCCAGTCTCTAGAACTGAGAACAGCACATAGCTACTCTTCATAAGCCTTGGATACACGCTGAGCACAGAACAAAAATTATTTAAAACAACCACACAAAGTAACAGCAACACCCTCTGTGGTGTTAGATGCTAACTCTGAACCCACTCTTATGTGCACTTGACATTTTTTTTTTCTCTCAATTAATTCTCAGAGAAACTTGCTCATGTTGTCCTAGCAATGATTCTTTCAGGTTCAGGTCAGGAAAAGAACTGAGATGATCAGTCACAAGGACTGTCACATGGGAGTCCATCAAACATCTATGAAGTGCTATCATATTCGTCCTCGGGGAGGAGGGAGAGAAGGAGGAGGACAGGGGAGTATTCGGGATGTCAAGGAGGACATACAGAGTAAGTACACAGTCATACAGATCCAGCTGCAGCCTAAGGGTATCCCCATGGAGGCTCTGTAGGAGCAGCCCATCCCAAACCCTGTCCCCACCATCTGGGTCGTCATCAACACTGCCATCCTCAAGACACAGGCAGGGCCAGAAGGAACACCTCTCCTTACGCACATGTGTGCTCAGGTGCCTATGCACACATGCACACACACATAAGTAGCTATGCATGTGGAGGCCCAAAGCTGATGTCAGGAATCTCCCTTGAGCGCCTCCATTCAGCTAGTCTAACTAGCCAGCTGGGTCCTGAAATCTCCTTAGTGTTAGAATTCCTTACCATTCCCCAAGCTACATGACTGCATGTGTGCTGTCCAAGATGCTTAGTCATCCTAGGGCCTTACATCCGTGTACTGCGTGATCACATAATTTGCACCCAGCGTGGTCACGCAATGTATGCACATGCATGGTGTAGCTACATAAGCCCATAAGCACATGTGCATTATAGGGGGCTTTGTTGTGCCCCGTGGCTTTTCTCACACAGTAAACAGCACCACCTAATAAATAACATGGCACTGCTTAATAAATAACAGTGTTTTCATCTTCCCAGTGTGGAATTTCAGGCGGGCTGCCATGTCCATTGAGCATTTATGTGGGTTCTTGGAATGCCCATTCCAGTCCTCAGGCACGTGGGGCATCAGTCTACTCACTAAGCATCCACCCAGCCCCCAGAATATGCACTCTTGAAGAATAAATTTGAGCACAGCTACAGAGTCTATAGACAGAGAGGTGAGGGACGATGTCAGCAGGGAGCAATGAGGGGTTCGGGGAAGGGCCAGTGCTGTGATTAATCCTCATTGGCCAGCTCTGACGTCATTTGCTTTTGAGAGATGTAGACAAGATCTCACATATCTCCTCAGCCTGGCCTTAGACATGCTATGTAACTGAGGATGGCTTTGAACTCCTTATCCTCCTGCTTCTGTGCTTGAGTGCTGGGGTTACAGGCATGCATCTCCACACCCAGTTTTGTGCTGTGCTAAGACTGAGTCCCAGGGCTCTGTGCATGCTGGAAAAGCATTCTGCTGACTGAGCTATATACCCAGCTTACTTTTGCCTCTTCAAAGAAACTCAAAGGACGACAGCCATACAGCTCAGGGGGGAAAAAATCTATTCCTCACTGCCACTGTTTCCGTAAGCGGCATGGGTCTACTTAAGATGCATTCTTTAAAAAGAGCCCCCTGGCATTTCTAGAGCCTGGAGACCACACAGGACAGGTGAGCTTACCTGCCAGCATCAGGGCTCGCACACACTCCGTTCGGCCCTGCATGGCTGCTTTCATGAGGGCTGTGAAGCCGAATATGTTCCTCCTTTCTAGGTCCAGACCAGGGAAATAATTCAGCAAGTAGTTGGTGATGGTAGCATGCCCTGAAAGAGAATTATACACGCATGTAGACTCACGTACCCACAAAGGTGATCACTTCTATGTGGCAGAGAAAGACAGACACTGTTCATCATCAAAGAGTGTTGGCTGTCACCTGTGTGTGTGTGCTCTTTAAATCCCGACACAGTTCTCCTGGACACGGGGGCAGAGGAAAGCGGGAGACACTGCTCGGAACACACAGTGCTGTTCATCTGTGGCCCTTCCGTCTCTCTCTGGTGAGGCAGGGGCACAGGTGGGCGGCACTGCCACATGGGGAGAGTGAGTCCACTCCCCCACAGGCAGGGTGTACTCAACTCCCAGCAGGAGTCGCTCCGGCAAACAGAAGCCAGGCTGCAAAGGAGCCTGGGAAACATTTCCAAGTATGGAGCTTCGGTGGAGAGGCACACCGAAGCAAGAATGTATCTTAATTCATGCTGGGCACCTCCAGTTACCACTTAAAATATGTTGTATTTCTCTCTCCCTTTGTTTCTCCCAACTCCGGCTCCACACCACCTCATGTGCATGCACATAAACATACACACACACACACACACACACACACACACACACACACACACACACACACGGCCATAAAACCTGAGCAGGGGAAAACCCACATTTAAGAACACAGATCTTCCCTTTCTCACCTTGTTCCTCACAAACAGAATATGGTTTCTGCTCATTCCCGGGGCTTTTAAATGCCAGGCACTCGCATTAGGGGCCTCTTGGCAGGAACCACAGGTGCCGACAGGAAACCAGCTGCCCACCTAGCAGAGATGGCGGCTGAATCTACCGCCCCAGGCACTCCTCGGCCACCTAGCCCACCTTCCCAAGTCCTTCTGTGATTTATTCCTCCCCACCCACCCTCCGTGATCAAAACCAGGGCCCCAGTAACAGCAGCCTTGTCGCTGGAGCTGGATAACCATATGGGGCTGGCTTGCACACCACAATCTGGCAAGCAGTCTTCTTGGCCCTGTACCCCTAGAACACAAGAGCAACCAACTCCTCCCCCAGCCCTTGACCACCAAGAAAGTATCTAGACATGACCTCCTGCTCCCTGAAGGGGGCTGGCTATGCAAGATCATTTCCACTGTTCTCACTCTTTCCGGACCATCCACATGGGACAAAAAAGTTTCCTTTGCCACCTCCCTGTGTTCAAATGCGCCCCTCCCCTGAGCTTCTCTCTCCATCCTGACCCTGCAGAAGATGGCCAGCAAGCCCTGGGCAACGAGAGACTGCAGAAGCCTCTCTTCCTCTGCCCTGGGGGAAGGTTCTGGGTGCCCAGAGCCATCCCAGTCTTATGCAGGTCAGGCTGTCTCAGTCTCCCGGCATAATCCCGCTCTCTCCACGCTCCTTTCAACTCCATGTGAGACACACAGGTACAGAGTCTCGGGCATTCCCACCCTCTCTGGACTTTACAGCACCCTGCCCTTTACCTTTATGTGTACAGAAGTCAGATCCCTTTGGCCCAGAGTCCCCCTTCCCAGCATGATTCCGGGGCGGAGGTCGAATGGGTGGTACGACCTAGGACCTTGGACCAAGAAACACTTTGGGGGCTTGGGGGCTCTCCTGCTTGCCGCAGACTGAGAAGTCTGCAGCTGGTGGCAGCTCGGAGAATCTGTCACCCTGCTGTGGCTGCAATCCCAGCCAAGCTGGTTTCAGGATGGAGGCGGAAAGCAGAGGAGGCACATATGTCCTCGGCCTTCATTCCACTGGCCAGACCCTCCACTGTGTGAGCACAGTATTAAATCTACCCAATACACTGAGTGGCTTCAGTCAGCCCAACCACACCCAAGTGACACAGATATCCAGGATGGACCCTCTGCGATTCCTTGAGAAGGACATTTTATACTCCAGGCTGCTGTCCATGCTGTCCAAATTGAATCCTTGGCCTGTCAGCCACTTAAAATTTAAAAATAAACAAGCCACATAGACTAGAGTTCTGATTCTTAAGAAGCAGGGCTAAGGCTTACCACCGAGCTCAGCCACGGCTGTGAAAAGGTGGGTCAGCGCCTAGCTGACTGTTACGAAGCCAACGAAACCAGGCTGTGACTCCAGGCCACATTACACACAGGTTCCGACTTGCAATGGTGCTTTTTGGACTCACTGACTCCTTGGCCTCCTCTGTGTGAAGGGGTCAGGATGAAGCTGGGGGTCAAGAGACCATGGTAGCTCAATAGTTCTAAAGCTGGTGGGGTAGTAGAAGACCTTTGCTCTCACGTTAGCTTGTGTCCCGCTTGAACACGTGCTACACCAGTCAGGATTAGACCAGGTCTCAGCGAAACGAATTGCGATTTGTTTCGATCTTTTTCTTTAAAAGAAAATGTGACACTGCATGTCACAATTTGCAGCGGGTGTTGTTTGTACACACACACACACACACACACACACACACACACACACACACACACACACACCACATCCTTGCCAAGTTGAATGGGCAGAGTGAAGAAAACAGAAAATCTCTAAAGCAAACTGCCCACTGTACAGATATTGTATGCATATTGTGGGATGCATGGGAATCCTGCATCCCGACTGCAGTCTGGAACTCTGATGATCCAAGAGTCTCTCCTCTTCCCCAGGCTTTTCCAGAAGGGAGAATAGCACCCCGACCATGTAGATGGCTATGTTCAGTAGACATTAAAGACATTAACTATTCTCCTTAACAAGCTGGGCAAGTGGAGTCTGGGATGGAGTGGGGGGTAGCTCACGGATGTAGCAATCCAACACTTGACAGCCATGGTAGAGGTCCTGCTTTAATCCCCCAGGAGGATCCATGACCGGTAAACAACAGATGTTCCCTCTCCTCTCCTCTCCTCTCCTCTCCTCTCCTCTCCTCTCCTCTCCTCTCCTCTCCTCTCCTCTCCTCTCCTCTCTCTCTCTCTCTCTCTCTCTCTCTCTCTCTCTCTCTCTCTCTCTCTCTCTCTGTGTGTGTGTGTGTGTGTGTGTGTGTGTGTGTGTGTGAGACTCCCTACCTCCCCCCAGTGAGCCTTACTCTGCCCAAGAAAAGGGCCCAAGTGGTGCCCAACATAACTAAGAGGTCACCACTATACTTAAGAGAGCTTGCTCTAGAAATACTAGAGTTCAATTCCCAGCCCTGCCCCTCAAAATCCCAAGTGGTCCTGAGAAGGGAACCAGTTTTTCTGTGTCTAGAAAAATAGGGAGATAGTTTCGACGCACAAGGACAAAAGGCACAGCCTTGGAGGTGTGCAGAAGGTTCCCAGCAAAACAAGGCAAACGTAACGTTTCTGGTGCACACTTATACTCCTCAGCATGTGCAAGGCAGAGCAGAAGCTCAAGGTCGTCTCAGCTTCGTAACAGGTCTGGAGCTAGTCTGGAATACATGGGACCCTGCCTCAAAAAAGCAAACAACAAACCAACCAAACAAAAAAGCAAACCTCACATAGAAACTGGAGACCCTGAACAGGGGCTCCACTGTCACCAGGCAGAATAAGGGACTCCTTATTTCTGACTTGAGGGCTGAGCCTGGAGACATCTCTCCAGAGCATACAGAACATGGGAGAGGGGAGTAGGGAGAGGAACTTCACAGTGGAAAAATGCCACCACTCCTGAGCCAGGCGACCAGAGTTGTGCTTGTAGCACATGCCCTTTGAAGATGGGATGAGGTGGCCCTGTGCATGCTGATCCTACAAAGAACTCCTAGCTGCAATCCAGTCACCAGGAAAGTACCTGACATGGCTCAAATAAGGGACGTCCTCCAATACACAAAACTTGTGTGCAAATCTATCAGGATCGTCAAACACCAGGGCAAGCCGAGCAAGTGTCACAGCCAAGGAGCCCAGAGACACAGAACTGCAAGATGGAATCCCAGGTGGATGGGAACAGAAAAAGGACATTAGAGGCCAAGTGTGGGGGCACATGCCTGTAATCTCAGCACTGAGGAGGCTGAGGCAGGAGGATTGGTGCAAGTTCTAGGCCAGTCTATATAGTAAGATCCAGGACAGCCAGGGCTACATAGCAAAACCCTGTCTTGGAAGGGGGTTGGGGGCAGGGATGACAGCAGGGACCATTCAAGGAAATCTGAACAAAGAAGGGATTTAGTCAGTAACTGCCCTGCTTAGTTTTATGCTAATTTGACACAAACTAAGAGTCATCTGGGAAGAGAGACTCTTAATGGAGAAAACACTTCCATGAGATTGGTCTGTAGACTATTCTGCAGGCCATTTTCTTGATTAGTGGTTGATGTGGAAGCTCCCACCTCACTGTGGGTGGTACCACTCCTGGACAAATGGTCCTGGGTGTACGAGAAAGCAGGCTGAGTAAGCTATGAGGATGAAGCAAGCAGTGTTCCTCCGTGGTTTCTGGGTCTGTTTCTGCTGTCGGGTTCCTGCCTTGAGTTCCTGCCCTGGTTTCTCTCAATGGACTGTGACCTGGATATGTAAGCTGACTAAATCCTCTCTTCACCAAGTTGCTTTTGGTCATGTTATTTTATCACAGCAAGAGAAACCTAAGATATTCACAGCGTGTAAATATTGGCTCACTCACTTTGTCAGTCATATTTAATGCAAGATCTTAACAGGAAACTGAGTGAGCCATGTGCAGAAATTCTCTGTGAAGTCTGCTGTCTTTCTATTATATCCAAACTAGTCTAAAATTGGAAGTTTATTTTAAATTAATCAAGGGAACATAGTCTGAGCTATTGTTTTGGATGCAAGACAGGAACAGCAATTGTGGCTGCCGCCTGGTGTGGATCCTCTTTTGCAAGACAAAAGAGTGATAATGCCACATGATATAATGCAGATGAATAGAAATGGGTTAATTTAAGTTAGAGGAGCTAGTTAGGAACAAGCCTAAGCTATAGACCGAGCTTTCATAATGAATAAGAAGTCTCTGTGTCATCTTTTATGAGCTGGTGGCCAACGGAAAGTCCAACAACACTTGTCCGGGAAGCTGTGCTGAACATGGAATGAGGTCTGGACCACCAGGAAAGGAATAGAGTGGGAGATGCTTGAGAGCACTCCTGAGAACTGAGTGGGCAGGTCTCCATGCAACACAAATCCACATGTCAACCCACCTCCTCCACCACCCCACCCCCGTGCTCAGGGTCTAGACAGACAGGAACAGCATCTCCACGTGAGCAGGTAGATTAATGGGCTCATCCTGGCTCAAGTCTGTGTGTCCTGGCCAACTACCTCCAAACTACATTTGGGGAAATTCCAACTCTCTCTCTCTCTCTCTCTCTCTCTCTCTCTCTCTCTCTCTCTCTCTCTGTCTGTGTGTGTGTGTGTGTGTGGGTGTGTGTGTGTGGGTGTGGGTGTGGGGGGGGTATACATGTGCAGGTGCACCAGAATGTACATGTGGGTGCACTTGAGAAAACCAGGAGGCAATAATGAGTATCTTCCTCAGTCATCTCCATCTTAGGGGACAGGGTCTCTCACAGAACCTGGCACTGGTCAATTTGACTACACAGGCTCGCCAAGGAACCTCTTGTCCCCATGTCCCCAGAACTGGGGGTGCAGACATTCTCTGCCACATCTGCTCTTTTCACGTGGGTTCTGTGGCTATGAACTCAGGTCCTCCTGCACTTACAGACTCAGCATCTCTGGAGCCCAGAACTATTAACTGTCTAAGTCAGCTGCTCTGTCCTGAGAAGACTCACCTCCCACTTCACAGGGAACATGAATCACAGGAAGGGAACCCCTCAGTTTCCCCACAACACCCCCAAAACTTCCCCACATTCACAAGCCGTTCCTGCTCCCTCTCTCTTACTGAAAACTCAGATGACCCTGTTCCCATTAAAGTTGCCAAGGCCCCCCACCAACACTACGATAATAACAATAATATTTTCTTCTTTTCTCATGTGTATTTATGTGTGGTAAATGCATATATGCAGCTACATATGTGGTGGTGTGATGGTGTGTGCATGTGTGGGTGTATATGTAGACACCCCAGGTTAAAGTGACATTGGAAGTCTTCCTCAATCACCCTCCACCTTATGTCTTTAGATGGGATCTCTTGGTTGAATCCAGAGCTCACTGATTCAGCTAACTGATTGCTCCAGAGAGCCCATTCTCTGCCTTCTGAGCAGAGACTTACGGGTGGATCATCACACCTACACAGCATTTACGTGCATTCTGGGGATCCGAACGCTGGTCCTCACACTTGCACAGCAGACACTTGAACAACTGAATCGTCTCTCTCAGCAAAAACAACATTAATCAAAGATGCCACCTTCCCAACTCCACAGTAGCGACAAGAGCCACGACCGGGATAACATAATAACTAACGATGCCAACCTGTCACCTTACACCTCCTGGGCGTGAGAGCCATCTGTGCCCACTCTCCTGGAATATGGAGCCATCCTTTGCCTCTGCTCATTAATCACACCCTCTTTGCGACACTCCCCCAGGGTTTCTCACCCTGCCCCTTGCCGTGTGACATCATGGCTCCTGTGTCACAAGGAGCTCAGCTCCATGGGACATGTGTAGGTAAGAAGCCAGCAGAATGTACTAACCCAGACTCTCTCATGCTGGGGCCTCAGCTCTCCCCCTAAGAAGATCATTCTCCAGCTAGCTCGTTGCTCCCACAAGGAGCATGACAAGAAATGCTAGCGAAACAGATGCCCTAGATAAAGTGTCCAAGAACAGGGTCCCTAGTTTAACCATGGGTGTGAGCCATAAAATCAAGACCTGTGGATCTCCAGCCCGTACACAGAGGTGTACAGGAATAATGTTCGAAGCTTGACTCCGCAGGGGCAGAGGGTCACCCAGCAGTGGCTGGCATGCTCAAGGCTCTCATCTCTCTGTAGCTAGGGAGATGGCTCCACTGTTCTTACAGAGGACCTGAGTTCAGTTCCCAGCACCTATGTCCAGTGACCCACAACCACGTGTAACTCCTGTCCTGTGGGGTCTAATGCCCTCTTCTGGCCTCCTTGGGTACCCGCGCTCATGGACACAGATACACGCACATGCATAGTTAAAAGTAGAAAACATGTATTTCCAACAATAACCACGTGGGCTGTCTTCACACACAGTCATCCGCCATTAGTCATTCTACTCCTTTCAGTCTTGTGCTCACCTGACACTAACACTCTTCCCACTCTGACTGAACCTTCCCAAGAGTTCTCCATCAGCACCTTGTGATGAATTCAATGGCTGGTCATTCTGCTACTCGACACCCCCGCAGCATGGACCACTGCCCCTGCCTCATTCACAGAACTGTCTCCCCAGAATCCTCCAGTGCTCACCCTCTGACCCCCCCCCCCACTACCACCTCTCTGCTTTTCTTGTTCCTGCAAAGCTGCTGTGTGGTATTGTATTCCCCCAAATATTGTGCACGCTAATAAACTTATCTGGGGTCAGAGACAGAACAGCCACAATATTAAACATAAAGGATAGGCAGTGGTAGCACACGCCTTTAATCCTAGCATTCCAGAGGCAGAAATCCATGTGTTCAAGGATACAGATAGGCATGGTGACT
Source organism: Peromyscus maniculatus bairdii (assembly GCF_049852395.1). Lineage (NCBI taxonomy): Eukaryota > Metazoa > Chordata > Mammalia > Rodentia > Cricetidae > Peromyscus > Peromyscus maniculatus. The sequence goes on along the minus strand of NC_134866.1, from coordinate 8,930,466 downwards.
CATCACGCTTTTAATCCCAGGGAGTGGGGTAGATAGCAGAAAGGTATATAAGGCGTGAGGACCAGAAACTAGAAGCATTTGGCTGGTTAAGCTTTTAGGCTTTTGAGCAGCAATTTAGCTGAGATCCATTTTGGATGAGGACTCAGAGGTCTCCAGTCTGAGGAGACAAGACCAGCTGAGGATCCGGCCAGGTGAGGTAGCTGTGGCTTGTTCTGGCTCTCTGATTTTCCAGTGTTCACCCCAATAACTGGCCTCGGGTTTGATTTTATTAATAAGAACTTTTTAAGATTCATGCTACACTGCTGCTCCTTGGGTGACGGACAAGCCCTCTCCTCACCCCCCCACACTCTCCTTGCTCTCCTCTCCTCATCCCCCACGCTCTCCTTCCATCACCCATGTGCTCAGTTATTATCTCCCAATCTTCACTCACCCACATCTACTTCTGTCCTCTTTTTAGTTTCTCACCTAAATATCTGTCTACTGGGTATTTATCCTGGGTGTCCCACAACTAAGCCAAAACCACGGCATCAAACCCCCAAACACCTTCCCTTCTGACCCACTCCTCTCCCCCAGGACTGATGGATAGCACCAGACATTTAAGCCAGAAGTCTGGGCTTCATCCCAAACCCTCCCCACCTCCCACACGCCACCAGTCAGGAAATGCTGCCCATCTCCCCTCTTCCCTGTCTCCCAGCATGTCCTGTCCTAGCGTCTTCTTGCCCGTGTCTGCCCACTGATCTGGGCTATGGTACTTCCTCCGGCTGCAGCCTCTCCTATGCCTGGCCTCCCTGGCCTCCCTGGCTGCCCATCCTCCACCTAGAGCATGTGTGGTCCAGGAAGAAGCCGCTCTGACCACAGCAGCCACTCACAACCCTCGGTGGCTTGTGCACCCTGGACAACAGTTCACCTCTGTGGTGAGTGTCTCTTCTTCACCCTCTGTCCCCCAACCACAGCCTTTCTCCCCCACCCGGTGACCTCATGGCTGGCCTCTGTGTTATGGTTCGGGCTTTCTTTCAAGCTTTCATACACACGCATGCACACACACACACACACACACACACACACACACACACACACACACACGCTCTCACTTTTCTTACCCCCTCCCCTTTCCCATTAGTCCTCTCTGTTCCGTTAGAGCAATGGTTCTCAACCTTCCTAATGCCATGACCCTTTACTACAGTTCCTTGTGCTGTGCTGACCCCCAGCCATAAAATTACTTCACAGCTCTTCATAATTGTAAGTTTGCTGCTGTTATGAATTGTAAATATCTGATATGCAGGATAATTGATAGTGGACCCCTGTGGGGTCTCAACCCACAGGTTAAGAACCATCTCTTTAGAGTTACTTCTACTTTGGTGTTCTCTCTCTGTCTCTCTGTCTCTGTCTCTCTCTGTCTCTGTCTCTCTCTCTGTCTCTCTCTGTGTGTGTGTGTGTGTGTGTGTGTGTGTGTGTGTGTGTGTGTACATAATCATGTAGCTGCTATATAGAATAAGGAACACAGTCAAGAAAAGACACACAATATTTGTCTTTCTGGAAACTTTTCTCTAGCCATATCCATTTTTCTGCCAATAACATAACTTCCTTCTTTATGGCTGAAAAAATCCATTATGCAGAAAAAATCCATTATGCAAAAATCCATTATCACATTTCTCTATACAGCCCAGTTGCTGGACACCGAGCTTTGTTCTATACCTTGGCTACTATGAACAGGACTACCATAGACACCGGTAAGTCAGCATCCCTGAGATGTCTACAGCTCTCCTGTTCCCCCAGGAACCCTGTCTCTAACCTGTGGCCTCTGTATACACCCCACCCAGAACATCCAGCCGCCTCCCTTTCCTGGCTACCTGATGGACTGTCCTTTCTAACACTCCTGCCCTGGTTTTGCAACAGGATTTGAGCCCAGTGGGACAAGGTGAGCCACAGCCCTCCAACTGGCTGCAGACTCCAGGCTCAGTGAATAAGAAGGTCAAAACGTGTCCACTTCTCCCTCAGGAGAAGCTCCCTTATCAGACACTTCATGATCATCAAGCCACGGACCCCATCGTTTAAGATTAAATGGCCACCACAGTAATTAATCACCGACTCATTCAACATTGTCACAGGCACCAATTATGGCTGAGTCTCGCTGTCACTAAGAACAGGGACAGGTGAAAAATGTCTTCCTTTATTCAAAGCTGCTTTCGAAATGGAAATCTGGGTTGTCTATTGTCTTGTCTGGTTCGACTCACTGTAGTTCTCCAAATCGCCAGTAGAGGGAACTGTTGGCTTTGGAAATTCAGCATCCTGCTAGGCGTGCAGGGATTGTGGGAATCTGAATTAGCAGAGGAGACGCGCCAGAGCTGGGGCAGCAGGCTGGAGGAAGGCAAGCCTCCCATCCTGTCTTCAGGGATACAAGAGCAGAGCACTGGCTGGGGCTGCTCTGCCTGACTGCCCCTGTAGTGTGCTACAGGTCTGAAAGCTGGGTTTACTGGAAGAGGCAGGATGAGGCTAGGAAAGCAAAGGCTTACCAAAATTCTAATCTTTCCTTTAAAACAATAAAAGAGAGAAGGAGAGAGAAGGATGGAGGGTGGAGAGGAAACAAGCTGTTCATAAAAGTCAAGGTAAAACAAGATCTTCATGATTGGAGGTAATTGACGAATTGTTTTAAAAATGAAGGGCTGGCCTATACTCACATGCATGCATGCACACATGCACACACACCCACGCACGCACGCACGCACGCACATGCACACACATGCATGCACACACCATTTTAAAATAATAAAAGGAAGTCTGTTTTTTAAATAGGGGTGGAAAGATGAATGGCTGATCAAAAGTTTGTACTGTTCTTGTAGAAGACCCAGGTTTGGTCCCAAGCACCTGCATCTAGTGGCTCTCAATCACTGGAACTCTAGTTCCAGGGGAACATGATGTCTCTGGCCTCCATGGGCACCTGGACTTGTGTGCACATCCCCCACCCCTCCCCCAGACAAACACATAACTTGAAAATAAATGTGTTTTGCAAATGAAGAGCTGGGTTTCGTGGAACCAGCCCACAACCCTGGTTGCTCAAGAAGCTTTGGTAGGACAACTGTTAAGGTGAAGGTCAGCTGGGCAATGCAGTGGGACCATGTCTCCAAAGAACAAAAGGGCTGTGGGTGTGGCACAGTGACCCTCCAGCTCTTCCTCAGTTCTCCACCTCCTAAGGGCAGGGGAGCTGGAGAAACAGCTCGGTGTTAAGAGCACACTCTGCTCTCCAGGAGAACTCAGTCTGGCTCCCAGCATCCACGTCAGGCTCCCAACACCCATGTCAGGCAGTCCACACCCACCAGGGTCCCACCCTGTAGTTTCATTTCTGTTGCTGTGATGAAATGCCCTGGCAAAAGGCAATTTGGGGGAGAAGAGGTTTATTCTGCTGACAATTCTGAGTCAGAGTTTATCACTGAGGCGAAATCGAGGCCAGAATTCAAGCAGCTAGTCACATCACATCCACAGTCAAGAGCAGAGAGAATGAATACATGCTTTCAACTCATGCTTTCACTCTCTTTCTACATTTACACACTTCAGAACCCACACCGAGGGAATGGTGCCACCCACAGTGGACTGGATCTTCCTATATCAATTAATGTAACCAAAATAACCCCCGCCCACCCGCCTCCCAGACATGCTCACAGGTCAACCTGACCTAGGCAACCCGTCATTGAGACTCTTGGCTCAGCTGATTCTAGACCCGTGGTTCTCAACCTTCCTGATGCTCTGACCCTTCAACACAGTTGCTGCTACTTCGTAACTGTAATTTTGCTACTGTTGTGAATGGGAATTGTAAATAGCTGATATACAGGGTATCTGATATGGGACCCCTGTGAAAGGGTCATGTGACCCCTAAGGGGTTCGTGACCCACAGGTTGAGAACCACTGTTCTAGATTGTGTAACGCTGACAAACTTGGCCATTGTACTAGTTCCATACTTGACATCTTGGTGGAAAATGGAAGTGAGCCCAGTACGCCATGAGGACCGTGTAGAGCTGTGGAAGTTCCACAGAAAGAGCTTGCAGCCAGACCAAGAGGAAAGGTTAAGGTCACAATCTCCACATCGTCGTCCTGGTCATGTATGGTGGTCTGAATGAGAACGGTCCCCCAGAGGCTCGTGTATTTGAATGCTGGACCACAGTTAGTGGAGCTGTTTGGGAAGGATTAGGAGGTGTGGCCTTGTGGGAGGGGGTGTGTCCCTGGGGACAGGCTTTGAGGTTGCAAAGGGCAGAGAATAAAGAATAAAGCCTGAGATTGGATGGCATGGTGACCAAGGATCCCTGGGGACCTGCTGAGTGCAGATTAGCAAATGTGTTAAGGGTGGGAATTCTCTCTCACACACACTGCCAGCAGCAATTTCTAGACAATGGTTGAAATTAAGAAATCAAGCAGATAAGATGCTCTGGCCTCCCTGGAAAACCAAGACAGCCTCACTTTCCTGTTTTACCTTGAAATTCGCAATGCCTTTGTACCCCTCTAAAGTCATCTTGTGGGGGTCCGTGGTGCTGCCACTGGAGTGGGTCCTGGGGGGGGGGGTCCCCATGACATCTGCTAGGAGAACCTCTGAGACCCAGGCCCTCAGAGTGGGTCCCCTAATCGGGACACTAGCATATGACACTTGGTGACAGGCCCAGACTGTTAAAACACAAACTCAAAGCTCAGGGCCCTGCAGTCAGTGTTTTAACCAGCTCTGTATTAAACTGTGGGTGGATTAACCAGCACAGAGCCCAGCAGTCAGTGTTTTAACCAGCTCTGTATTAAACTGTGGGTGGATTAACCAGCCCTGGGCTCTGCAGTCAGTGTTTTAACCAGCTCTGTATTAAACTGTGGGTGGATTAACAAGCCCAAGTTCTGCAGAGGCAGGAGCCAGGCTGAGAATGCGCCATGGGGCTTAGGCAGCCTCTGGCATTTCCAAAACCAACTATGGAGAAAATCTTCATCAAGCTGAGACAATTAAGACAAAAAAGGGGGGCTAGGGAGATCAGAGGTGGAGGGTTTGCCTGGTATGCACATAGGAGGCCCTGGGGTCACCCCCAGCACCAACAGGGCAGGGAATGGGGAGACGGCCAATCCAAGGAAAAGCATTTCAATTTACATTTGAACGGTTGTGTATGCCTCCTCCCTGCTGCCTCCTAGGCAATTTGCAGAGTGAGAAGCCTGGGCTGCCAGCAGCATGTGGGGGCCTGGGGGTGGGGCAGACGTGGGGTGGGGCAGGGGGTGGGGCAGAGGTGGGAGATCAGGGTGCAATAACAGAAGGGGGGGAGGATAAAGAATGGATTTTCTTTTTTAAACCAAGAAACCGTTCGTTATTCAGCCATCAGGCACTAACTACTGTTGCCTCCACTGGGCTGTCGAACAGACCATGGACCATCTGTGGTCAAGAACAGCCGTCAGTACAGCCAACACGAATCTGCAGACACCCTGGAAACACTACAAGGGGTCTACTGTTGTTTTGTGTGGTTTGCCTTGGGTTGGTGGGTCGCTGTTTGCTTGGTTTTGGGGTGTTTGTGACTAAATCGGTCAGTGTCAGGTCCCAATCCTCCAAGATGACCATTCGGTCTCAGCTGAGGCTGGACTCTGACCAGATAAACACTCGGCATTCCGAGGAAACCTTGTAAAGTGGGTTTCTGTTCACCAGAAAAAGCCATGACTTTCTTATTCGCCCTTCTAGCCCCCCAACCTCCAGAGGGGGCATCTAGTTCCCTATTCACTCAAACAAGCCTCCAGCAGACCTGAGCCCCACACTGGTTCCCAAGCTGTTCCAGCTAACCTGCCCTCCTCCCCTTACGACTGGCAGGACTCTTCCCACCGTTTTTTTCTATCCTCTCTGCTGCCGTAGCCCTGGCAACTGCCAGTCTTCGCCTCTCCCTGAAACGTAGCCAGGGCAGCCCCTACCTCAGATGCTGCTATCATCTCTGTTATCTACAGTAAAAAACCTGTCCCCTTAACCATGGAGTGGCCATTTCAGTGTGTGTGTGTGTGTGTGTGTGTGTGTGTGTGTGTGTGTGTGTGTGTGTCTTTAACTGCTCCCCTTGCAGACATCCAGTCTCAAGTGTGAATGTGAACTTTGCAGACAATAGCTCATGTTGCAATGTTAGAAGGTTGGACGCTCCTTCTGGGAACTGGGCAGCTGGGAGAGGAGTTCTCTTTGTTCCCACTCACCCCTTGACTGCTTACGTTTCTTTCCAAACACTGGGCAGCACACTTACATAAACAGCACACAAGATCCTCCAGGCCTTGTGCGGGGAGCCTCACACAGTCAAGTTCATCGCCCTCCACCTGCTCAACCCAGTCAGAGTCAGTGGATGTGACCAACTCAGATCCTCTGGGACCTGGCAGCCACTCCAGCCCACCCGCAAGTATTCCCAGGCTGTCTGAAGAGAGGCCCCTCCTAAGCCAGCAGGTACCAACCACCCCAGGCAAAAGGTGGGCTCTACCTACCTCAGTCCTAGCAGACCCCACACCACAGAAAGGAAAGAGCTAAGGCAATGGGGAGCGGAGCAGGAAAGAGAATGCCCAGGGCACTGAGCAAATCGCACTATATCCCCTGACCTGGAGCACAGCTCCAGAAGCTCTTCTCAGGAGCCAGGTCATCTGGAAATTCAAGCAGTAGAGGCCAAGCATGGTCCCTATGGAAGAGACGAAGAACCCTCTGGTTGGCAGGAAGACAATGGGACTCACAGCAGAACCTCAGCTGTGTCCCCAGGACCTGAGGGCGTGCAGCCCGGGAAGTCGGACATCCCAGTGGCTATAGACCATAGTTGTCCTTTCTGACGACAAGCAGAAGGGATGTGACACCTAAATGCAAGGTGTGGACCTGATGTTGCCCTGGTTTAAACATCACACAACTATTAGGGATACGGCCCTTGCCTATAAGGATGTACAGGAGGCCATGGGGATGCTGTATCTCAGTTTGGGGGCACATACTCCAGCTGTGTCCATGTTATGCTTCTTGGGTGCAGCAGTGATAGGCACAGCCCTGTCTTGGGAGATGCTTGCTGAAGCATGGGGGTGGGTGACTTTCAGATGGGGTGAGAGCTAATCTCTGTCGTCAACTTGACTAATTTTGGAGTGACCTAGGATACACACCCCTGGCTATTCTGTAAGGATGCTCCCAGAGAGTTTTAACTGGGGAGAAAAGACCCACCCCGAATGTGGGTAGCACCCCTCTATTACATAGAGACCCTGACTGCATAAGAAGAGAGATAAGTGTCAGCTGTTTGATTCCTGACTGTGGTGGCAATGTGACCAGTGACCCAAGTCCCCGCCATCACAGCCAAAGAGGCTCTCCACCCCGTGCTCCCCTCCCCCACCCCCCACCCCCCACCCCCCGTGATGGACAGCACCTTCCAACCACTGAGCTCAAATAAATCCTTCCTTCTGGAAGTTGCTTCTGCAGGGCAGTTTGTCACAGCCGTGAGAAGAGTTAATAATATGGGCAGTCAGAAAACACAAAAGGCAACCGGCAGAATCACCAGCTGCCACCAGGTCTTCGGTTCTTTGCTTTGAACTGCTCTGGATTTCTCACAATAAAGCTTTGGGGAGAACTCCCTTGCCAGCTCAGGAGCTGTGGGAACCGGCATTAAAACAAAAAACAAAAACAAAAGAGTGCAATGCAGGTACCATGAAGCATTTCCCCGCGCGTGCGCACAGAGAGAGGGTGATGGATGGAGAAGGATGGGCTGCTGCTCCACTCCACAGGTGAGAGAGAATGCCGGAGGGCTTGAGAACAACACCAGCAGATGGAGATTCCAGAAGCAGCTGGAAACTGTCTCCTGAAGTAAACACGCACCCAGGAGGAGTCCAAACAAGCACACGGAGGAGCTGGGACGGGTAACAGTAAGTTTCTGTGGGCTTTTTAAAGGCTTATTTATCATTCTTTAGTTTACGTGTGTAACTGTTTTATCTGCCTGCGTGCATGTATGTGCGCTGCATGCATGCCTGGTGCCCACTGAGGCCAGAAGAGGGTGCCAGATCTCCTAGAACTGTAGTGAAAGGCAGTCATGAGATGCCATGTGGGTGCTGGAAACTGTATCTTGGTTTCCAATGTCAAGCGTGAAGGATGGATGACATTTCCAGGTATCAACAAACTAAAAAAAGCCAGTGGGACTCCAACTACTCCTTCCAACACCTGGGAGGGAAGAAAGTGGAGAGGACGGAGGGAGGGAGGGAGGGAGGGAGGGAGGGAGGGAGGGAGGGAGGGAGGGAGGGAGGGAGGGAGGAGGGCGGAAGAGAGAAGCCAGGGGAGAAGAGCTGGAGGGAGGGGCATCCAATATTATTATACCCAGTCAAGTTGTTGCTCATAGGTATACAGACCAGAAGAAACATTTTAAACAGGCAAGAATTCAGAGAGCATCCCACGGGCATTAAACACTGGCATGCAAATCAATCAGAGAAGCCATCTCCTCTTCACAGTCTCGCCCACGTCCTTCCCCCGCTTATCCTTAACCTCCATCAACCCCACGTGTGTTTCTGGTGCCGGGACCTCCTTGTTGGTTATCCCAGCATTCCAAACAGAACCAATGCTTCTCCAGCTCCCTGTTTCTTGCTTTTTCACTCTTCACAGTCAGTACTGGCCCCTGACGAGACACCCGAAAGCCCGGACTCTACCTCATTCATCACCCACAGCACCACCACCGACAGCTCCGCTCCGGGCACCCAGCTCTCCTCCCTTGTGGACTCTCCCTGCATTATGTCACTTGGAATCACCCTGCTGGGCACTGAGAGGCCCAGCCCCTACCTTCCTTGCAGGACTCTCCAAACCACAGGACCCACACCATCATCCCTGGTCCCCTCCTTCCTGAGACCCACTCCTGTACCTCCACCCCAGCCCCAGGCTTTGAGACGTATTAGCTAAGGTTTAAGCTCATGTGTTCTGAGCCCTGGCCCTGCGCCCAGGCCAGATGAAATGTCCCCGTTCCATACACACAGCACACCCTTCCCCAATGCCTGAGCAGTCAGTGCTGAGCTCTGTGTCTACTTCTCTGTCCTGCGAGCTGGAGAATGAGTCAAGGCAGGGTGACCCCTCACTTCTGAGCCCCTGATCCCTGACACAGTGCCTGGCCCACAGGATCTCCTGTATGAGGGTTGCGATCACCCAAACCTACCACCGCTGAAACGGTTCATTGTAATTGTTAACTTGACACAATCTATAATCGTCTGGGGGGAAAAGTCCCAATGAAGGATTGTCTAGGTCAGGCTAGCCTGTGGGCATGTCTGTGGGGGGATGATTAACTAACATAATTAATTATGTTGATTGATATAGGAAGACCCAGTCCACCGTGGGCGGCACCACCCCCTGCATGTAGGTCCTGGATCGTATAAAAGTAGATAAACGGAACTGAAGAGCATGCCTGCATCATTCTCTCCGCTCCTGCCTGTGGCTGCGATACAACGGTCTTCAGTTCTTGACTCGCTTGCTATGACAGACCGTAACCTGGAATTGTGAACTAAAGCAAAGCATCTCACCTCCCTCTAAGCTGTCTTTTGCTGGTACTTTATCACAGGAGCAGAAATTAAACGAGGACAGAGGCGCACTCATACGCCTGCTGCTGGGAGCTGAGACATGGTCTTCCAAAGCCTGGGATCCTAACAATGGAGATCGAGTGCCCACTCTAGAACTGGGAGAGGAAAAGGGGGGGGGGGGGTTCGGCACAGTCCCTGGCCCTGGTGATCTCCGGAGGCTCTCCACCATGTGTACCTGGACTGGCCAATGTGGTGCACAGACTAGCCCCACTAAGAAAGACGGGAGAGCAAGTGCCAGTGTTTCTGGGCTCCCTCGTGTCCCCTGATGAGACCCACCCAGAGTGGACTCGACACGGAGCCTGGGAAGCAAGAAAGGGGCAGCAGAGGTCTCTTCTCCTCGGGGCAGCCGCAGACGCTTCTGCCAACATCACCACACTTGGGGCACTCTCGCCAGCCTCAGAGCCTTGAGTCCAGTTCCCACCTGCGCTGAACAATCTTACATCAGCCTGACACAAGCTAAAGTCATCTGAGAGGAGGGAGCCTCAGTTGAGAAAATGCCTTCATAGGATCAGGCTGTAGGCAAGCCTGCAGGGCATTTTCTTAACTAGTGATTCATGTGGGAGAGCTCAGTCCATGGTGGGTGGGGCCATCCCTGGGCTAGTGGCCCTGGGTTCTATAAGAAATCAGGCTGATCAAGCCAGGGGAAGCGAGGCAGCAAGTAGTGTTCCTCCATGGCCTCTGCATCAGCTCCTGCCTCCGGGATCCTGCCTTGTTGGAGTTCCTGTCCTGACTTCCTTCAATGATGTGCAGTGGTATAGGAGTTTAAGACAAATCAGCCCTTTCCTTCCCAAGGTGTTCTGGGCATGGTGTTTCATCATAGCAGTAGTAACCCTAAGACGCCACCCAAGCTGCCCGGCACTCCTTCAGGACACACGGGCCTCTTCTTCCTGGCTTAGCCATAGGCAGCTGTGTTACACTAAGAATGTGACTTATGTCCTTCTTGGTGTCTTGGGGACAGGTTCCAGGACCCTTGTGGATACAAAGTTCTCAAGTGCCTCATATAAATGATGTAGGAGAGGCTGGAGACATGGCTCAGAGGTTACGAGTACTTACTGCTCTTCCAGAGGACAAAGGTTGGTTTTCAGCACCGGCATGGTGGCTCACAACCAGTAATTCCAGTCCCAAGGGTTCTACCGCCCCCTTCTGGCCTCCATGGGCACTGCATGTGCGTGGCGCACAGACATTCAAGCAGGCAAAAATACAGATAAGGTAAAAATGATTTTTAATTTTTTGTAAATAGTGTTGTATTGGGATATAACCTACACACATCTTCTTGTGTGCTTAAAACATCTCCACATTACCTACAATAACTAATGCAGTATAAATATAATGTAAATATTCATTACACTGTATTTTATGCAAATAACAACAAGGAAAAATATCTATGTGTTTTAGTGCGGACATACTATTTTTATTGGAGTGGGTTTTGTTGCTGTTGTTTGTTTCACTCACGATCAAATCCAGGGCCTTATACTGGGTTAGCAAACACTTTACCACTGAGCTCTTTATAAGCCCTGTTCCAGATCCAGTTTCAAGAATGTATTTTTTGTGGCCCACCACAATAGACTGCTGGCAATGGTTGAGAGACAGCCGGGACTGGCCTACTCTGGTGATGGGATGGCCAAACACCCTAATAGTTGTGCCAGAAACCCCATCCAAAGACTGAGGAATCTGGATGCAGACAACCACAGCTAGGCCCCAGGTGGAGCGCTGGGAGTCTAATTAGTAAAAAAGAGGAGGGTTTATATGAGCGAGAATTGTTGAAACCAAGGTTGGATAAAGCACAGGGACAAATAGCCAAACGAATGGAAACACATGAACTATGAACCAAAGGCTGAGGGGCCCCCAACTGGATCAGGCCCTCTGAATAGGTGAGACAGTCGATTGGCTTGATCTGTTTGGGAGGCATCTAGGCAGTGGTACCAGGTCCTGTGCTCATTGCATGAGTTAGCTGTTTGAAACCTGGAGCTTATGCAGGGACGCTTGGCTCAATCTGGGAGGAGCGGACTGGACCTGCCTGGACTGAGTCTATCAGGTCGATCTCAGTCCTCGGGGGTGGCCTTGATCTGGAGGTGGTGGGAAAAGGGGGTGGGCTGGGGGGAAGGGGAGGGGGCAGGAAGGGGGAGAACAAGGAAATCTGTGGCTGTTATGTAGAACTGAATAGTATTGTAAAATAAAACAAATAAAATAAATTTTAAAAAAAAGAATGTTTTTTTTTTTTAACCAATGTTGAATCTGCAGATGGGAAATCTCAGGATACAAAAGGCTGACGGTGAGCTATAGAGGCTATATATGTATATGCATATATTTTTTTAAATTTGTTTGTTTGCTTATTAAGTTAGCTAGTTATTTGGAGACAGGGTCTCACATACTCCAAGCTGGTCTCTAACTCCAGATATAGCCAAGGATGGCCTTGTGACCTTAAGCTTCTGACCCCACTGCATCACCTCCTGAGTGCTGACATCCCAGATAAGCACTGCGGAGACCTGGCTTGGCCAGTGCTGGGGTTGAACTCGGGCATTCAGCATGCTGGGCAAGCATTCTACCAACTGAGCTACACCCTGGCACTCTGAACGCAGTGCAAGCAAATCCACGGGAGCCGCCGCGCATTTGTGGGGTGCGCGTATTAACTTCCAGAGATGACCGTGACACGCACTTGGAACCTCATGCACACGACTCTTACTAATTCTGTCTCAGTCCCTTACATGAATTCTCTGAAGCTCAGAGAGCTGTCCCTGGCGTTTCTTTATAGGTAAAGTGCAAGGTCACCTTCTCAATGTACCTAATTATATAACTGTCAGTAAAGCATGTGACTGTGACTCCTGCCCACCAGCACCGTGCCACCCAGTCTCGGAGGGTGTCCGTGCCCTGAGCGGCAGGCAAGCCTGCCTTCCTGAGGCAGAGCTACGGTGGAGACACTGGCGGGTGACAGCTCCATTCTGAACCCTGCAGGAGTGGGTAAAGCTGTCGTTCCAAGAGCACAGAGAAGATGTGCGCTCCCGCATTTCAGTCCGCCCCCTCCTGGCACCTGCTAGTGGCAGATCCATTGCCATGCTGGTGGCATACACCCAGGAGCCACGGGAGCCCGCCCTGCCCGCAGCACCGCCCTGGAGGGAGACGAAGGCCAGCTCTTACCTGCCTGTGCAGCTGTGATGAGGGCCGTGTTCCCTTCACTGTCCTGCCAGTTGACGTCAACGTGCGGACATTCTGCTAAGGCCACCACGGTATCCACAAAGCCATGGTAGCACGCCACAATAAGGCCAGTCTAGGAATGAAGGGGGGAAATGGGTCAGAGGCACACCGCCCAAGCGTCGTCAGTGAGCTCTGGGGACCCTGAGGGGAGGAGCTGTCCTCCAGGAAGCTGGAGGAGAGGCAGCAAGCACCTCAAGTCCCCAGGTCTCAGAATGTTCAACTCTGCACATGAGCAGAGTCCATCCCCATGAGGCATAATGTGTAGGGACATCGGTGAACGGCTGGACTCTGCCCTCAGAAGTGTTTCCCTCTGATGGGAAAGAAAGTGTACACATGCACACGCACGCACACAACACACACACACACACACACACACACACACACACACACACTGCCAGCTTCATGTACATTAGATGGCAGTGTGGAGCAACACAGGATGTGAGTGTGCGGCAGGATCCAGGGTCTGTGCAGACTCACACGGAGTGTTTGCGCCCAGTTTTGAAGGACACAAGGGGACACAAGCCAGCAGAACAAGGACAGGAGACAACCTGGGCAGAAAATGACAGGAGCAAAGCCAGACCTAGGTGTGTCCATGAGGGGATTCCCAGGTGGCCCAGAGGCTGGGGCAGAGTGAACTGAGGGGGTGGTACCCAAGCCCATGGGGCAGCCAAGAGCTGGAGCACTTTGGACAGTTGGTGGTCCGTTTTCAGTATTAACTATGTATGCTGGGCAGAAATTGGCTCCAGGAGACCAGAGGAGCAATGTGCTGTGGAGGCTGAGCAGGGGACAGCGGCCCGCAGTGGAGCCATGGGTAGGAGACATGTATGGACTCTCTATCACGAAGATAGACTTGCTGTTAGGATGGACTCCGGGTGAATGAGAGGAACACAAGAACGGAGATGACACCAAAATCTCACCCTGAACAACTGAGTGGGCATGTCCACCACCAAACCAGGAGGAGGCTCTCGGGACAGCATGTATTCTAAAAGGCAGCCATGCCGACCACAGCACCCTGCATCTGAGAGGAGAGGACTGTGGAGCACCAGAGAGAGGTCTGTGCAGGGTGATTTTGGAGATTACTGACCAAATATTTGCCAGATTATCAAGAATATACAAGCTGGGCAGTGGTGGCGCACACCTTTAATCCCAGCACTCCAGAGGCAGAGGTAGGTGGAACTCTGTGAGTTCAAGGCCAGCCTGGGCTACAGAGCTAGTCCTAGACAGCCAAGGCTACACAGAGAAACCTTGTCTCAAAAACAAAACAAAAAAGAATAAATAATAATAAGAAGAACCTCCTCCATTGCTGGTGGGAATGTAAGTTCCTGCAGCCACAATGGAAATAGGTGCATAAGTTCCTCACAAGATTTAAAAACAGAGATCCCATCTGACCCAGCTGTAACCACTCCTGGGTACATGCCCAAAGGACTCGACATCAGCACCTGACAGAAATCTCTGCACATCTGTGTTGCACAGTGCTATTCACAGTAACCAAGACAAGGACCTAGTCTACATACCCATCAACCCAGGAACAGATGAGAAAATGTGGTACAGGGGCTAGAGAGATGGATGGCTAATAAGGCTCCCAGCCCCCACGTGGCCCTTCACAATACCCATAACTTCAGTTATGGGGGCTTCTATGCCTTCTTCTGGCCTCTGGAGGCTTCTACACATACATGGTTCCCATAAATTCAAACACATACATGCATGTGAAATAAATCTTTTAAATAGAAAGAAAATGTCATAAAGAGGAACAAACATACATCATTTGAAAAAAAAATAGAACTTGGAAGCTGTGGTTTGAAAGAAAATGGCCCCCAAAGGGAGTGGCACTATGAGGAGGTGTGGCCTTATTAGACAAAGTGTGTCACTGTGGGGGTGGGTTTTGAGGTCTCTTTTGCTCAAGTTTCCCTCACTGTAACAGTCAGTCAACTTCCTGTTGCCTCTGAGTCAAGACGCAGGACTCTCAGCTCCAGCACTGTGTCTGCCTGCACGCTGCCATTCTCTCCACCATGATGATAATGGACTGAACCTCAGAATCTGTGAGACCCCTCTGTAGCTAGAGTTTTCCTGCCTTGCCCACAGTCAGGACAAATCTCTGTCACCCGCCAGTCCCACAGCCGCTCAGACCCAACCAAGTAAACACAGAGACTTATATTGCTTACAAACTGTATGGCCGTGGCAGGCTTCTTGCTAACTGTTCTTTTATCTTAAATTAATCCATTTCCATAAATCTATACCTTGCCACGTGGCTGGTGGCTTCCCGGTGACTTCACATGCTGCTGGTCATGGCGGCGGCTGCAGCCAGTCCTTCAGCCTTCCTGTCCTTTTATTTCTCCTCTCTGTTAGTCCCGCCTATCCTTCCTGCCTAGCCACAGCCGATCAGGTTTTATTTATTGATCAATCAGAACAACTTGACATACAGACCATCCCCCAGCACAGCCAAGTGCAGACCATCTCAGACACCTGCACTCAGGCCCATGGTCCTAATCATCCTCTATGCGGACCTGCTGGGTAACGCCACAAAGAACCCAAGAAGGGCTCCCACAGCACCCCTCAATTAAATGTTTTCATGTATAAGAGTTGCAGTGGTCACGGTGTCTCTTCACAGCAACAAAAACCCAAACTAAGACAAGAGCATCATGTTAAGTGAAATAAACCACACTCAGAAAGACCATTACGGTATGTGTTCTCTCATATGCAGAATCTGGGTTTCAAATAAACACACACACACACACACACACACACACACACACACACACACACACACACAATTAAAGCAGAAAGGACCCTAAAGGGACAGATGGGAGATGGGAGAGAAGAAAAGTAATAGGAAAGACAAATATTGCATTTTTCTCATATGCAGAACCTATCTATATAAAGATTACAATAGCATTAATTACATACATTATATAATCTCAGACATAAATGCAGAAGGCAGACCATTTGTGGAGTCAGAAAGTGGGCAAGAGAGGGTAACAGGGCTCAGCACAGAGCTGGTGCTCAATAAATGTCAACTGAAAAAATTCTCCAAAGAGTATATGACATTAATGACCTATATAGCTACCAAATTCACCACGCTGACATGGGTAAACTGTCCCTGTGTCCTCTGGTCCTAACAGGGGACAGCATTTGGAGTTGCTACCCAGCACCTCTGTTGAGTAAGTAGGTGGGTGGTGAGGTCCACTCCAGGAATCCGAGCTCCTCCTTGGCCTCTGGCAAAATGAGGAGGGACACTTTGACCAGCTGGCATTTCCATGACAGCAGGTGAGACGAGAAGGAGGGAGTGGAGAGATCTGTCCTTCTGCAGGATGTGCTTCCAACAGCAACAGCAAGTGCAGACATCCTGAAGCCAGGCCGGGGCATCTTACATCTGCATGCTCTATCCCACCAGCCCTGTGCGAACAGACCCATGGCCTACTTTCACAGGATGAACACTGATGCCTGCAGCTAAGACCTTCCTGGAGAGGCTACTTGGAGAGGGACACGGAGTGGTGGAATGCAACGCTATATGCTGGCTCTCAAGTCCCCGGTGTCCCAGCCATCAGTCATGAGGGAAAGGGGCTGCTATGTGTTGTAAGTGGGAATTAACCCATTCCCTGCCTGGGGCAGGTCCCTCCTGAGCCCATGGACCATGATTCTAATTTTTCCCACTGGGCCCTGGGCCACAGCCCTCTCCACACAGAGTCCATTGAAATCTTTGGGGAGCCAAAGCAGTAGCAACATGGAACCACCAGGCCACCAGGCTACAGACCATCCAGCCTGTGATTAAAATAAGCCAGAACCTAAGGAGGCCCCAGGAAGGCTGCTCTTACAGAATGGCCTCTGCCACCCACAGCAAGGAGGGGGAACAGGAGCAGGAAGAGCAGGAGGAGGAATGGGAAGAGGAGGAGAGGGAGGAAGGAGGAGGAGCAAGGGGGAGGAGGAGGAGAGAGAGGAGGAGGAGGAAATGTCAAAATCCTAACCATGAGTTCCCCAGAATACAGCCCACAGAGCCGACAAGGTCCTTGTAGATGTGACTGGTAGGATGAACTCAAATCCACTATGGTGGACGCCCTTATAAACAGAGGAACAGCCTGGGAGAGGGTCACGTGAAAACACAGGCAGAGACCGGAGTGATGAGCTTTCCAGCCAAGAACACCACGAACCCCTGGAAGCCACCAGGGCTGGAAGGGGCAGGATAGAGGGCAGCCTCTATCAACACCACGGTTCCAGAGTGCTGGGCCCCCAAACTGCAAGACAATAACTCCCTGTTACCCAAAGCTAATATAAGGCCAGACTTAACCTGGGAGAGCTGAGGTGTACATCTGTGTCACCTCTCTTCTAGGGCTGTGGCGGTGACCGCCATGGTGCAGGAGAAATGTCTACCTCTGAGTGGCTATTACCACTTCATTGCAGGAGAAATTTGGAGAAGAGTTTTAATGGGGCCGTTTGCGGTCTCCCGACTGTGTCCTTTCAAGTCCACTTAGCACAATTATTCTCCAGGGAGTTCATGCACCTGGCCACCCCTGTGCATTTCCATGGGAGTAAGCTTGTCCCCAGTCCCTGGGGTCTGGGCCAACCACCTCCTCACCAAGGAGAGGCATGTGACCTAACAGGCCCAATGAGAGACGAGAGAGGCTGAGTGGGTGCAGCACGCAGATGGCACTTGGTTGTAGCTGGGGGGGAGGGGCATTAGGAGGCACAGGGTCTAACTGCCATTGTGACCCTGGGAGGGGAAAGGCTGTTGCTTCCACCAAGGCGAAGACCCAGAGCCCAAGCTGTCAGGTGCAGTGTGAGCAACTGCATCCAGTCTCCCTGCCTAGATGGTCCTGGACTTTCCACTCAGGGGGCAAAGTCCACTATTGCTGTTCTTAGGATTTGTTGTTGCCGCTGCTCCGGGAGGTAATAGCTAACATCAGTTCGAAATGGGTGTGTGGCAGTTTCGAGGGAAAGGTTCTTAACTCGTTCACAGACTTGCTGCATCCACTGGACCACCATGGCGCTAGAGTCACCATCAGATCTATGACTCCCAGGTCTGTGACTCACAAGGAAAGGACTCCAGTTTTGGAACTCAGTGATATTCTCTCAGGAAGAATTAAAAAACCATGACTTGGTTTCGTCAGTAGACCAAGGGAGAGGTAGATTAAAAGAGCAGGGATTCCATGCTGCCCTTTGAAAATGTATAAGCAAAACATCCAGGCATGACATCTTCGCGCGCGCGCGCGCGCACACACACACACACACACACACACACACACACACACACACACACACACACACACACTTTGGAGAAATGTATTAAGTAGGCAACTCAAGAAAGCACCAAGGTGAGCTCCAGTTCAAGGAGACACCTCTTTGTCCCCAAAGGCTTTACCTGGGGGGACTGGTGCTATAGACAGATTGCCTGTCTGCTGCTCTTCTGACATGGCCACCAGCACTCTGCCTTCAAGTCACCTGTGGACTTGTAACCCACAGTGTGATGGCATCAGAAGGTGGGACCTTTGGGAGGTGACATATCACGAGGACGGCACTGTCATGAATGGGATTAGTGCCCACAGAATAGGGGCCCCAGACAACTCTCCAGATCCTTTTCCAGCAGTCAAGGACACAGAGAGAAGGTGGCCATCTGAGACCTGAAGAGGCCCTCATCAGAACCAAGCCCCCCTAAAACCCTGACCTCTGGCTTCCACAGACTACAAAACTGCAAAGGATGAAATTCCCACTGTTCGTGAGTCATATGGTCTATAGTGTTTTGTTACAGCAACCTCAGCTGACCAAAATACTTCTAATGGCAAAGACTCGGGGTTACCTTCCCTGACGCACAGATTAATAGTCACCCAATGCAGGCTCTCGGGAGCCAGATTTGATGATTAAGCCTCTCTCAGAACAGCTAAGGTATGCTCTGCTGTATGGAGGGCGCCAAGTTTAAGTTCAGAGCAATCCCACAGTGGCCCAGCGCTGTTACAACCAGGTTTTCAATAAAAATGTTACTTATGAGTTGGCCATGGTGGCATATTGCTGTATCTCAGCATTTGGCGAAGGCAGCAGGATCTCAAACCCAAAGCCAGCTTGAGCTCCAGGGCAAAACCAATTCAAAACTACAGAAAAAGAATGAATTTTCATAAGGTACCTTTCCTGTTATCATAATAAATTGCCCTGCCAAAAGAATATTAGATCAGGTGCCCACGTGTTTCAAGCTCTAAGAAATAATATTGGTGTTTTGAACTGACGTCCATACAACAGCATAATCAGCTCCATAAAGGCTGCCTGATACTCTCTGGCTGATACGGTTTTTGAAATAGGTCATCCATACTTTATAAAGTAAAATTTTTTCAGCTCTTTAGTTTTAAAGAGAAAGAGCACAGAGCGCTGCAGAGGGGCGGCTAGAAGAGCGAGGTGCTGGAGTTGGCAGTCTTCCTGCCGACCTGGTCACTGCACGGACTTCTCTGTCCTCCTCACTCAACCGTCAGTTCACCACCGCACAAATGAGCTGGAATGTTCTGGGCACCACCTGGGAGCCCCTGGAACTCATCCCGAACATCTCTGGGTCGAAGCATCGCTCTAGCATCTGACAATTTCCTGATTTAGAAATCAGATGTACTGCACATGCTGTAACTTCCTCTTTACATGCTTACATGCACACACACACACACATGCACACACACACACACACACACACACACACACACACACACACACACACAGAGTTTTTCTTCAAAGTAAAAGAAGATTCTCTGCCATACCTTCTGGCCTTTTTCCATCACCAAAAGCACCCCTGAAAACAACTCGTGAGTCTAGAGGATTACACTCAGTTACTGAACAAAGCCCTCCTGCTTCTCCTTTAGGAGTATATAATATAGGACCTGGTGATGTCTGCGGGCCTAAGGTTTGCTGCACTTGGAAGCTGATGCTCCTAAGAGTCATCCATGCAGCATGTCTGGATTAAAGGAACAGATAGACTACCGGCTTTGTACACACAACCCAACTGCCCTTGAGAGAAGTCCTAGGTGGCAGCTGTCGTTGCTGGCCCCAACAGGATCCTCCTCCTGTAAGCACTCCAGTTCCGTAAGTGGTTATATGACTCTTGGGGTCCCTGGGTCTTGACCAGCCCTTCTCTCGTTCTCCTGGGACCACTGTCACCGTGATGCTAACACTGAGGGGTCTGTTCCACCCACCCCCTGAAGAAGAGTTCCCAGCAGAGGAAACAGGCTTGGGTGACAGCAGCCTGATGTTTGGTCACAAATGAAGACTGCCAGAGAAAAGGGGGTGACTAAACACAGGGGTTCGGGATGAAACAGCAGGAGACAGGAAGCAATGACGCCCATCTTCTGCCCCAGAGCCTTGGTGACTGCAAAAATCAAGACCTTCATCACCTACCTTCTTGGGCACTGGTCCAAAGGCCAGCATAGCCACATTGGGAACTCTAGTTCACATTCCAGAATGAATGGGGAGCTGCTCATGAGGCTCCACCTCTAGCTGAGGAGCAACTGATCACTGAAGGCTTCTGGGGAAGAAGAGCCCGTTTTCTTCAGGGATGTCGGCCTTGGTGGGCTGCCTGGGCCCCGCAGATGGCCCTACCTCCATGCACATGAGGCAGCTCAAGGTGTTACACGAAACAAGAGGACACGAAGTTGGGAGGGGGGGTGGAGTAGGAAAGGTGGGAGGAGCTATAGGGTGGATATGCTAATAGACATTGTAACATGACTGAAGTTCGCAACGAATAAAAAATAATTTTTTTTAAAAAAAATTCGTGTTTAACTTGTTTAGATCCTGTCTTGGCTGAAGAGTGTCAGTGCCCCCACGTTATTGTGATTTTAGTTTGCCGTGGATATCCCTCTGTATGCTGTGAATATATTGCTCTGATTGGTTAATAAATAAAACACTGATTGGCCAATAGCCAGGCAGGACATGTAGGAAGGACAAGCAGAGAAGAGAATTCTGGGAAGAGTCGGGAGTCTCCAGCCAGACACAGAAGAAGCAAGATATAAAGATACCTGTAAGCCACGAGCCACGTGGCAAGGTATAGATTTATAGAAATGGGTTAATTTAAGATGTAAGATCTAGCTAGCAAGAAGCCTGAGCCATTAGGCCATACAGTTTTAATTAATATGAGCCTTTGTGTGTTTATTTGGGTCTGAGTGGCTGTGGCCCTGGGTGGGACTGGAGAAAACTCCAGCTACATTAGTTTGCACTGTCCCAATTTAGAATAAGATTGAACATCTTCAATGTCTGTCGGCCATCTGCATTTCCATCTAATAAACAGTTTATTTATATCCTTTGTCCATTTCCTGCTGGCTGGCTTCTTCACCTTTTCCTCATTGATCAGACTAAGTTCTTTTTGACAGGGTTTCTCGGTGTAACAGCCCTGGCTGTCCTGGAACTCGCTTTGTAGACCAGGCTGGCTGCAGACTTACAGAGATCTGCCTGCCTCTGCCTTCCGAGTGCTGGGATTAAAGGCATGCACCACCACCAGGCCCGGCTCAGTCTAAGTTCTTTCTGTATTCAAAGTCAGCACTGTCCATGAGAAATAGAATGGGTGCCACCAGTGAACGTTGTATAAAATGTTCTAATGGCCCTATTGATAAAAGCAATTATCCTGACAGTGCACTTTATTTAACCCAATATGTCCACAATATTTCCATTTCAACAGCAATCAATATGGGGGGAGGGAGGGGCCTATCTTCCTCCTTCCTATTTACCTTATATTTTGCCATAAAAATTTTCATTTTGATGTAATAAAATTATTAGTGTTTCCCATTATGGTAATGCTTTTTGTGATTTAAGAAACCCTGCCTGGGCTGGAGAAATGAGTCAGTGGGTAAAGGCACTTGCCACGGAAGCCTAACACCCCGATAAGCCGGATTCCCCAGAGCCCACATAAAGGTGGGAGGAGAGAACTGACTCCACAAAGTTGTCCCCTGACCTCCACATGCATGCTGTGTCACTTACACACACACACACACACACACACACACACACACACACACACACACACACACACGTTTTAAAGACAGAACTCCCTTCTGGTTGGGCATGGTATCCACTCTTGTATTCCCAGCACTCAGAAATTAGAAGGAGGAGGATCGGGGGTTCAAGGCCAGCCACAGTCACACGAAAACCTAATGAAAAATAAAAATAAAACACCTCCTTTGTCTCAAAGCACCACCAAGATACTCATACTTCATCTGGAAAGTTTCAGAGTTTACTTTCAAATTTTTAGGTTTGATCCACTGTTGCCTCATTTCCTATACGTGACCTTTGTACAGATCTGGTTTTCCTTCCTCCACATGGTAGGCCAACTCTGTCATCACAGTTTGTGAACAAATTCATCTCCACTGGTCAATAACACCACACTCGGGCATGTCCCAGCATCACACAAATGCCAGAGTGCTTCTCGGCCCCCTGGACAATCCTGACTCCACACCGGAGTCTTGCTTCCTCCTCGCTCTCACACTACTTCAAAATTGCCATTCCACACATGCTAAGATTTGACCGTGTTGGAAACTTGATGTGCAAAGTGACAGGGTGAAGTGGGACACTCTCTCGAGTGTGGCCTGGCGCTGGTTATATGAAGGCAGCAAGTTGAATTCTTGCTTGCTCAAGCATGCAGGCTGTTTAGTATGTCTTCTTTCGGCCACAGCATGACACAGCAGGAAAACCTCTGCTGGACACGGCTCCTTCATCTAGACTCATGGCTTCCCAAAGCCAGTCACGCTTCTGATGTTTGTATGTTACTCAGTGTACACTAACTTGTTACAGCAGAAGGAGACGTAGGAACACAATGACCAAGGTTTGGGTTTTGTTTTTTTAAATCAAATCATATTAGGAGTGGAAAAAGTAAACCATGCAAAGCCATGAGAGGACAGCCCAGGAGGATACTCAGGTGGCCAGGCATAGGCGTTTTCTACATCTCCTAGGGAGGGACAAAGGACACAGCTCTTCAGAGTCACTGACTTAATACTGTCACACTATAAACAAGAGGATTCACAGAACCTAGTAGCAAAACAAGTAGCAGGAAGTAAAACGCTGCCCAGTGTTTCTCTCTGAACCACATAACAGTCAATACAGTATTCTCAGGAATGTCTCCAAGTTCCAATGGCGACCCCAGGATATCGAAGATGCCAGAAACATGGGACATTCATGAGGCAAGCTGCAGACAGAGTGGAGTGCCTCAAGAGAGACACCACAGGTGCCACAGGCAACACTGTCAGAGAGATGGAGCTACCCAAGCCCACTGGAATTCAGATGATGGCAGGTGAGCCCCGACAGACAGACATGGAGCTACTCAAGCCCACTGGAATCCAGATGATGGCAGGTGAGCCCCGACAGACAGACACGGAGCTACTCAAGCCCACTGGAATCCAGATGATGACAGGTGAGCCCCAACAGACAGACATGGAGCTACCCAAGCCCACTGGAATCCAGATGATGGCAGATGAGCCCCGACAGACAGACACGGAGCTGCACATTGGTGGTCTTGCTTCAGTCAATTAATTCCATCCTCACAACCCTTCTGCCCACCGCCTTCTGGATCGGGAATGCTTACCCTGCACCTTTGTATACTGAAAGTACATGCATTAGTTCCTTCTCTTTCCACTGTAACTAACCACCTGACAATAATCAACTTCAGAGGAGAGGGTTTTTTTCACTTCAAGTCGAAGGAGGGACACAATCAGCTGTGGTGGGGGAAGCCATGATGGCAGCAGGACACAGCTGGCCACCGTGACCTGCAGTCGGGAAGCGGAAAGACATCAGGAAGTAGAGACAAGCTCTAAAACCTCAAAGCCTGCCCCCAGCAACCCTCTTCTTCCAACGAGGCTACACCTCAAGGGTTCCATAGCCAGGAACCATCAGCTAAAACAGCCTACAAGCCAGGCATGAGAGCACCTGCCTTTAATCCCAGCACTCAGGAGACAGAGGCATGTAGATTCTGTGAGTTCCAGGATAGCCTGGTCTACATAGTGAGTTCCAGGCCAGCCAGAGCTACATAGTGATAACCCTTCTCAAAAATAAATAACATCAAATAAAGAGCCTATGGCAATGGTTCTCAACTTGTGGGTCTCAACCCCTTTGGGTGGTTGGGGTGTCAAATGACCCTTTCACAGGGGTCATCTAAGACCATCGGGAATTATCAGATATTCACATTACAGTTATAAAGTAGCAACGAAAGCAATTTTATGGTTGGGGGGTCACCACAACATGAGGAACTGTATTACAGGGTCTCAGCAATAGGAAGGCTGAGAACCACTGGCCTACAGGGACATTTCACACTAAAACCACAACAGTATCCAAGTTGGTTTTGATTTTCACAAGAGCTGACAGCTAAGAGACTGCCGTGAGTCTCAGAGGTGACTTTGAACTTGGAGTTTTGAACATGTTAGGATGGCTAAGACTTTAGGGATCCTAGCGATGGACTAAATGCACATTGCACTGAGATCAACATGAGACGTTAGAGCCCTGAGGCAGAATGTTATGGTTTCAAGTGATGCATTTGGATGTCAAGTTGACAAAAAGTAGGCTTGTGATGACTAATTTGATGGGCAACTGGATTAAGAAACACCTAAGGGGGGCTGGAGAGATGGCTCAGAGGTTAAGAGCACTGGCTGTTCTTCCAGAGGTCCTGACAGGTCAATTCCCAGCACCCACATGGTGGGCTCACAACCATCTGCCATGAGATCTGGTGCCCTCTTCTCACAAACAGGCAGATAGAACAGTGTATGACTAATAAGTAAAAAACACCTAAAGAACTGGGTCTCAACCTTCCTAATGCTGGGACCCTTTAATACAGTTCCTCATGTTGTGGTGACCCCCAACTATAAAATTATTTTCATCGCTACTTCATAACTATAATTTTCCTACTGTTATGACTTATAAATCTTTTCTGATGGTCTCACATGACCCTGTGAAAGGCTCAGTCAACCCTCAAAGGGGTCACAGCCCACAGGTTGAGAACAGCTGGCCTAGGGCATTAACAACATATACTTTGGGTCTTGTATGTGAGGCTGTTTCCAGAGAACTTTAACTGAGAGGTGAAGGTCTACCCTCAATGTAAGCGGCACCATCCCATGAACCGGGGTTCTGGGCTGAATAAAAAGGGAACAACCCAGCTGAACAGCAGCAATGCTTTCCCCTGATTCCTAATCTGCTCAGATGTGAGCAAGCAGCTCCCCGCAGTAGGCATGACCCAGTCTCTGTCAGTCCTTCTCTGTCTAGATGGACGGCCTCCCCACACCACGAGCCCAAATTCCTTCTCCCATTAGCTGCTTCTTGTGGGATATTTGGTAGCCGTGATAAGAAGAACTAACATACTGAAATACATAATGGTTGTTGTCCACAATCATAAAAATTACTAGATGTTATATATTAATTGTGGTTAGAGACCTATAACTAGTGCTACTTATCAGTTCAGAAAATTTCCCTCTAGGCTTCAATCAGGATTTTCCATATGTTTAGGAGACATGAGAGCAATGTTGTTTCTTCCCCCAGAAAAGTGTTCTTTCTTTTGAAATTAGGACAAAGAGATAAAGAACAATTTTTCTATTGCATAATCTCATTAAACATTTAAAATGAGATATATGAAGAACTTTAATCAAAAGGAAAGTACTAAATAGTAAAAGTAAAAATAAACTTTTATTAAAAAAAACTCTGAAAAATTAACTATTAACAATGTTTGAGGGGAAAAAAATGGGAAGAAAATCACCAGGATTTCAGCATGACTGGTCTAAATGATAAGGCCACTTACTAGTTGTGGTGGGTTCAATGAGAATGTCCCCCACAGTCTCAGGTATTTGAAACTAACTTCTCTGTTGGTGGCACAGTTTAGGGGGGTCATGGAACCTTCTGGAAGTGCAGCCTCGCTGGAGGAAGCACGTCACTGGGACCAGCTCTCAGTTTCCCACTTCAGTCTACTTCAGTTCACTCTCTGTTTTCTTTGTGTGGTGGAAGATGTCCTCTCTTGGATTCTTGATTAGGCCGCCCGCTGCCATGTCTGCTGCTGAGGCTCACCCTCATGATGGACTCTTACCCTTCCGGGACCACAATCCAAATGAACCCCTCCACAGGTTGCTCCACGGAACACGATGTTTTATCACACGGAAAGGCAGCTAATCCACACATGACGTTTTTCTTCTAAGTCTCATTCTTACGTAACGAATGATTGGTACTATTTGATAATTAAAAACTTATTTTTTTTTTTTGAAAATAAAAAAATTTCAGCAAAGCTTTCCACCTCGTGCCTTGGGCCACACAGGCAAGTTCACAGGTTGTGGTTACGGGGGTTGGGGGAGTGGGGGAGGGAGATGGCTGCTTTTTGTCCCACAGGAGGCATACGGAGGGTATCGAGAAGCTCACCACACCAGCCATCAGTCAGTCAGTGAAGAACAAGCTGAACCTCCCAAGGGCCACAGCTTAGATCAGCTTCCTGGATCTCCCGCGGGGGGAAAAGTCCATACAACTCAAGATGGGAATCTAAATTGCTCACTAGTGTCAGACTCAAAGAACTGAAGCCCTTTGAACATTTTCAGGTTATCTGTAAGCATTCCCCCTTCTGTAGCCTCTCCCGGCTGGTCTACTGCAGGCCTCGGACATCAACACGTGCTACGTAGTGTTGAATAAAACCCTACTGCGTGTGCGTGTGCGTGTGCGTGTGCGTGTGCGTGTGCGTGTGCGTGTGCGTCTGTGTCTGTGTGTTTTGTGTGGGTATCTGTATGTGTCTGTGTATGACTGTCTACGTGTGTGTCAGTTATGTGTGTGTGTGTGTATGTGCGTGCATTCTTGTGCACCAACACCCATGTATGCACACGTGCAGTTTAGAGATTGACGTCACATGTCTAAATCTGCCCCTTTCCAACTTACTTTTGGCACAGAGTCTTTTCACTGCACATGGAGCTCACTGGTTGGCTAAACTGTCTGGTCAGTGAATCCCATTTGTGACCTGCCCACACTCAGAACTTCCGGCTGTCTGAGGCGAGTGCTGGAGATCCTAACGTGGGTCCTCATGCCTGCCTGGCAAACCCTTTATACATTAAGCCACCTCCCAGCCCCCCTACTCCCCACATTGTTTTAAAAGACTGTTTTCACAAATACTGAGCTGGACACACAGATGCTAGCTCACGCCACCTGAAGTGTGACATGATTCAATGCAAAATTCTCCACCAGTGCCAAGGGTGGAGAGTGAACAAGCTGGCTGATGCTTCCCTCAAACGACTAACCCGGCTGGCTTCAGCCTCTGCCCCAGCCGCTCAAGGGAGATCTCTGGACCGGTAACATCAGTGTTGCCAGGAGCTGGAGAGAAATGCAAACCTCAGGCCCCAGCGCCAGTCTCCTGAGTCAGAGCTGATACTTTTTAATAAGCTCCCAAGTGGCCTGTGGGGCATGAGGCAGGAAGACTCAGGGCAAGGGTGCTGGGTGGGCGAGGCTCTTGGCGGGGCAGTGAAGCTGCTCACACTGCCCCAGAACCCGGGTCCACACATCTTTCCCTCCGTCAACAATGCCAGGCATAGAGTTCACCTCACTTTTCTGTTCTCCTCTGATGGTGAGGGTTTTTTTTTTCTTTGAATGAAGAGGCACACCCATTCTCTTGACTTGGCCAGTCTTTCTTGTGGTGTAGCCTAATAAATTCTTACCTATCTCCAGCCCAGGTATCCACAGTCACCCTCAAATGCCTCCCACATGATAAAATTGCCAGCAGACTGCCTCCTTGAGAACACAGGATGGCCCCTGCTGCAGTGGCCACGAAGAAAGGCAAGAAATGGTGGCTGGTATTTTGTCTTCTAGATTTAAGCATATATAGGCAGAGTTATATCGCTAAGAATGGGGTCACTAATCAAATATGCACAGAAAGAGGCCCCAGGGAGGAGAGTCACGCTGCCTCCTGAACATCTTCATCCACCACCAACAAGCAGGCACCGGTAGCCGGCTAGGACCCGGCAGGGAGTGGAAACCGGAAGAGGAGCCAAGTCGACAGATGCAGATGGTCCTTCCTCTGGGGAAACTGGGTCTAGGGAGGGAGCCCAGGAAGCAAACAGTGCAATGTGAGCTGCCCCAGGGGACAGTGGGTGAGGCAGGGCGGGTGGAAATTGTCCCATGCTGGGGAGGGGTTGGCACAGTGCAGGCAGAACCTCCTTAGCCAGGCCACCAGAGGGAAAGGACCATGCCCAGGTCATGTGGTCACAATGCGGGCTGAGGCTGTGACCCGCGACTAAGTCAGGGAGAACCACGGCAGGGTCTTCACACGGTGGAATATAATCAGACATTGCTCCTAAAAGCCTGGCTCTCCAGTGTGGGAGGCGAAAAGGAAAGACAGCCTTCCATTTTCTTTTATTTCAAAATAGTCTTTAAACACATGGCCCTCCCTGATTTTTTTTTTTTTTAAACCAAGCTGCCAACTCATTTGTGATGTCAGATGTAACTGAAACTGACATCTGTCTGTCTGACTCATAACTGTCAGGGCAGATGACTTGGATGGGACATTCTGGGCTTAGGGACGTCTGTGCTTTCAGGTGTTCGTTAATGCCTCCCAATGTGATGATTTCTTTATGTAAAAGGATTTAAATTATAACCTTTTCCAAATGTGAAGGTGCTCAATATCATTAGTCACCAGGGGAATGCAAATTAAAACCCACAAAGAGACAGCACCACACACCCACCACAACGGCTAAAATTAAAAAGACTGACAATACCAAATGTTGGCGAGGGT
Source organism: Peromyscus maniculatus bairdii (assembly GCF_049852395.1). Lineage (NCBI taxonomy): Eukaryota > Metazoa > Chordata > Mammalia > Rodentia > Cricetidae > Peromyscus > Peromyscus maniculatus. The sequence goes on along the minus strand of NC_134866.1, from coordinate 8,902,058 downwards.
GTGGAGCGCTCGCGTTCCCGGCAGATGGGGGTGTGGAATGGAGGCGCCGCTGGAAAGCTAGTTCCTGCTCAAGCTTCTTCGCACATGCCCACCTCACCACACAGCAGTGCCACTGGCGGACACGCTCCGGAGAAGTAACGTCCGTGCTCAAATGAACAAATAAGAACGCTGGGAGCCTGATTCACAACTCACAGCCGCAAACAGCCAACAGTGGAACCATTCATCATCAAGAGACCCGGCAAAGCTGGGTACAGCAGCCCATGCTTGCTGTCCTGTTTCTTGGGCTACATGGAGGAGGAAGAGGAGAAGAAAAGTGAAAGAGGCAGAAGGCTGAACAAGTAAACCTGGAAATACACAAATTTACAAAAACATGCTTAACAAGAAAAGAACAAAATCTTGCTACGTGCAATGACACTGACTGATCTCGAATATTCCATTGAACAAAACAGCCAACCCCGTCCCCCCCCCCCCAGGAGTGTTTGCAGCCCTAGGTGCACATCCAGGGAAGGTCAGAGGAGGAACTCCAAGAGAGAGCCTTATCACAACAGCTAGAGCTCCCAAGGCTTTGGCTGGTGACAAAGCAACACGTGGTGTACCCATATAAGACGATTTCCCCCACTCAGTAAAGGAATGGAATTCTAATACATGCGGCAACATAAACAGACCCTGAAAAGGTTATGCAAGTGGCATGAGCCAGGCACAAAAGAGCACATATATCCCTCTGTGCATTCGCTATTTTTCATTGCTGGGATTAACCTATCACGATAATTCAATGGGTTATTTTTAAAGAGACTATAACTGGGTGTAGTAGCTCATACCTTTAATCCCAGCACCCAGGAGGCAGAGACAGGTGGATCTCTGTGAGTTCGAGGCCAGCCTGGTCTGCATAATGAGTTCCAGCATAGCCAAGGCTATATAGAGAGACCCTATCTAAAAAAGAGAGAGAGAAAAAATACACGAAATTCGGGAGATATTGAAGGGGCATGTGGGTGGAATTATAGGGATAATATAGTCAGAATACATTGTATAAAATATTTTTAAAAGAAAAAAAATATCATGATGGAAAGAAACTTGTGGAAGTCGGGGTTTCTGTTGGTTTATGGTTCCCAAGGGGAAGTCTCTAATGATAAGGAGGACAGGGCAGTGGGCAGCGGGAACCAACGGCTGATCCCATGTTGTCACACAGGAAGCTGGGAGAGCCAACTGAAAATGGGCTATAAACCTATAAACCCTCAAAGCCCAGTCCCAGGGACGTACTTCTCTAGCAGGGCTGACCCTCCTAAAGATTCCACGACATCCCCCAAAAATATCAACTGGCGACAAATATCCAGACACCTGAACCTGTGGGGGACATTGCTCATCCAAAGCTCTACATTCTGTCTATTGAAACACAGAATGAGCAAATCCATAAAGATGGAGTAAGCTGGCCGGGCGTTGGTGGCGCACGCCTTTAATCCCAGCACTCGGGAGGCAGAGCCAGGCAGATCTCTGTGAGTTCGAGGCCAGCCTGGGCTACCAAGTGAGCTCCAGGAAAGGCGCAAAGCTACACAGAGAAACCCTGTCTCGAAAAACCAAAAAAAAAAAAAAAAAAAAAAAAGATGGAGTAAGCTAGAGAGCAGGACACCTAGTGAAGAGGAAGCTGGTGATGGCTTCGTGGTTCCGGGGGTTGTTTCTGGTGAGAATCTTTGGAAACAGTGTTGTGAAAGTAATGAATGCCACTAAGTAGCACTCTTGCAACAGTGGTGAAAGGAACCTGTTTTGTTACACATATCCACCACAGCTTCCAAAAACAATGAAATATGCAGCAGCAACAACAAAGAACATGGAACTGTTTCTCACTAGCTCTATTAACAATGCAAGGAAAAGAGCTGGAGACACGGACCTGTGGGTTAGAGCTCCTCCTATTCTTGCATGAACTGGAGTTCAGTTCCCAGCACCCATGTCAGGAATAGCCCAACTGCCTCTAAATCCAGTTCCACTGGATCCGATTCCTTCTCACTCAGACGAGCACAGACACACACACACAAACACACACACCCTACACACTTACCTACATACATATGTATATACATAATTTTAAAAATTAAAAAAAATTAATGAAAAGAAAAGGCAATTTAGAGGTCTGCAGAACACAGATAAATCTCAAAACCCTTTGTGATGAGTGAAAAGAAACCAGTCACAGGGCAAGGCTGTGATTCCAGAGGCTCCTGCCTCCGCTCCACTGATCCACAGTTATAACTGACCTGAAGAGGCTGCCTCTGATAGGCAGGGACTGACTAGAAAGGGGGCAAAGAGAAGCCCCCGAATCTTGGCAAGGGAGATGACCATACAGGTGTGGACACAGTCGCATGCCACATGACATCTGGTTGATGATCCACCACACACAAGAGATGGCCGTGCCATGTCCTGCCGCTCACTGACATGTCATATCTATGATGAATTTGTTGTGAGTAAATTTATTACGCTGACAGTTATAAGGAGCGTTGTTCGGCACACCGTATCTGATACCAATAATATATGAGTATGCTGCTGGATTATGTATTTCCTACCTTATTCCTTTCATCATTTTTATTTTTGTATGTGTGTATGTATGCATGCACATGTGTGTTCATGAATGTGAAACTGCACAAGTGTGCACACACACACATATTGTGCATGCTTGTAGAAGACAGATGACAGCCTCAGAGTCATTCCTCAGACGGCTGTTTTTTGAGATTGGATCTCTCATTGGCCTGTTATTGTTGGAGGCTAGCTGGCTGACCTGTGAGCACCAGGGAACTACCTGTCTCTACTCACAACACCAGGACCATCTACCACGCCTGGCTTTTTCGAATATGGGCTATGGAGAGTTAATGCAGAGACTGGGCTCTCTCTAAAGCTCTGACCATTATTTTTTTTTAGTGTATCATTTTAATAGCAAAAAAATTTTTTTATAGTAAAACAGAATGTTCTACTATGTTTGCAGCAGCCTCGTGTCCCCAGTTTGCCTGGTGCTTTTACGGCACCAAGAGGCCATTGAGGAACTGGTCCATACAGGCTTTCAGGAGCACAGTCTACGGTGTCAGTATGACCTCACCGAACAACTCATTCTCAGAGGGCTTCCCTGCATTAGCAAGGCACGGCCAACCTGTGGAGAACATCTGGCTGTAGAATGAAGACACTTTGCTGTGTGAAAGCCGCACCTCCGGGGAGCGCTGTTCACGTGGCACGGGATGGGGAAAGCCAAGCGCTGTCAGAGCTGTCAGGGCAGGGTCACAAGCTGGAGCTAACAGCGCTGTGGCCACCGAATGAGAAGGCAGTATCTCCTCAGGGTGGAGAGAAAGCAACTAAAGGAAGAGAGGCAGGGGGGAGGGAGGAGGGTGGGGAGCAGAAGGCAGAGGGATCTGACTGGGCCCCTCACGAAGGAAACATTGAGGGCAAAAATCTAGCACTCTGTAAACACACGAAGGTCCAGAATTCCAAAACCACTAGAAGAATGCCCATGGACACACTCAACACATATCAGCTTGAAGTATAGATTCATATTAGCACCAAGCTGAGGTATGGCTTCATAATAGCAAGTGTAAGTAATTGCAAAGAATGTTGGGATTACAAGTACACACATAATGACGTCATACTATTGCTTTGGTGTGCTTTCTTCCTTGCCTGGAACAGGCTGTCCAGCTCATTCCAGGAACAGTAGATTACCCCAGGCACAACCAAGATGGAGTCACCAGCTTCTGAGTCAGCCAGAGCAGCTCCACCATGCGCTGGATGAACTTCCCTAAGAAAGCACTTCCCGCTCCAGGAAGGGGACTCCCCCCCCCCCCCCCCGCACCCCTCGACCACATTCCAACCGCCCCCCCAGCTCTTCAGCTTCAGACTGGCACCAGTGACTTCAGTGGAAGGTGACGACCAGAAAAGACAGGGAACTGTCATGGTAGGGTCTCCCAGTCGACGACGGCAGAACCTTGGGAAAGCATGCAGTTCCCTGAGGAGTGTGAGCATACCCTGCTCCTGAGGTTCTGAGCACCAGGCTTCTGAGCCATGCTTCCCCCTCCTCCAGTTACCACTGTCTGGAGTAGCAGTACAGACGTTTGCAGCAGGGCATGATGGCACAAATGGCAGCCTTAGCCTTGGAGAAGCAGGTACAGGAGGATCCCAAGTTCGAGGCTAACATGGGCTCCCTGGTGGGATGCGGACTGAAAATAGACATTCATATGGCGTAAGGGGGATGTCTTAATCCTTGGTATCCATGAAGTGATCTTATTTGGAAATAGTACCTTGGTGGATGAAAACCTAAAGATCTCGGGGGCAGGGGGGTCACCCAGGAGGTCTGAGACGGAGAGAAAACGACAGGAAAATGGGGGTGGTTTTTGGAGCAACACCACTCCACACCCAGGAGTGCCTGGCTATGCTAGGGACACGAAGAGGCACAGCAGCTGTGCCCAGGAGACGTGGAGCGTGGCTCTGCTGTCGCCTGGGTTCCTGACCTCCAGACTACAGGCCCAGTCTGTGAGACAGGAGAGAGGCAGGAACCAGTGCCCCCCGCCACCCGGCACCAGGCTAGCCTTGACTCCTTAGTTCTCCTTCCGTCATGCTCAGGGTGTCCCCCCTTCCCCACTTCCTACTTCAAGCCCTCCATCCCAGGCCACTGCTCAGCTCCCTCTGTGGGCTCACAGACCACCCATACGCGCACACACACACACACACACACACACACACACACACACACACACACATATGCACACACATATATGCACGCACACATATGCACACACACACATATGCACACACATATATGCACGCACACATATGCACACACACACATATGCACACACATATATGCACGCACACATACACACACACACACACACACACACTCACACTGCAGCTTACACCTCCTCTATAGCCCCTCCCATGTATGGGCTGCTCATCTCCAGTGAGTCAGTTTCCTGAGACCAGGGAGTCCCAGGTCTAAGTGTGGTTGTTCATCATCGTGTGGTTCACAGGAGTGACAGCAGGGTGGTGATGACAGGTAATCTGTTCACAAGTCCCCTCCAAGAACAAAGCTGGCAGACCACATGGTGGGCGTCTACCCCCAGGGGCCTCGGCACTATGGAGGGTTTCCCTTCTCACCCGGGCCAGCCTGCGAACAGGGCCAGCCTGCGAACACCGTTTCTCAGTGAGGGAGGGCAGGTCTAGAGACAGCCGTTTTTTAAAAGCACTCTCGATCCTTCTGTCTGTCCGCCCCTTCAATGCTGTTCTTCATCCCCATGAACTCCAGAAGGCCTCGGGAGCCACCAGGGGATGTGTGGGCTCCCCAAGTCCCTAGAGATGTTTCTTCTACTGGGTAGGGTAAGACAGGAAGCTCAAAAGAATGACTTCTTGGCAGAAAATGAGGTGACAGGAAAGGAGTTCACTCGGAGATGGATGCCAGGAACCCAGAGCTGCTAGGACTGGGGGAGATCGGCAGCGGAGAGGCCTGGAAGGGAGGGTGCAGAGTGAGCAGGAGCTGACCACAGGTGGGGGATGGGAAGGCGGCTTCACAGGACTGGAGGCAGATTGGAGGCATTCTGTCAGGGTCACGTGTGAGCCAGGGAAGAGGGGTGACTGGAGGAGGCAGCAGGGGACAGAACTGGGGTCTAGAGGTAAGCAAGATGAGGAGGTTGAGCACAGGTGAGTGAGTGGGAGATTGGCCAGGGTCCCCAGGTTCCCTGGGTTTCATTCTCGACACCAGGAAAACTATTGTAGAGATAAATATGTATAAGGAAGAGGAAGAGAGACGTCGGCTAGTTGTCTTGTAAATTTTAGCATTTTAAGAAGCAAGAGAATTATAAGCCTGAGGCCAGTCTGGGTTAAACAGCGAGTTCTACGTATTCCTCAACGCAACACAGAAATTGTGTCTGTGAACACAACTCTCCAAGACTAACTGACTAGACAAGGCTGCTTCCAGAAGTGATTTCACCATCGTCCGAATGCCCTCTGCACACCAGGGCGCGGGTGCCTGTGTTCACTCCTCCACCTTTCACAAGTACCTGACAGCTGCCCTTACTTCTCTTTGTACCAGCATGCAAGATGCGCGGCTTTGCCTGCTGCTCAGGGCTTACAAGACCTTGAGAGAGAAAGGCTTCAGACCCTGGAAATTCTACTGTTTCTAGTAGACACCCAAAACATTCTACCCTCTTTCTTCAGTCAAAGATTTTTTTTTCCGTCATGGACAATATAAATATTAAACACAAGTATTTATAAATTGATCGGCTCAAATAAATAGAAATATATCAGTTATACATAAAATAAACCAAAAAAAGATGAAAAATCATTATTTTAAAAAAAAAAAAAACAATGGAGCTGGAGAGATGATTCAGTGGTTAAGAGCTCTGACTGCTCTTCCAGAGGTCCTGAGTTCAAATTCCCAGCAACCACATAGTAGCTCACAACCATCGATAATGAGATCTGATGCCCTCTGCTGGCAAGCAGAGCTGTCATACATAAAATATAAACAAATAAAAAAAAAACAGTAATTTACTCAATGAGTATATAGAAAAGGAGACATCTCCCAGGCTCCCAGGTTCCGTCCCCCATGGTGGGTGGGGTCCTGTCACTGGCACCTGTTGTAAAAGTAGGTTGTTTGTTTGGCACATTTGCAAAAAAATAAAATCTGACTATACCACACACGCCTGTACTCAAAACACTTAGTCATTTGCGTGCCTTTCCTTCCTCCAGCTACCAGAAGGCTGGGCGAACATTTAACAAGAGGGACAAGCTGCTGACTGAGGAAACACACAGGGCAAACACTCGGCAAATGTCATGTACACGCTGCCTCCTTTCAAACAACTAACGGAAAGTGAAGACGAGACCATCGGGGAGATGCCAGGGATCAACAGGGTAAGGCGCTTGCCACCAAGTCCGATGACCTGAGTTGCCCTCTGACCCTCACATGTACCCATGATATGCACACACTGGCCATTTGTTTAGTCTAAGACCCTAACTCACTGTTTAGAGAGTTTTACTCAAGAACTATTTACCCACAAGCTGACAGTGAACCCCTGAGGTACCGTCACACCTTCGGCTGTGTCAGATTCACTCAGGTCCAGCTGTAACACTCAGGTACATGTGCCCCTTAGGTTACAGTAGACTCAGGCGCAGGGGGGTTGACCACATGCCTCCAACACTTGCTTTCTAATACCTGAAGCAGTGTCTTACCTAAGGAAGCTTCCAGACTAGAGCTGTGAAAGACTAGTTTTAATTGTTTTTTGTAAAGAATAATGATTTAACAGCTAAGGTTTTACCCCCAAAACAAGGACTAACGGCCAAGTAAAATACATGCTGCAGTAAATGAAAGTGTATCACCAAGGAGAAAAGAAGAGGGGATCCTGTCTCACCAGGATCGTCAGCAAAGCCAGGCTGTGTTACAACAGTACAAATTTTGCTTACTTCCGGTTTGTAAAATCAAACTAGAAAGTTGAGACAAGAGCATGGTTATGAAGTCAGGAAAATGTTACTAATCTTGTCAGAAAGACAGAATGAGAGGTGGACATGGGAAGATATGGAGGGATTAAGAATGTCCTTAACCATCAGAGAAACAGAAAACAAAAAACAAAAAAAACCAAAAACAACAAACAAACAAAAAACGAAACAAAATGAATGGACAAAAAAAAACAGCCAGCACTGAGGGGTATGGACAGCAAGGGTGGGCGGGCATGGTGTTTTGCATCTATGATCTCAGTGCTCTGGAGCCTGACACCAGAGAATCTCAGGTTTGAAGTTAGCCTGGGTCACACAGGCTACAAACATGTCCCTGATACACACAGGCACGCACACACACACACACACACACTATACAAGGAATGAGAACAATACATATGAAATAATGCAGATGGGTAGCTGGGTCTGACTCAGGAGTGGGGGAAAAGGGGCCTAGGAACAAAAAACTCCATCTGCCACAGCAGCAAGTCACGAACGTCACCCCAAACTGATAAATCAAGACTCATCATGAGTGAGGGGGTTTCCTGCCAGAAGAGCTGTCTGTCAGCCCTTGGGATGAAAGTGAAAGCGAGAGAGAGAACCAGGGGAAAGGTCTGTTACTCTCTGCAGCCGTCAGGCCAGAGGTCTGGGGCGGGTAACCAACACTGTCCAAAACAAGCTCCTGGGCGTCTAGATGGTTTACTAAATGCATGTTAGGGAGAGAGAAATAAAACAAAACACAGGACTAAAAATGCAAATTCATGGGGAACTGGGTAGAGCAGATGACCCAGAAAGAGCCCTTTGCCTTTAAAGTTAAGTGTTTTGTTTTGTTTTGTTTTGTTTTTGTTTTGTTTTGTTTTGTTTTTTAAATGACCTGGACAATGGACTGAGTATATAAGCAACTTTGCTGGGCAAGTTAATAACTGAGTGATAAAACCATGTTTCAAGCCAGATGTGGTGCAATCCCAACACCCAAAAGGAGGCAGCAGGAGTGGTATTTTTCTAGGGTATCCCAGGATAGACATTCAGAACTTGGCACGCACTCACGCATGCATGCACACACACACACACACACACACACACACACACACACACACACACACACTGATCTGACCATGCTGCCTCTGCTTATCACCTTCCACCCCTGGTACACACACACACACACACACACACACACACGCACACGCACACGCACACGCACACGCACACGCACACACGCACGCGCACACACTAAGCATGGGAGCCCATGCCTCTAATCCCAGTACTTGACAGGCTGCGCTGGCAGTTAGAGACCAGCCTGCGCTATGCAGTAACTTGCAGACCAGTCTAGGCTACACAGTAAACCTTAGCTCAGAACACAAAGCAGGTGAAAAGATTTAAGGGGCTCAGTAAGGCCGTCCATCAAGTAGAGGTCCTTGCTGCCCAAGCCGGCTACCCGAGTTCCATCGCCAGGACCCACGTGGTAGAAAAACAGGATGGAGTCCCTGCAGGCTGTCTCAGACATACACACACACACACACACACACACACACACACACACACACACACACGCCACATACGCCATGGCGTGCACCCCGCCCCCCTCGCCACAGGCACACAAAAACAAACAGAAGTAAATGTTTGCAAAAATAAATGTATGTATTATATGTATCTACATATACAATATATCCTAAAACAGTTTTATTTATCAGTGAAACAAAGAAGTGTTTTGAGAGCATGGAAACAATGAATTAAACAAATGTATAAGTGTACTAGACAAAAAATTATAATATTCCCTTGAATAAAAACATCAAAAGCAAAATTAAAAGGCCATCGAAGAACAGCAATCAAAATGCACAGTGCGCATGGGCTTATTTAAATATCTACAGGAGCATATTAAATATCAGCCTGAAGTACCAACAGTATAATTATGATATTATAATTATAATTATCCAAATGGGTAAAAGAACAGGATAACCAAAGACCAGTGAAGAGCTAATGAGCATGGGTGAGCTGCACACCAGCTCATCAGCAGGCAGAGAAGATAAATCCAAGCACTGATGAGACAACAAGTTCTCAACAGTAAAGATAAAATATCAGATCATCACAGGAATCACGTCATCCCATTGCCGTTGCTGGGCGAATGCCCCACCCCCGGCCCCTCTGGGGAAAAGCAAGGCTGGATTTTTGCCTAGCATCTTAAGCCCAAAAATGAATCAATAGACATACAGCCATCAGGACACTGGGAGGAAATTCAGATGACTCCTTCTACAGACTTGACTTAGAACAGGTGGTTTGAAACTTAGTGGCAAACCCCAAACTGTAAAAAAAAAAAAAAAAAAAAAAAAAAAAAAAAGGATTGACTCTGGTTGTATGAAAATGTCATTCTCCTCAGCACGACCTTGCAAAACAAACCAGAAACTGCCGGTTTCGGTTGCGAGAGAGGGCACCACTCAGACTCTCTTGTCCTAAATCAAGATGACTAAATATTTTCTAAAAATGCCACAGCTTGGTGTGGTGGTGCACGCCTTTAACTGAGAGGCAGATGCAGATGGACCAACCTGGTCTACACAGGGAGTTCCAGGGCAGCCAAGCCAGCTACATCATGAAACATTGTCTCAACAAAACAAAACTCTAGTGGAGACATCCACCCTCCAGCCAAGCAGGACTGGAAGGCCCAGTCCCCAGGTGAAATCCCTTCATGGGCCCCTCTTCTTGTTTTTTGTTTTTTGGGTTTTTTTTGGTTTTTCAAGACAGGGTTTCTCTGTGTAGCTTTGGTGCCTGTCCTGGATCTCACTCTGTAGACCAGTCTGGCCTCAAACTCATAGAGATCCGCCTGCCTCTGCCTCCTGAGTGCTGGGATTAAAGGTGTGCACCACCACCGCCACCTGGCTCATGCTCCACTCTTAACAACTATTTACTCACAAGGCTCCAAAGCAGAGAAACCAAGCAGGAAGTGAGGAAAAGGACTGAGGAAAGCAGACCAACATGGAATTAATGGCCAGGAAGAATTTGAGGATGTGGCCTGCCAGTGAAAGCAGGCCTGCAAAGCATGCCGTTACTGTAGGAAAATCCAAAGCCAGCCCTAAGGACAAGGCAAACCAGAAGGAGCATGGACGTCCGATGACCACCAGCCAGCCTGCAACAATCTGTCTGCCCTGCTCTGTCTGCCAGAGCAACTCTCTGGAGGCGGGTCAGCCATCCAGGGTGACAATACAATACAATACAATACAATACAATACAATACAATACAATACAATACAGAAAAAATGACCAGATGTACCATGAGACAAGACCAAGAGAATACACCTCCAGGAGTCCCATATATTGAAACCGTTAGACTTTAAAATAACTTCTTACATTTAAAAAAAGAAAAACTGAGTCGGGCGGTGGTGGCACACGCCTTTAATCCCAGCACTCGGGAAGCAGAGGCAGGCGGATCTTTGTGAGTTCGAGGCCAGCCTGGTCTACAGAGCGAGATCCAGGAAAAGGCGCAAAGCTACACAGAGAAACCCTGTCTTGAAAAACCAAAAAAAAAAAAAAAAAAGAAGAAAGAAAGAAAAACTGATAACAAATGGGAAAAAGCATTTTTCTAGCAAAGACTGAAACCAAAAGGAGAAAGAGAGAACCAGGTAAGGGCTGGTAAGATACCGTAGTGGTTGAGTGCTTGTCGGCATGCACAGGGTTCTAGAAGATTCAGTGCCCAGTACTGGAAAAGGGGGAAACGAAGGAGGGTGACAAGGAGGAGGAGAAGGAAGTGGAGGAAGGTGCTATAGATAAAATCTACAAGCGAAGGTAAGGATTTAAAATCAGGCGGGAGAGATGGGGAGAGGCCGGCCAGTGGGTCCTAAGATAGGCAATTCAGGGCCTGTTTGCTGCACAGTGGCGCCACTACAGTGACTACACAGCGCATTTCAGAAAGTCAGAAGACAGCGGCCTCGCAGTATTTGTCATACAGGCGTGATAGCTATGGGAAGAGACGGGGAGGCTTTCCCATACTTGAACATCACCCCCTACATGCAGGCGGCAAAATGTTGCTTTTATGACTACGCGTAATTTGGATGTTCCATGTACCAGTCAAAAACAACTTTTGAAAAAGAATTTTTAAAAAAACCAATAGAAGATTAGGTCAAGGAGAAGAGTAGTGAAAAAGAGTGATTGGTTAACCAAAAATGGCCAGACGAGAAAAAGCCAGTAGGAAAAAGGGCTAAGAGATACACTGTGATTCATTACGTAAAATATCGAACAGGTCTGATGCACTCAGGAGAGGGGAGGGGAGAGGTACTCCGGCTGGGATGATGAGAAGGCTAAGTTTATTACTCGCAGAACCTGAGAAGAGGGTGGTGCCCCCTTGCAGGGTCAATGAGGAGGGAGGAGCCACCCAGGAAAGGCACACTTAACAGAGTGACCTGGGATCCACGGTGTTACTCGGTGCTTTGACAGAAATGGACCCGATCCTTTAAAGAAAGCACAAGACAAATCTCAGAAACTTTAGCTGTGTCCTGGGCTCCTTGGGTTTAAAGCAGGAGTGATGTGCACAGGGGCCCAAGGAACAGGACCTTCTCTTTCTACACCATGAAAGTAGGAGCTGAACAAACTCAGCTTTGACGTATGTTGGTCAAGGGTAGGAAGGCAGGGGCGGGAGAGAGGACAGATACCGAGTGTGGTGGTATTTTATTTGTAGTGAAATGTGATTTTAATTGTATGTTAATAAATAAAGTTGCCCAGGGGTCAGAGCTATTAGAGCCATAGCAAGAGTGTGGCAGTGGTGACGCACGCCTTTAATCCCAGCACTTGGTAGAAGAGCTAGGTAGATCACTGTGTGTTCAGGGATACAGCCAGCATTGGAGACATACGCCTTTAAGACCTGGGGGGCTGTACATACAGGCAGTGACGAGGCAGTCACGTGTTTGGGTTTATAACCAATGAGAAGGCAGAACAAAAAGACTATGAAAAGACATACACACAGGAAATAGGTCTCTTTCGGAGAGCTAGGACCACCGCAGGAGGAAGGGTGAGATTTTAGCTCTGAGCTCTGACTTCTCGGCTTTCTCTTTTACATTGGTTCTGTGTTTCTTATTTAATAAGACGGTTGGTTGCATCTACAACCGAGGCAGTGTTGGTCTGAATGAGAGTCCTGATAATAAGCACAGTGGTCCCTTTTCCCGGGAGGCAGTCTGTCATATGTACTGTCTTGGTCAGTATGTGCTGGGGACAATGGAGTGACAGGCGTCTCTTTCTTGTTCACACTACATGCCCCACCCTGAAGGGAAAGACAGGGATAAGCTTGGATGAAGCTCAGGTGGGGGTCATGACTGGGACCCCACAAGGTCCCTCAGGAGTCACAACTTAAAGAATCTCTACCACACTGAAAGGCCTTTCAAATCATTAAAATCAGAAGCCTTTTCTTGTAATGAAAACGTCACATACCCCCAAATACATTTCAGCAAGAGAGAGCATCTCCCAGGTCCTCAGACAAGCACGTGCTGCTAGTGAGTTGAAAGCCATCAACCACGTGGACGATGTCCTGGTACATGTAAATGTATGGGGAGAGGCACACATTTGCTAAGTCAAACACCAGGAAATGCGAGTCATGCCCTGGGAATGTAAATGTATTGGGAAAGGCCCATATTTACCCTGAAAAGATTGACATTTGAATCTGGCTCAGGCTACAGGAGACAGACAGCAGTTTTCTGAATTATGCATTCCAGTGCCTCACAGGAAACTAACACGGCATCAAATCCAAACAGTGGTTTCTAAGCAAGGAGGGGTCCCTGGCTGTGGCACCCACGTCACCCTCCTCCTTTCTTCTCCTCGTCCAACTATGTGACTCCATATTGTCCCCTGACGGCAGGCACACATGTCAATGAACACAGGTGACGGAGGAACGCCAAGAGCCACTTGAACATAGAGCCACGTTATCACAGAGCTTGAGGTCGTCACAGGGACGGGCTAGGAGGAAGATGGATGCCCTGTCTGCTTCCAGGAAGGACGGGGGAGGGGTTGTTGGACTACATGGTGAGGCTAGACCTACAACTGTTTTTCTGCTTTACACACCCCCGTGGTCACCTAGCCCAGGCGGCTGTCACCTATCACACGCCACAGCTCAGGCTCTCTCTGGGGACACCACGGAAGCACTCGTGAAGCAGGCCTGGTGCACTCAGCAGCCAGGTGGGCCCTGGGGCAGCAGGCTGTAGGGCTGAGGAAGGCATGACATCCACACGGGGCTTTCTTGTCTCAGGTTTCCACAAGTTTCCCTTCCCCAAAACAAGTGAAGCCTCCTCATTCACACTCACACCCGAACCCTCATATGTCCCACAGCAATGGTCACATTGCTGGAAGCTGCTATCATGGTGAATCCCTAGTCACACACACACACACACACACACACACACACACCACCGAGAGATGCCTTTGTTCCTCCGTACTAGCGCCTCTAACCTCCTTATCATTCTAGAAAAGCCCAAGCTCTCCCGCCGACTCCTTCTAAAATGGTCTCTCCCTAGACTTGGAACAGCATGGTAGGTTTCTCTCTAGCTTCAGTCTTTAATCAAGGGTTTCTTCCTCGGCCAAGAGGGGAAGTTTCAACACGAACGAAACACGGTGAGACCCTGTCACCTCCTGCTTATCTTTTGTTCTGAGAACTCGGCACCCTCCCCCAGGAAGCAGCTCTCCCGCTTTACTTAGGCATCTCAGCAGTCACTCCTCTCCCAACAGCACAGAGACTTGGTGAGAGCAGCCAGCACCCCTCTGCTCAGCACCCTTCCCACCAGAACTGCCCAACGCAGGTACACACATTCAAAAGCATTTGAAAAAAAAAATAAATACGTTAAACCCAAAGGGCAACTGTATGAAAACTCTAGTGTGTTTATGCAGGTCCTTTTTGGCTTCAAGTACTACTAGTTATTAAAAATCCCTTTGAAAAAAAAATAAAAAGAATAATGTATGCCGGGGATGGTGGTGCATGTCTGTAGTCCCAACACTTGGGAAGGTGAGGGAGGAAGACCGCAACTTCAAAGGTCGTTTGGGTTACATAGTGAGACACACACACACACACACACACACACACACACACACACACACACACATAGTGAGACACACACACACACACACACACACACACACACACACACGCGCGCACATGCATGGTAAGGTTGCAGCTTTCTTGGTAAACTGCAGATCACACAATTATAGTAGGGATGAATCTGGCCACCTCCAGCTTCTGGCCAGCTCCCTGGTGAGCTGTGTCCTCACTGAGCACAAGCTGGCTGCCTCCATTTGTCCTCATGTCCCTCCCAGCAAGCACTGGATAAATATGGAACGGTGAGAAGGAAATCTGGAGCAATTTCCAGAATTAAGAGTAGAGGTTTTAAGCCTCCTGGAGCTAATTCCTTTTTGCAAATTGTTTATTCTGTGACAGTCCCAAGAGGAAACTACAGTCCAGTGTCAATATTCAAACAATAAAAATTCCAAATAGAAAGCAGGTGTGTGAGCCAGGTGCAGTGGCTCATGCCTTTAAAATCCAGAACTGGGGGGGCGGGGGGGGGGGGGGGGACAGGCAAATCTCTATGAGTTTGAGGGCAGCCTGGTCTACACAGAGTTCTAGGCCATCCAGGGCTACATAGTGAGACACCTTTTAAAAGCAAATCAGAAAAAGGAAAAGAAAGGCAGGCAGCAAGGCTTACAGGAGCCCTGGTTGTGGGAGTTTGTGACTGGAGTGTCCTTCAGAAGCCAGGAGGCAGGTTTCCACAAGGGCACGGACATTCTCTAACTTTCAAGGTCGCCCTGGGCTACACACAACCATGTCTCAAGAAACAAAGCACACCAAGGAGGATGTCCCCAAAAGAACGAATCTCTAAATAAAAACCACTTGACCAAACCGTTGCTGAGGAAGCGGCAGGGGGGAGCGAGCCCCTGCACCTGAGACCGAGTTCACCCTGAGAGCCACCCTCCTACCTGCTCTAGCTTCGGGACTTCCACCCCAGGGTAACTGTGTCCCTGTGGAACACTTGACAGTGTCCAGACAGTCTCAGCTGTCACCCCTGGGGAGAGAGTTTATCCTATCATCTAACACGGGTGTGTCAGGACACTACTAAACATCCTACAATTCAGAGGACGGTCTTCCCGCCAAAGTTGTGGACGCTTGGGAAATCCTATTCTATTGTTAAACAGTGACAGCCCATGACTTACAACGATGTGACTTAGACTGCGACGTCATGGTGATGTTAGAGTGATACATGTGCAGAAGAAGTTATTCTGGGTTTTGAGTTGAGTCTTTTCCCAGGCTAGTAATATCTTCCCTTTCATTGTTGGGCAGCAGCAGCATGCTACAGTCAGGACCATGACAGAAACGGCTAGCAGTTCAAATGCATGCTACTACACTGAGGTGCTTGGCAGGCTAGGTGTACTAAATACATTTGCTTGGGGGAGGAGATGGGGGTCTTGAGACACAGTCATATTGGTAGCCCAGGTCTAGACCTCTCTATGTAACCCAGCAGTCCTCTCCTCCTCTGCCTTCCAAGGGCTGAGATCACATGAGCCACCATGCCTGGCTTAAATGCCCCTTGAATCTGTGGTATTTTAAAGTTGTGATGGGTGAACCATACGGGACCTCATCATATACTAAGGAGAGTTTTGCAAAAGCAAGAACCACAGACAGCAGAACACAGGGCCCCAAGTTTCTTAGGCCAACACATACGAAGCAGGAAGAGCATGCACCAAGCTCTGCTGGGCTTCAGGTTGAATGGACCGAGGGTATTCCTGGCCGTGCTTTCCAGGAAAAGAAACTGACCAACCCCTATTTATAAGCAAAGCATAATGAAAGCCGAAGTGCAGAGGGTCCAAGGTCAGAGGGAAGTTGTCCGGTGAAGGACCCAGAAGCATTCACAGAAAGGGGGCATCTGAGGGTGCCTGCAAAGAGAAGCCAGAGGAAGGGCATGGGTCCCATGGCTGAAAACAGTTGGCACCAAGCGTGTATGGGGGGAATGACAGACCACCCGACTTCTGTGGCAGGAAGGGAAGCTGGGTGAACACTAGACCACGGCCTAGAAGGGAGAGACTCCAAAGACAGTCCCATTGGCAAAGGCTGCAGGTGAATGTGCAGGTGAATCCAGATGTGGAGGGAGGTCAGATCAAAGACCAGGGAGAGAGCATGTACGTACGTGAGCGCCCATCGAACCATGGGAGTCCAGATGCTGAGATGACTTTGTGGGACATGACAAAAGGGGGGCTATCTTCGGGGTTTCAGACAGAAGCAGGGACGTAATCAGAACCAGATGCAAATGCACACTTTGGTGCAAGATGAAGCAGCAGCCCCACCAGGCACTGTGGTGCAGGTCTGTAATCCCAGCATGTGGGAAAGTTGAAACAGAAAGACCGTGCGTTTGGGGTCAACTCGGACTACACAATGAAGGCCCATCTCTACAAAAGAAAGGAGGGAACAGGAGGAAGAGGAAGAGGAGACAGCAAGGAGGTTCCAGGCCAAAATCATGAAGAATGTCTGCAGTCGGGGCTGGAGAGATGATGGCTCAGTGGTTAAGAGCACTGGCTGTTCTTCCAGAGGACCTGAGTTCAATTCCTAGCAACGACATGGTGGCTCACAACCATTCATAATGAGATCTGGTGGCCTCTTCTGGTCTGCAAGCATGCATGTGGGCAGAACACTGTATACATAATAAATAAATAAATCTTTAAAACAAAACAAACAAACAAAAAAAGAATGTCTACAGTCACAGCAGAGCACCAGCCCAGAGGTCCTGGTGAGCCCAGGCCTGTGTGCACAGATCACCCTCAGCCTAGAGGCAGCCGCAACGTGGGAAATAGAAATGGAGAAACATGACAGGAGGAATCCTGCTACTCCAACGGCCAGTGAGACCCTCAGGACAGCAGCCAGGGCTGAGCTGGCAGCTTCTGGACACTCAGAGGCTTGGCCAACAGATCATACTGCTAAGGCAGAAATCAGTCAGGGCTCTCCAGAGACACAGAACCAATAGAGGGTTCAGACACGGAGCGATTTATTTTAAGAAATTGGCTCACATGATTGTTAGGTCCGCCAAGTCCAAAATCCACAGGGCAGCCCTGGAGGCTGAGGATGGGCAGGAGTTCACGCAGGGATGCTGCTGGGTTTCTGTCCGTCTGTGCTGTGTTATGTTATGGGTGGTGTGTGTGCATATTCCCGTAGGCATGTGTGGATGCGGGTGAGAGTGCACAGAGGTATGTGTGTGCACGCAGGTGGGGGTCAGAGGTTGATATAAGGTGTCGTTCTCTAATTAAACACTGAGCTCGCTGATTTGGCTAGGCTGGCTGGCCAGTTAGGTGCAGGGAGCTGCCAAGGTGACAGACACTCACCGTCCATGCCCAGCTCTCACACAGGTGCTGGGTCTGAACTCAAGTGTCCGCGCGTGCGTGGTAAGCCCTCTACTCACCCAGCCATCCCCTGAGCCCTGCTCTTGTTTCTGTTCTTGAGACAGGGTTTTACTCTAACTCAGGCTGACCTAGAACTCCATATAAACTTGCCCAAATCCTCCTGCCTCAGCCTCCCAAAGGCTGGGATTACAGGCTAGAGCCATCATACCTTCCAGCACCGTCATCTTGAGGCAGAATTTCTTCTTCGGAAAAATCTCTAGTTCTGTGTATACGCACCAACTGATCAGATGAGGCCCGCCCAGGTTATGAAGGGTGACTTCTCTGAGTTAAAGTCAACTGACTACAGATACTGACCACAGCTCCCAAGTCCCTGTAAAGCAATGTCTAGACTGGTGTTAGGGTAACTGCATCTCTACTACAGATAGCCAAGCTGATTCAGAAAATGCGCCTTCCCAGGAAGGAGAGACCGGCCTGGGGAAAGTGCCTCCGTGGGAAGAAGAGCTGAAGGCCTGTAGACCAGGTGGTCCAGGAAGGGCCAGGAAGCGGGCGAGTGGGGAGGCAAGCGAGACACGAGGCTGTCAGACAGACGGAAGCTGCAGGGGACAGAATTTCTGACCCAGACCATTTCTGGGGGTTGGTTTGGGTTTAGGTTTTATTTGTTTCTGTTCTAAGTAAAAGTGACTTTCAGAGATGGGCAGAGTAGAACACTTTTGTGATCCTGGCACTCATGAGCTTGAGGCGAGTGGATCACTTCAAAGTTGGGGCCATTGGGACTACTGAGTAAGTTCAACACCAGTCTGTACTACAAAGCAAAACTCCATCTCAAAAAAATAAAAAAAAAGATAGAAAGAAAGAAAGAAAGAAAGAAAGAAAGAAAGAAAGAAAGAAAGAAAGAAAGAAAGAAAGAAAGAAAGAAAGAAAGATGCCTTGGAAAGCATATAATTCTAGTCATGTATTTTCAGACTGCAGACATCTTCTGCAGGAGACACTCAAAACACACGAGGCTGTTTTCCTTATCCCTTCTGCATTCGATGCTGTTCCCATAGCAGAAGCTTGGGAACATGGCCATTCTTTTGGAACGGCATCACTCAGCAGAGACTTTTTCCATGTCACTGAGAAAGGCAGAGGCTTCCTGCATATGCTGATCTGCACACCACATACAGTCCAACCCACAGCAGACAAAGTCAGCATGAACAAGGGGCTGAAAGGTCCCCAGCCTGGGCTAAGGCTAAGGAAGAAACAGAGTGTCTTCAGTGTTGAAGACCCCAATAAAATCGCCCACAGGACATAGGACTCTTTGAGTGACAGCCAAGTAGGCTTGATCTTTCTTGAATCACCCCAAATACTTCCACACCTCCTTGCAAATGAACCCAAAGGATTCAGATTCGTTTATCCACAAAAGGATATTAAAGATATTTTTTGTTTGTTTTGTTTTGTTTTTTGAGATAAGGTTTTCTCCGTGTAACAGCTCTGGCTATCCGGGAACTCGCTTTGTAGACCAAGCTAACTTCAAACTCACAGAGATCTGCCTGCTCTGCTTCCTGAGTGCTGGGATTAAAGGTGTGCGCCACCACTGCCTGACTAAAGATGATTATTTTTATTAAAAACAAAGTCACCAGTTTCTCTAGTGTGTCTTATGTAACTGAGTATCTTAGAGAATCTATTTACTTTTCCTGCACATCAGGGGAGCTGGAAGCCCTAACTCTCCTTCCCTACTCTATCCAGGGCTCTCCACCTCCCAAAGACCCGCCCCCCTGAAGAAGACGCCTCTGTTCTGTGTACCCCAGCTGCATGATGGCTTTCAGGTGATGAAGAGCACTGTGTAGGGCTGGAAGATGGCTCAGTGGGGATACAGCTTTGGCTATGTAAGCATTAGGACCTGGGTTTGGATCCCCAGCACTCACGTAAACATCAGGAATGATGTGTGCACATCTGTAAGCTGGTGCTGGAAGGATGAAGGGCACACAGAGGCAGGTGGATCTGGGCTCCCTGGCTAGCCAGTCTAGCTGAAATGAAGGGCTCTGAGTTCAGTGAGAGACCCTGGCTCAAAAGCTAACGTGGAGAGCGATCCAGTGATCAGAGGCGGCAGTCCAACATCAACGTCTAGTCTCCACACACACCTACACAGTAAGCATACACTCACAGACGCACATGGACATGCACACAGGTAAACACAAGTTTGTGTGTATGCTGAATGCCCAGGCCAGCTGGTTCCTTCTGGGGGGCCCTCCCCACCATCACAGCCAACCAATCCACAAGGTCTGGTCCAGCCAGCCCACCATGGAACTGGCAGAGGGCACACAGATGACAGAATGTGCTAGAGTGAAAACATGCCCCCCGCCCCCCCGGCCTGCTCATGGCATTTGTACTCCAGAGAAAAGAAGGTCGCCACGGTTTCGCAAACGGGGTTCAATTATTAACTCGGTGAGTGAGCCTGACTTTCCTGCACCCGGAACTCACTTCCTAGAAACCCACCCATGTTCTCAAACCAAAGAAAAGAAGCTAGCGCCACTCCAAGTCGACGTGGAGGGGGAGCCAGGTCAGCGCCTGCTATTTTTAGCAGATGACTATTGTCCCCTGAATTGTCGAGTAGCGAGTAGCGGTGCTGAAGATTTGGCAGGAAGCAGCAGAGTGGGAGGGGAGGGTTCTCTAGAACTGTGGGCGCTGTGCCCACACTGAAGTGAAATTTCAGAAGTTGAAGGGACCTTCTGAAATCTGCCACAGCTGCTTTTTGACCCCAACATCAGACCCAGGATGGGCCGGCACCACTGCCCCCCAAAGCAGGAGTTTTTGCTCTGACTTATACTCAGGGAAGAGGAAAAGCTGTGGCTGTCACTGACAGGATGGCTGCAGTCCCTCGGCGATACTCCCTTGGGGGTCCGGATGCTTCTGGCGGCCTCTGGGCCCGCCTGCCTCTCCTCCGCTCACCACAGCAACACCTCAGTGCCCACTCGCTCCGAGCTGGGGTGCACCCAGACACGTGCCACGGCTGATTCCTCCGCTCCCCACAGTGGCCCCTTCTAAGAGGACGAGAGTCCTTGAAGAAGTGTAGCTGTGCGTGTACTCCACACTCTGTGTCACCGAGGGTGGCCTCGAACTCCTGGTTCTCCTGTTCCTGCCTTCGAAGCGCTGGTTCTGCAGCACACACCACGTCAGCTTCAATTTCTTTCTTTCTTTCGAAAGAAAGTGTCCCACACTATAGCCTTCAGATTCACAGCAGGCAATCCTCCTGCCTCAGCCTCCTGAATGCTGGGATTACAGGTATAAGCCACCACAACCAGCTCCTTTTCCTTAATTACCCCTTTTTGCTTAAACATTTGCTTTGCTTCTGCCTTCTTCCATGGCCAGAGCACAGCTGGCAGCACTGAGAAGTGACTTTGGTACTCATTCACCCAAAGAAGCCGTGGCTGCCAACTGAACGTCTACCGCTTCCGATTTAAGGAACCCGTGCATCCATCCCCGGGGAAGCATGGGAAGGTGCTGCTAGTCTCACAGGCCTGTCCATTTCAGACCTACAGGAAACAAGATCAGGAGGTCAGGTGCACCGTGGGTGAAGGCGCTTGTTGCTGAGCCCGATGTCCTGTTCCGTCTCTGGACTTCACAGAAGTGGGAGAGAACTGACTCCTGCATGCCACTCTCTGACCCCCACACGGGCACCACAGTACACGTGTACACACACACACACACACACACACACACACACACACACACACACACACAAAGAAAACAAATACGTAAGTATAAAAAGTATTCTTCACGACCTGAGAGTTGGCTCAGGCATTAGAGGCTCTTGTTGCTCCTGCACAGGACTGGGCTTGATTCCCAGCACTCACATGATGACTTACAACCACCTGAAACTCCAGCCCCAAGGAATCCAAAGCCCTCTCCTGACCTTCAAGGGCACCAGGCATGCACACGGTGCACATACACATGTGCAGGCAAAGCACTCACACCCACAAAATAGTAAAATACATCAATCTTTAAAAATATATTTTAGCCAGGCAGTGGTGGCACCGAGGCCAGCCTGGGCTACAGAGTGAGATCCAGGAAAGGCACAAAGCTACACAGAGAAACCCTGTCTCGAAAAAAACAATATATATATATATATATATATATATATATATATATATATATATATTAAAAGAGCAGATAGCTGCCTTTGAGCACCACCCCACACGCAACCAGAAGGAAGATCTGGGAAGGGGGTAGGAGAAGGATACACTGGAAAAATGGAGACCAGCACTCAACCGTGGCTTCTTCACTCCTGCTCTGAGCCCGCATAGCACAGTATAGCATCGAGCAAAGACAACAGTCATGGCAGCTGGCGAGGACGCGAAGGGGGCTGGCACCTAGTGGCAGAGGGCACCTAGAGCAGCGGCATTGGGATCCAGCAGTCTGGGCTGGAGTGGCCCTCCCACCTCAGGAGACCGTTTCCTGAGTCAGCAGCCGAGGCAGGCCCTGTGCATAGGAAAGCTCCTGCTGCCCATGCTCTCTTTAAACACACATCCAGGGGTTTGGCCGGTCCCAGTCCTGAGCCAGGTTCCTTGCAACAGCATCACCAAAGGTAAATTCAAGTAGAAAGTGAAGGTGACATCGAGGGGGAAACCCCATCAGGGTCTCCAGATAGTTAGCAGGCCCACAGGAAACGGCACTCTCCAACGCTCATCCTTGATGTCCCTACCCTGCTTATGACACACAACTGCAATACCAGGAACCTGACGCTGCTGCAAACCACGGATGCATTCAAATTGTACCTGCACTGCAAGTACGTACGTACGTACGTGTGGGGGTGAGCGTGTGTGTGTTTAAGGGTGTATGCATGCATGTGTGACATGCAAACACACGTATGTGAAGGTGTGTCCATGCATATGTGTACTGGAGTGTGTGTGTGCATCCGTGGGAGGGTGTGCACACACATGTGTGTAAGGATGTATGCGTGCATTGTGTATGAGGGTGTGTGCGTGCCTGTGTATGAGGGTGCGTGCACAAACGTGTGTGTGTGAGGGCATGTGCACGCCTGTGTTTAATTCCTTGCACTTTAACCCACATATGTCGTCTCATAGCCACTGCAAGCAAGGCGCAGAACTGTTCCATCCCCAGGGCTCCTCCTCTTGTCTTTCCACAGCAGCTCTGCTTTCTCCAACCCTGAGTCACCCTCCGTCTCTACAGCTGCCCTATTCAAAGTGTTGCCGTCCTCGGTGACTCTTTCACTCAGTATAACTTCCTTGTCTTCCTCCCCCACCCCCAGAACAGGACACTGGACCCGGGGCCCCACGCACACTACATGAGCTACTACCACTGAGATACACCTCTCTTTTTACTTCTTATTTTGAGATGGGTCTCACTAAGTTGCCCGGGCTGGCCTTGAACTTTTGATCCTCCTGTCTCAGTTTTTTTTTTTTCAGTAACCGAGATTATAGGTTTGCACCATGAGGCCCAACTTCTCTATTTTAACCAACTTCACAGAAGGACAATTTCCTAGCATATATGAGGCCTGAGGTTCCAACCTCAACATCACTAACTAAATAAATGAACAAACAATAAATACATATTGTTGGGGGAATAAGGACTATAAATTTAACACCCTTAGCTGACACTTCCCACCAGCACAATGAGATGGATACTACCACCTCTTCATCCACACACCCGTCTATGCCTCTCTCAGCTGAGACATCCCAGGACAGGGGTCGCCTCCAGCTGAAGAGCTAGCTGAAGCTGGACAGAAATGCTGACCCCCTGTTCATCGAGTGCCTGCTTTGGGCACAAGCGTATTTGGCTCTGACATCAATATGCCTTTGGAAGCCTGTGTTGATTTTGCTCTTACTTGGGGATTGCTCTCAAATCCCACCGCTCTAATCCAATTTCCCATGAAGGCAGGCGTTACATGGAGTCCATGTCCACCG
This sequence comes from Peromyscus maniculatus bairdii, assembly GCF_049852395.1. Classification (NCBI taxonomy): domain Eukaryota; kingdom Metazoa; phylum Chordata; class Mammalia; order Rodentia; family Cricetidae; genus Peromyscus; species Peromyscus maniculatus. Next base: position 8,878,365 of record NC_134866.1, on the reverse strand, counting down.
TATCTTCTTCTCTCTGACTGTATGGAAATAAGTCAGTTCCACTTTCAACGGTTCTTTAAATTCAAAAACACCATTTACAAACCTTCTGTTCCGTGACAGTGGGCAGTGGTGGTACACACCTCTAATCCCAGCACTTCGGAGCCAAAAGCAAGCAGATCTCTGAGTAGGAGGCCAGCATGGTCTACAACGTGAGCTCCAGGACCAGCTAGAGTTACACAGAGAGACCCTGACTCAAAAACAAACAAACCAAAAACTGTTTCAAATTCTTACACACATATATACATAATGACAGCCATGATTCTTAATATCATTTTTTAAAGATTTTATTATGTGTGTGTGTGTGTGTGTGTGTGTGTGTGTGTGTGTGTGTGTGTGTGTGTATAAGTGCCCATGGTGGCCGGAAGAGGGCACTGAATCCTCTGGAGCCAAAGATAAAGGCATTTGTGATCTGCCTGATGTGGGTTGTGGGAACCAAACTTGGGTCTTCTGGAAGGGCAGAAAGAACTCTTAACCTCTAAGCCATCTCTCTAGCTGCAAATTCTTAATATCTTACCTCATCTAAAATGCAGCCTCCTGAGAGCTACAAAAAGGCTCTGTGGTCATATTCACACTCTGACTTTCCCCATTACTTGGGTCACTGTGGCTCCCACCCACCACCCTTCTCCTTGCTCAGTTCCTTCTCTTAGTATTGCTAGGTGTCCAGGTGGGTATCGGCAGGCTTGACAGGTATCGTGTATGGACCACTCCTTCATTATCAATAACTTGGAAAACCAAGATCTGGAGCAGTAAGACTCAAATGACCAGTCAAAGGAATGGGACCTGGGTTCTATCTCTGGTCCTGGGAGGAGACATTCTGGACTTCCTAGAAGGAAGGTAACCAATTGATCAGTAGCTAGCCCTGGTTCCTGGAATTCTGGCTCCTTCAAGATTGCTATCTAACAGGAGACTTTACATACCATTGCTCCTTCCTGTAAGAGCCAATCCAAACATGCCTGTCAATCACCTCACAGGAAAATGACCACTGGGAAGGCTGTTCCAGAGACTTTTGAAATAGTGTAAAACCTGCCTGAAATGTAAGTTTGGAAAACGGCCTCTCTAGCCACTCTTCCTGCTCACCCAGTAAGAGTGCCCTACACAGTAGTGTCTTTGGCCATTGCCCATGCTCATCCATTGAAGAGTATTCTGCTCTGCAATGGTCTCTTCGGCCACTGGGCAACCTTAGCCCCTGGGAATGATGCAATTTATTCAGTAATAAATTCCACTTATTCTCTACACCATACTCTGTGTACCTCATTGGAATTCTTTCCATGGAGATCAGGAAGTTAAGGGAAGGCCAGAGCAATATCACAATGGCATTAATTATATGTGTGCATATGTGTGAGAATGTATACACACATGTACACATACACACACACACACACACACACACACACACACACACACACACACACACCAGACTGGTTACATGAATTACTTCCCACTTTCTTGAATGAAACATATTGCCTTCACTCAATTCAACAACTTCTATTTTCTTCTTACTCTTTTTTAATAAAAAAAAATATAACAACATATTGTTTTGCATAAGGGATTGTTTTGACTTATGTATGCCCTATGGCTGTGATTTAGAATTGCTACACCAATAAGCTGAAACAGTGGTCCACAAGAAATTACAAGGGAGGGCTAAAGGCAATCCTAAGCAAAAAGACTAAGGCCTTAGCATCCCGATCTCTAATACCACAGAGCTACAGTAATAAAAAAGAACATGGTACTAGCATAAAAACAGACATGTAAATAGACTAAGAGGACCCAGATTTACATCTGCACAGCTACCGCCACCTAATTCTTTACAAAGACCAAAGATACACATACTGAAGACAACAGCTTCAACAAATGGTGTTGGGAAAACCGGATGTCCACATGTAGAAGCAAGAAACTAGACTCTTAACTCTCCCTGTATGAAACTCAACTCCAGGTGAATCAAAAACCTCCATGAAGAACCTGAAACTGCTGCAGAAGGCAGCAGAGAGTGCACGGTAACACACAAGCCCAGGTAAGGATTTCTAAATAGGAACCCAATTAATTACTCAGGAAATGAGGCCAACAATTGAAAACAGGACCACATGAAACTCAAAGGCTTCTGTACAGCAAAAGAAATAGTCAACCAAGTCAAGCAGCAACCTACAAAATGAGAGAAAACCTTTGCCAGCCACACATCCAACAGAGCATTGATACCTGGCATTTCATGTGCTGGTACATGTGTGACCCAGAGCTTGTATGTTGGACAACCCAGATAACTGGGCTTGGCAGCAAGTGCCTCTCTCCTCTGAGCCTTCTTGCCTGCCCCATGGGCCCCACTGTCACCAGCTATAAAACGAAAAGGGTCTATATAGTAACTCATTATAAAATGGACATTGAGTGTTGCTCAGAGGTCCATGTGTTGAAGGCCTGTATCACTATGAGGATGTGATAAACCTTTAGGAGGTGGGGCCAACTGGGAGGAAGTTCGGTCATTAGGGACAAGATTTTTAATGAATAATAGTATCTCAACCTCTTTTTCTCTCTTTGCTCCTGACGGCCATGAAGTCTCCTCTGTCATATGTTCCCACCACACTGTACTGTGCAGCCACAGACCCAACACAACAGGCCCAAGTGACTGTGAACCAAAACCTTTGAAACCGTTCACTGGTGCACACACCACACAGCATGTGTGTGGAGAGGATCAGAGGACAACAATGTTCTCCAGTCAGTTCTCTCCTCCCACTCTTATGACAGTTCCTGGGGTTAAACTTAGGTAGTTAGCCTTGTGTAGCAAGCGCCTTTACCGGCTGAGCCATCTGGTCAACCCCCTCACCTGTTCTGAAATAACCACCCTCTCATCACAGCCTCCCGGGAGCTGAACTCTGAATCAAAGGCTGTTTCAGTGACCTAGAAGTCCCAAGCATCCCGTAGACACGGAGGCTGAGTGTGTGTGCATCATTCAAACAACTCAGAAAAAACAACAGAGAGCAAACCACACCAGCACAACCTATCAAAGAGGGTTGCCCTCAAACCAGGACCCCTTGACTCCCAAGCACTTCCCCATGAGCTCCCACAGACACAGCTACACAAATTATCACTCCTCAACAGCTAAACATACAAAGGCCTGGAATTTGACGGAGACACCCAGGGGAGAGCCTGTCTCTGTCCTAGACTTCGCCTCATCGTCCCTCAGGTATACTTGACAGAAAGAAATCTCTCCCCACTCCACCCCTACTTCATAGCCCCCCCACTGAGAGGAAAGCCTGCTTTTTCCACTTGAACTTGACCCGTGACTGACTTCAGCAGAAGTGGACTTAAACCTGGGCCACAATGGCCCTCCTGGAACCTTGCATGTGCCATAGAAAGCCAGCAGGACCAGCCTGCTGGGGGATGAACAGTCACGAGATGAGTCATCAGCCCAGGCCATCCTGGTCTCACCATCTGCAGCTCACCACCAGCTGAGTGCAGACAAATGGAAAATCTAGCCTCCATAGGCTGCACTTGGCCACCCTCCGCAGAGAGGCGACTACTGAACCCCCGGGGATGCCTAGGTGTGAGTTAACACGGTATGGCTCAGGTAAACGTCCAGTAAGACCCTTGGCTTAAAAGCTTGGTTCCCAAAGTAGGACTCCTAAGAAATGGTCAAACTATTAGAAAATGGGGCCCAGCACCAGGTTCTCAGATCCCAAGAGGTATGTATGTGTCCTCAAAGGAGACTTTAAGACTGAGGGGTCTGCGGCTGCGTCAAGCTGAGCAACTGCCTGTCCCACGCAGCCACGGCCATCCAGCACCCAGAGGCAAAAACTGATAGTCCTGTTCGGGCCTGGGCGGGAAGCTGCTGCGTAAGTATGAACCCACACAAATACATTCTTATAAATCAATTATCTCAATTATTCTTGTTGTAGGTGCACAGGACTGACTAACACACATAACACCACATAGCCCCAGATAACTGATATCCTCCTACCTAAAACATAAGCTCCTCTCTACCAGTGCTAGGCCTGGGCACACCCCCAAGGTCAGCAGAAGAGGAAAAGCCGGCCCCCTATCACAGGCCCAGTCTTCCCAAGCTCACTTGAGCTGACTCACTTAATTTTTTTTTTTCATTTATTTCACATACCAACCACAGACCCCCCCCCCTCTTCTCTTCCCATTCCCTCCCCCTCCACCTCCTGTCTACTCCTCCCCCATCCTCTCCTCCTCTGCTCAGAAAGAGGGCAGGCCTCCCTTGGGAGTCAACAAAGCATGACATATCAAGTTGAGGCAGGACCAAGCTCCTCTCCCGGCATCAAAGATGGGCGAGGCATCCCAGCATGGGGAAGAGGTTCCAAAAGGCGAGCCGATTCTCTTTGAATACAATTCCTGGAGTTCCCAGGGCAATGCTATTCAATGCACCCTTCTTTCCCTCCCCACACTAGAGGAGGAAACCAGAAACACAGTGGACCAGGGAGGTGGCTCAGTGGATGAAGCATTTGCCACACAAGCATGAGGACCTAAGTTCGAACCCCTAGGACTCACATAAAGCCAAACTCCATTCTGCAGGCCTATAATCCCAGTCCTGTAATCCCAACATTCCTAGGACAAGATGGAAGGCAGACACAGGAAAATCTCTGGAAGTCCGTGGGTCACCCTGACACATGCCGAAGCAGATTAACAAGAAACCCTGACTCAAACAAGGTGGGAGGTGAGGGATACCCCTGAGGTTCTCCTTTGACACCCACATAAGCACCATAGTGAGAATGCCCACATTCACACACACACACACACACACACACACACACACACACACACACAAGCATACCCACACAGAGGTCATGAAAGACCCCCGCTCCATTATGAGGACATGGGGCTTTGGGCCAATGAAATGCGCCCCCCCCCTATAACTTGGCCTTAGAAACGCCATTCTGCAGGAATCAGAAAAACAGGAGTTCACAGCCATAGCCAGCTACCCGGCCTTGACAGAGATAGCTATGGCCAGCCTTGAGAGAGATAACTGTGGTCAGCAGCCTTGGGAGTAAGACAGTTGATATTTTATGGCGGGCCCCTGGCCTTGAGGAATAAGCAGCTGGCCTGGACAAGGCCAAATCAGCCACACACATATGACCCCAAGTTCACCCTGGCCTTCTTTGAAACAACCAATAGGGACCCTGTAACTATGCTTCTCGCTTCTGTAACCGCGCCTCTGCCCCTGGGATCCCATAAAAAGTCCCCCTTGCCCTAGGAAAGGGCGCAAGTCCTCCAAGAGACTTCGCCCCAGGTACCTGGTCTAAATAAACCCTCTTGCTTTTGCATCTGATCTGTGGTTTCGGTGTGTTCCTTGGGTTTGGGGTCTCTCCCGGAGAAAGATCTCAGCCGGGGGTCTTTCATTTGGTGGCCCGTACGGGGATTGAGACCCCTCCCTGGGACCACCGACCCACCATCAGGAGGTAAGCCGGCCGGCCTTGATTTATGTCATCCCTGTCCAGTCTGAGGGTTGTCTGTTTGTCTGAGTGTTAAATGTTGTTTGTTTGTCTCCGCGCCTGCGTCTGATAATCTGTCTGTGTCAGTGGATCTGAAAGGGGGACCGACGGGTCTGGACTTCGCCACTGAACCCTGGGAGACGTCCTAGGGGAATCTGGGAACCTGGAAGACGTTCCACGGTTCATCTGAAGTGCCCTCTGTGGCACGGTCTGAAGACCCCTCTGGGGGCACGGTTTTTCTGGTTTTGCTTTCGGTTTGGAACCGAAGCCGCGCAGCGAGTGTTAGTCTTATTTATATTGGTCTGTCGTTTTTTTTTTTGTTTTCTGTTTAACCGTTCTCCTCTTAAAAACAGCCATAGGACAGACTGTCATCACCCCCTTGAGCCTCATGCTTAAACACTGGTCAGACGTAAAGAAAGACACGAGCCAACAACAAAGGAGTCGTAATCAAAAAAAAAAAAAAAAATAGATCACTCTTTGCGAGGCCAATTGGGTTAAAATGGATGTAGGATGGCCTCGTCAGGAAACCTTTAACCTCAGTCTTATTTCACAGGTGGAGGGAAAAGTTTTTGCTTCCAGTCCCCATGGCCACCCGGACCAGGTCCCATACATTGCCATGTGGAGACTCCTGACAACAGAACCTCCCCCATAGGTTAAGCCGTTTCTCTTCCCCTCAGCCCCCCGGCGGCAGCAGCGCTCGCCGAATCCCGGGGCCGAGGAAGCCAGATCGGCGGATCCCTCCCACTCCCTGTTCCTCCCTAACCCCACACCAGCGAGTCTTTTCCTCTCCCCGCGGGCCGCTGCTCCGGCGCAGGCGGGCGCGCGGGCAGGCTTGCAAGCGGGTGCGGGAGAAGAGAACGCGCAGGCGGGGCCGCCGGGAAGCTAGGGCGCCGGGACGCCCCCTGCCCAGTCCCCGCAGGCCGTCAGCGGTGATGGCGGCGGCGGAGGGCGCCGGGGTTTCCCCGCGCCTCCTCCCGTCCGCGCGGCCGCGGCGCGGTCGCGGGGGTCCGGGACGGCGCTGGGGGGGGCTCCCCTCACTCCCCGCTCTCCCCGGCTGTCCATGTCTCCCGTGCGGGCGGAGGAGTCTGCCCCGCCGGGCCGTGGTTTTCCGCGTGGCGCCTAACAGCGGACTTGGAGCTGGTGCAGACCAGGGGAATCTGATCGCGGAGGCCCGGGGCGGCGCGGACATGGGCACCAAGCAGAGTGGCCCCGCCGCCAACGGCCGCACCCGCGCCTACTCGGGCTCGGACCTGCCCTCCGGCGGCGCGCGCGCGCGCGCGCGGTGGCCCCCGGCGCGGCTGGCCGGGACCCGGGCGGCGGAGGCCCGCGGCGACACAGGCGGGGCCAGGGGCGGGGCCGGCGACCAGCCGGACCCGGGCGGCGGGGAGCCAGCGGCGGCGCAGGCGGCCTCGGTCCCGGCAACGCCCCACAGCCGCTCGCTTGGAGGGGCGGTGGATAGCGCGATGGGCGGCCGAGCGGCACAGTCGGCAGCGGCGGCGCAGGCGGACACGGGATGTGGCAGGGACACGCAGGCGGGGCCGGGGATGGGGTCGGCGAGGGACCGCCCCCTGGCCGGCGACCCACAGCGATGTGCCACGACCGGCTCCGGCCCAATATGGGGAAGGTGACTAGGGGGCGGCGTCACCCATGGACGCCGAGTCACCCCGCCCCGAGTGTTACAACCCCCCCGACAGCGCCGGAGGGACCGGCGGCTCCTGCAGCGGCCCCCAAACAGCGAAAGATAAAGTTCCTGCTTCCTCCCCAATTGCCGGTCGCCTACGAGGAAGGCGGGACAAAGCAGCGAAGGTAGGGAACACCTACATCTCTGGCCAGTTGCTCTTAGCGGGTCTCCAGGGGCTCTAACCCCCTACCGATTGGGCTCAGGTTACCAGAAAGAGACGCCGGCAGCGCGTTTTTAAAAAAAGGACTTAGAGAGACACAGAGGAAAAAAAAAAAAAAAAAAAAAGGTTCAGCTGACATCTGGACAGGACCCAAAGGGAGCCCCCTACAAGTCCTAGCCCTTTAAACTGTTCGTGGACGAGAACTCAGGCTTTGCAAAAGAAATGTTGATACAGAGACTGGGGCCATGAAAGCCCGGTAGCTGCAGGATGGCCCGCCCCCCTGTCTACATGTGGTAGCCATTGCTGTTTTGCTCAAGGATGCAGGGAAACTGACTTTGGGACAGCCATTAACTGTGTTATCCTCCCATGCGGTGAAAGCTCTGGTCCAGCAGCCCCCAGACCGAGTGATGTTCAGACCAGTTGTCTCCCTCAACCCCGCAACCCTGCTGCCTGGCTCACGGATGGGAGCAGCTTCCTCCAAGAAGGAGAACGGAGGGCCGGAGCAGCCGTCACCACCGAATCGGAGATAGTTTGGACCTCACCACTGCTACCTGGAACATCGGCCCAAAAGGCAGAGCTGATCGCGCTGACCCAGGCCCTCCAGATGGCGGAAGCCCGGAGGACCAGGAACTAACAAAAGAAAATGGGGGCGGAATGGAGCCCCGAGCGACAAGCTTACATCATAGATGGACAGAGGCCTTGCCTACCAAGAAAAAAAGACCGCTAACGTGGTAACCAAAAAACTCCTAGATGACATCTTTCCCAGGTATGGAATACCCCAGATATTGGGGTCAGACAATGGGCCCGCCTTCGTCTCCCAGGTAAGTCAGGAGGTGGCCAGGCTACGGGGGATCGATTGGAAACTTCATTGTGCATACAGCCCCCAGAGCTCAGGACAGGTAGAACGTACAAATAAAACCATTAAGGAGACTTTAACCAAATTAACGCTTGCAACTGGCACTAGAGATTGGGTGCTCCTACTCCCCCTAGCCCTTTACCGAGCCCGGAACACTCCTGGGCCTCATGGCCTAACCCCGTTCGAGATCATGTATGGGGCTCCCCCACCAATTGTAAATTTCCTTTACTCTGATATCTCCTCTTTTGCCACTAGCCCTCCAACTGATGCAAAAGACGGTATAAAAACCCCTGCCTGCCGAAAACAACTGAACCGCCCGGTGGTGCCTCACCCATTCAAGATTGGGGACTCTGTCTGGGTCCGACGCCCTCAATCTAGGAACCTAGAGCCGAGGTTGACGGGACAGCGGCTTGGGTCCACACGTCGCATGTAAAGGCTGCCAAGAAACCCGACGAAGCTGAGGGCACCGAGACATCTAGTTCAACGCTCTCCAAACCCACTAAAGATAAGACTCACCCGGGGGTCCCCTTGATCCCCCTAATAGTCCTCCTGACATAAGGAGGGACATCACCAGAGAGCCTGTTTCCCTGACGCTGGCCCTGTTACTGAAAAAAATTACCATAAACAAAATAGCTGCTGGGGTAGATACAGGGACTGCAGCCCTTATAGAGACCGGCCAATTCAGACAGCTCCAAGTAGCCATGCTCAACAAAAATGATTTAAAAGATAGTTCCAAAGGTCACCGTGGTTTATGACCCTTGTCTCCACCATTATGGGCCCCTAATCATCCTCCTGCTCATTTTATTGTTTGGGTCATACATCCTCAACAGATTGGTACAATTCATCAAGGATAAGGTTTCTGTTGCCCAGGCTTTGATCCTAACCAAGCAATATCAGAGGCTCAGACAGTCAGAGATAGAGCTAACCCCTTATTCTCCATCCTAAAATGAAAGATTTCATTTGGTACAAAAGAAAATGGGGGAATGAAAGACCCCCGCTCCATTATGAGGACATGGGGCTTTGGGCCAATGAAATGCGCCCCCCCCCTATAACTTGGCCTTAGAAACGCCATTCTGCAGGAATCAGAAAAACAGGAGTTCACAGCCATAGCCAGCTACCCGGCCTTGACAGAGATAGCTATGGCCAGCCTTGAGAGAGATAACTGTGGTCAGCAGCCTTGGGAGTAAGACAGTTGATATTTTATGGCGGGCCCCTGGCCTTGAGGAATAAGCAGCTGGCCTGGACAAGGCCAAATCAGCCACACACATATGACCCCAAGTTCACCCTGGCCTTCTTTGAAACAACCAATAGGGACCCTGTAACTATGCTTCTCGCTTCTGTAACCGCGCCTCTGCCCCTGGGATCCCATAAAAAGTCCCCCTTGCCCTAGGAAAGGGCGCAAGTCCTCCAAGAGACTTCGCCCCAGGTACCTGGTCTAAATAAACCCTCTTGCTTTTGCATCTGATCTGTGGTTTCGGTGTGTTCCTTGGGTTTGGGGTCTCTCCCGGAGAAAGATCTCAGCCGGGGGTCTTTCAGTCACACACCCACTTTGCCCCCCCTCGCTGCCTAGAGAGAGAGAAAGAGAGAGAGAGAGAGAGAGAGAGAGAGAGAGAGAGAGAGAGAGAGAGAGAGAGAGAGAGAGAGAGAGATGAAGAGGGGAAAAAACATATGAACTCATCTTCCTAAACAGCAAAGCAACATCTCCCTGGGCACTGGCCCTTGGCAAGCATTGGAGGTTGGAGGCCAGGGCCCATTCTCCATAGTAACTAACAAAGACCTGAAAGTTCTGCTTCTCTGCTGGAGTAAGCCCATTTCTTGGTTCCACAGGATATGCGAGGTCTAGGAGGGTTGTGTATGAATTCCAACACTATGACCCTCACTTTAAGAAGAGGAGACTCCTACATTCATAATAAATCTTTCATTAAAAAATATGCCACAAATTTCTCAACTGTATTTCGGGAATGTGTTGCTCACACCCAAGTAACTGTAAAATGGGGTACTTGCATGAGGGGAGGCAGCCCATGCTGGGGTGAACAGTGACTTTGGGAAAGTTCCTGAGATTCCAGCAGACACCAGGGCTGCAGGAGTCAACCTGACTTACATGCTAAGGTGTGAAGAAAAGGGTGTCTGGAGGGTTTCGACATCCTTTAATGTGAGGAACCAAACACACGGGGAGAGCATGTGGTCAGGGTTACTGGAAAATTATGTGATAAATATCTAAGTGTCACACAGTAAATCCCGAGATCCTTCCAGAACACACTGATTCAGCAGCAAAGTTGTATGGTCAGCCATATCCCCTAGTCTCACGGGTGATCCTCAGCTACCTGTGGCTCAGGCTGGACCTGCTAAGAAGTGAGCTATTCAGCGTAACAGCAACTTCAAAAGCCTCTCCAGATGTGGTTCCCAACCTTCCCAAAGCTGCTGTGACCCTTTAATACAGTTCCTCATGTTGTGGTGACCCCCAACCCACCCATAAAAACTTCAGTTGCTACTTCATAACTGTAATTTTGCTACTCTTATGAATCATACTATAAATAGCTGATATGTGACCCCTGTGAAAGGGTCCTTTGACCCCAAAGGAGTCTTAACCCACAGGCTGAGAAATGCTGCTTTAGAGGCTCCTGGGAAGCTGGCCCTAAGCAGAGGTGCTCACCCGCCATCACCTGCTGTTAATGCAAACACCTCACTATTAGTCCACCAAAGCTCTTGGTCCTGCCTGCCCCGAGGTTTTCATTAGGGCAAATGATCAACCTGTGGCCTGGCCGGGACACTGCTCCTGCCTCAGAACCTTTGTACTTTCCACCTCCCTGCCTAAAGGCTCTTCCTTGTGCTCAAAGGACGCCAGCTGGGAACCGAGCATCCTACGGACCACCTCAGTCAGCCATCGGTGTCTCAACACCCTTAGCCGGCTCTGGGCTTAGACAGGGACAGGCGGAAAGGCCTTCCAGAGAAAGTACTCTTAAGACAGAAACCTGCAGGTGGTGAGGAAGTGAGTCATGTGACCATGCGAAGGCACCAGAAGCACTAGAGACCAGAAGGGTCACTGGCAAGCTGGCACTCCTCGTTTGCTCCCAATCCCCGGAATTTCTCAGCCAGCTAGGGGTGGCTGGCTACTCGTCACCTGGCCTGAGTGGACCTTTCTAGCCTCGGCTCCCCCAGCCCCTCCTCGCCACTCCAGGCCATGACCAAACCATACTGCACCTGCCACTACCCCTTGAGTCCACCAGCCTGACCAGAAGTCTCCTGCCACCTGACTCCCTAAGTCTCTTGCTTTCTCCTTAATAGCTAAGGATCAGAACGTAGTCTGTTGCTTTCTCCCCTCGGGGCTCGCGAAGTATAGGCCTAGTCCTCCGATCCAGAGATCAAAAGCCCAGGACCCTTTTTCTTCGGGTCCCCAGGGTCATCTGATGGGTACAAAGCAGAACAAAGGTCCGTCAGTCTCTATCTTCATAATCAAAGGAAGGGGAAACCAGAGCAAGAGAAACCTTTACCGGGCACAAGGCTGGACCACGTTCTCTTCAGAACGATGGGAGCAACCGAGGGAGTAATGGAGAGAAAGATGGCAAATGAGGGCCATGTGTGCCGGGCTTCTCCCGGCTCCAGGGCAGGACACCACTTCAGGCTCACACACGTCGCAGAAGGGACTGTCCCTGCAGGGGTGCTCCACAAGAGGAAAACAGGACCTGCCCGGAGGCTCCCACCGGGCCCTTCCCGGCCTCTGTGCGGGGGGAGGGGCTCTACAGCGGTCCAGCTCAAGCCTCGGTGGATGGTTTAACTTCTCAGCTTTCCTTGCTGCCTTCCAACTTGGATTGTTTGTGCGTCCGTCCTCCACCGCCACCACCACCACCCCACCCCCCGGAAATTTAATAAAGCCCAGGAGGCCAGCGGCCACTCACAGGTGAAGGCTTCCAGTGAAGACCCTCCCAAACACGGAGCGAAAGCCTTTGTCAGTGGCGATCCTCTCCAGCCACGGCGGCTATGCTTGCTCAGGAAGAAGAGGTGTCTACTGAGAACACCTGACCCGGAAAGCTCGCTTAGTTAAGCTGAATGTGGAGCAGAGAAATAGCCCCCTGAGCCTTTCCTCCTCCGGCACGCCAGCTGGAGCAGCCACGACAGGGTACCAGGGTGGTGCTGCTGCCTTCATCACATAGGTCTCCCTGACACATCACCAGCACAAACCATTTCTCCAAGTTCAATGCTGCCGGGCTATAGAAAGCAGAAAGCCACACACTGGCCTAAGTCTGACCCAGACTGCAGTCGGGGGGCAAACTACGGCACACATACAAGATAAGCCAAAGGCACGGGGGTCACCACGTCCCTATAGTAAAGCGCTTTTTCCCCCCTCACCCCGTCAGCTGTGACTCTCCAGCAGAAGCCCTAATTTGTGCAGGGCTGAGTCTGCAGAAACCATGGGGCCTCCGGGAGCATGGAAATCAGGTGAGGCTGTTTGTCCACCCAGCGGAGACTAATGGGGACACGGGCACAGAGGTCAGTTTCCGGGTTCGTGTTCAGGGGGAACAGCTCTCCAACTTTTTTCTTTTCTGTTCTGAAACTTCCTTGCTCTCTCTGAGCCTCGGCACGATTAACGGAGACTGCCTCGCTATCTCGCTGTGTGCCGGCCCCCAGTGTGTGCTGCTGCTACTGTGCGGCGCGACACCCGGCCTGCCTGAAGGGTGGCTGTGAGGGCTCCTAGGCTTCGACCCACAGCGGTGACCGCCGAGGAGGCTGGCTGGTCCGCAGCGCGGGCCACTAGGGGAAGCATGGCAAAACGGAGCGGTTTGGGTAAGGAAAGGAACTGTAGCTTCCAAATCCTAATTCGGACACCAACGTGTTAGGCAAGGGCAGCGGAAGGAGCCAGGGGACAAATGGACTGGAGAGTGACGGTAGGAAAAGGTGGCCCCCCTGCAGGGGAGTAGAGACCGTCACCTACCTGGGGCCTGGGGAAATGAAGCCGTCAGTGAGGCAGTGAAGAGAAAGGACACCCCTCCGCCCCAAGACGTCAACACTTTTCCAGCGCAAGCCTCCAGGGACAACCAGGGATCCCCGGGGCGGTAAAGGAACCGGGATGCATTAGGAAGCCGAGCTGGGCCACCTTCCCGCCGGCTCCGCACCTGAGCGGAGCAAATGGTGTCCCTTTACCATACGCCACACAGAAGGAATGAAATGGGTGCTCTGGGCGGCAGCAGACCCAGACTTGGGGTGGTACGGGAGTCGGGACGAGGGAGGAGAGCGGAGGGGACCCACACCCGAGCTTACCCGGCCGTTGCGGTCAGTCTCCTGTACCTCCTCGGAACTCGGACCGCGCAGCACTAGCGCCCGCAGCAGCCCCACGTCGTTGGTGCAGGCGGCGCGCAGGAGGGTCGCCGCTTCCGGGACGCCCTCCGGGACGCACTCCGCGCTCGCCGCGCCGCACTCCTCCTCGCCTCCGGGAGGGTAGAAGGAATCGTCTGAAGCTATGCTGCGGGTGTCCGGCAGACTCGAGAAGTCTTCGTACTCCTCGTAGTCCCCCGGGTCGTCCCCTGTCTGCGCGCCCCGGGGTGGCGTCGGCGACTGCGGGGACAAGCAGCGCGTCCCGCCGCCCTCCGGCCCGGGCCCAGCCAGCAGCACCATGCTGGAGGCCTAGGCGCGGGCCGGGGGCCGAGGTGACGATTAGGGGACCCGGGACGCGGGGCGCGCCCCGAGGTCACCGATTCTTGCCCCTGGCGTTCCGCAGAAGAGCCAGGGGCACCGTGCGCTCCAGCCCGGCGGAAAGCGGCGCCAGGCGGCTGCGCTCCCGAAGCAAAGTCGCTGGCGACTGGAGAAAAGCCCCTGGGGTGGGAGGAGCCGCGGGGGCTTTCCCTGCGCTGCCGGGAGGGGTGGAAGCGGGGCGGCGGGCGGGGCGCCTTGCGAGCAGGAGTCCCGAGCGCAGCGGGGGTCTTCTCCTGACCGCGCCACTGCCACCGAGCCGCTTTGTCCCGGAGCAGGGAAAGGCACCCGCGGGAGAACCCGAAGCTGTAACTCGAGAGGCTGAGAGCCAACGTGAGGGACGGCGGGCGCCCCGCCCCTCCCTGGGCCGCTCCCTGGGGACCCTGGTGTTAATGGGGTCCCGGGACGCCAAGGGCCGAGCGCGTTTCCAGCGTCGGAAAGTACCGGCCCCTGGAGACCCGCCCCCTTTCCACTCCCCACGGTCCACTGTAACCAGCCCCGGAGCGAGAGGAGGGGCAGTTTCTCCTGAAGCCGCAGGACCGGTCACCTCCCGGGCAGCCTGAGCTCAAAGGCCACTTGCCCTCCGGAGACGGCCTGGGCAGGCTCTCGGAGCACCGAAAAGGGCGTCCACTCTGGGGCGGGAGGTGGAGCCGTCCACTTTGGAGGAAACTCCACCTTGGAGAGAACCTGCCCTAGCGACGATCCTGATCCAGATAGGGACTGGAGACTGATTTGGGAAGACTCACCCAAAGAGGGGGCGGAGTCTGCAGTCTCCAAGTCGGACAGAACCTGAGCAGGCTGTGCCTGGCTGGTTGGCGGAAAAGAGATCTTGGAGAGATGGATGGAAAGGTGATCAGGAACCTCAGGGGAGGACGCCTACCTGAGGAGGACGTCTACGGCACCAGGCCAGAGCTGTGGGGGGCTCCACTCTCCCCACCCCTGGCCATTGTCACTTAGGGGGGATCTAATGGATCGTGACAGATGAGAAAGAGAAGGGATTGATCCCAGGGCTGCAACCAAACGCTTCGGAAACTTCGACCACTGGCCTATAAGACCGCCAAGCACCAGTAGCACCGGACCGCTCTTGCGCATCTGTTTGTCGGGAAGCGTGTGTTAAAGATTTGTCACCTGGAGCCCCTCCCTTCGGAGAGAAGAAGGTGGTGTGGCCCTGTTCCAGGGGAAACCCTGTACATCCCGCCTGTGTCTTAAGAGGCAGGCGAGGAGAGACCCCCTCACTTCTCTCTCACCCCACTGCCTCCTTCTCTTCCTTTCCACCGATCCTGGCAGCGTGCCCACCAGGTGCACCAGCCGGGGGGGGGGGGGCGGCGAAAGATGAACAAAACTGAGACATGGGGCACAAGACAGCCCCTGGACGCAGGCGGGCAAGTCGAAGGGCACGGTGGAAAAGCACATGCAGTATGCTCCTGGCTGGCACTGTAGACTGAGACGTTTGCCCCTTGAGGTCCTAGACTAGAGCGGTGCCTGGCACCACCCGCACCCACCGGGGCCAGTCACACTGTCGTGGTCAGAGGAGCTGGTGTCCTCGGGACTTTCTTTCGGAAAACCACCCCCCACACACACACACACCCAATCACGGCTCCACTTCTCCGTGTCTGTAACTTGTCCTCAGCTGTGTACATTCCCACTGGGAATTTCCCCTTTCCAGGCCGACTTTTGTTACAGGGACTCAGGGGGTTTACAAGGGTAGTTGACCCCGCCCCCCAACCCCTTGTGGACCACAGGAGGCTTGGTGGTCCTGGCTTGTTGGCCTTACTCTCCTCCCAGCTTGGCAGAGGGGTTTTAAATTCAGAATCCACCACCACCACCACCCCAAGCCCATGGGACCACTTCGGGGGAACAGGGCTGTTTCTGAGGATGGGGGAGAAGATAAACGCACTGCAACCTTGTGTGTGTGTTTGGGGGGTGGGGGGTGCCCTCAAGCCAGCTGCAGCTTATCACCACTGAAGGGGAAGGGGACTGTTGGTTTTTCACTTCCTCTTTTCTTTCTCAGAAATTTAGGTCCAACTAGAGCTAGAATCATTTGCCACATAAAGATAAACAAGAATGGGACTGGGGGATAGCGCAGCCGTAAGGTGCCTGCCTAGCATGCCCGAGGCTATAGGTTTGGTCCCCAGCACTTGAAGGGTGGGAGGAATAAATAAGACAACTCCAAAGAATGAGTCCTGATTTTTTTTAATTGCTTTCCCCCTGTTATTAAAAGCATATCCTTATTGTATGAATTCAGCCTGGAATTCACTGTGCCTCCCACTGGAGTCGATAAGAAATCCCAGTACTAGGCCAGTGAAGAGAGACCAGTTTAAGGTCATATTCAGCTACACCGCAAATTTGAGGCCAGGCTGGACTACTTGAGACTCAGTCTCAAAGATCAATTATGTGTATGTGTGTGATATACGCACCCCTTTATCACAAGGACGACAGTCTTCATCTTTGAGAAGATGGAGAAAAAGAAACAAAATCAAAGTGAGGCATATATATGTGTGTGTGTGTGTGTGTGTGTGTGTAGAGAGAGAGAGATTTTATTTTTAATTTTTGCAAAGTCAACATTTCTATATTATGTGAACAAAATCTATGTGAGAAGGAGGGAACAGCTTACCAAAACTCGAGATAGACATAAGCTCATTTTTAAATCAATAATATTGAGGGGAATTGTGTTCATTCAATGAATTGTTTTGAGTTTCAAAGGTGTCACATCATAGCATATATAGTGTATATATATGTATATACACACACACACATATATATATATTCACTTTGTCCATGTAGTTTAATAATTTGTCTTTATAACATTGAAGTATTTTCAGCACGACCTTAGTAAGACTTCTCTATCAGGCTTTTCAAACTTAGAATGCAGGGCTGGTGAGACGGCTCAGTCAGGGCTCTTGCCTCTGAGCTTAACAACCTGGGTTTAATTCCTACAACACGTGGTGTAAGGAGAAAAGCAACTCCAGAAAACTGTCCTCTGACCCCTACACAAGCCTGCACGCAAACACACACACACACACACAAACAAAAAAGTAAATGCAAAAATGTAGGGTAAGGCTGGGCATGGCGATGCACCTCCACATACGAGGCTAAGAGATTGTTGCAAGTCAGTCTCGAAAAGAAAAAGAAAAAGAGCTGGGTGGTGGTGGCACTCCCCTTTAATCCCAGCACTCAGGAGGCAGAGGCAGGTGGATCTCTGTGAGTTCGAGGCCAGCCTGGTCTACATAGTGAGATCCAGGACAGGCACCAAAACCAAAAAAGAAAAAAAGGGGGCAGAGAGATGGCTCAGTGTCTCAGCAGTTAAGAGCATGTCCTTGTCTAGCAGAGGACCCAAGTTTGGTTCCCAGCACTAGTACTGAATAGCTCACAACTATTTGTAACTCCACTTCCAAGGGATCTGACACGATCTTCTTGCCTCCATGGACGCTGCCCTCATGAGCACAAACTCACACGTTCACACACACTTCAAAATACAAAAAAAAAAAAAAAAATCCTTAGGACTGAAAATGGTTCAGTGGCTAAGAGCACTTACTGCTCTTGCAGAGGACCTGGGGTTTGGTCCCTAGTGG
The DNA here is from genome assembly GCF_049852395.1 of Peromyscus maniculatus bairdii. Classification (NCBI taxonomy): domain Eukaryota; kingdom Metazoa; phylum Chordata; class Mammalia; order Rodentia; family Cricetidae; genus Peromyscus; species Peromyscus maniculatus. The sequence goes on along the minus strand of NC_134866.1, from coordinate 8,860,934 downwards.
TCACGTGGTGGCTTATAGTCATCCTGTAATTTCAGTTCCTGGGAAGCTAGCGTCCTATTCCGACCTCACAGGCATCAGGCACGCACATGCTGCACACACATGCATGCAGATAAAACATTCATACATGTAAAATAAAAATAAATCCTTTTTTCAAATTTAAAATGTCTTTAAAATGGCAATGTGTTTTATCCCTGAAGATGCTGAGCATGCTACATACCCCCTGTACTGCCCTTCACCCCTTTCTTTGAAGGGGGATGGGGGGAGGAAACTAACAGTGGAGCAGACTTGGTTGGTCATCGTGGCACACTCCAGTATTCCCAGCAGTTGGGAAGCTGAGACGAAAGGCTTGCTGGGAGTTCAAGGCCAGCTTGGGCTACAGAATAAGACTGTCTCAGAAAAAATTAAAATGGAAAAATAATAATGACCACTTACCAGCCTCTAAAGTTTTGTTCCTAATCTGGATTTAGCCTTACCTTCAAGGGTTCACTTTGCTGTTGTGAGGATTAAAATGTCCATCCTCCTTGACGGTGGCAGTCACTCTGTAGAAGCCTTCTGATGTAGTGGATAGCTGGTCTGCCTATGACCTTGAAGCACCACCCCTAGAGATGCAGCAGGTACCTAGCTATGACCTTGAAGTACATGCTCCCGGGGTGTGGTCTCTTGGAGACCCTTAAGACCTGAGATGTATGTAGTCCCTTTGTGGGACTTGGATGGGGGACTGATTCAGGCGGCCAGAACAGCGTTCCAGAACCTGTGTCAACTCTGTTCTGTACTGTGCATTTTTTCCCTTAATAAATTCTTTGCCCTTTAAACAGACTCCATGAATTTCTCCTTATATTCTCCAAGTCGGTTGGTTCATTTGACGAAAAGCATCCCACTAGAGTCAATAAGAAATCTTTTTTATGTTGTCCTACAGAAGGCAGCTTGGCTGGGGCCAAGAGCCCATCACGCCACCAGACAGCCTGGCTCCCAGGTAGCACCAGCCACTGCTAAGCTGCTGCGCAATAGTGGAGTCTCTGCACATCTGTTACTGTGAAATGGCATCGTTTGTTTGGCTAAATCTCCTACTCATTCCAGGGGGCGGGGCCAGGTCTCAGGTATCTGAGGCTGACTTTGAACTCATGACCTTCCTGCCTTCAGCAGTAGGTGGAGTCTCTGCACATCTGTTACTGTGAGTCTGCATCTTTTGTTTGGCTAAATCTCCTACTCATTCCAGGGGGCAGGGCCAGGTCTCAGGTATCTGAGGCTGACCTTGAACTCATGACCTCCCTGCCTTCATTTCTGAAGGGCTGGTTGTACAGGCATGCATCACCACACCAACAAGGAGCCTACTGCTGACATTCAAGGTGTTGCTAGCGTTCTCCAGAGTGTACACGATTCTCCAGGGGTTTCTTTTGAAGAACATCCCACCTGAAGTGGCTCGGGCTCCTTAAACCCCGATCTGTTTGTTTGGATTTCACTGTTGGTTTTCTTTTTTCTTTTTAATTAGTTCTTTAAATTTTTGACCATGTTCACCAACTCCTCCCAAATCAATGCCCCCTTCCCTACCCACTCAACCGTGTCTTTGTTTTCCTCATCCACCAAATCCAATCTGTGCTGCATTTTTTATTCATGGATATGTGACCTTTCTATGCAGCTTGGATGGATTACAGTATTAAAGAAAATGGACTCTCTGGCCAGGCGATGGTCCCAGCACTCAGAAGGCAGAGGCAGGGGGATCTCTGAGTTTGAGGCCAGCCTAGTCTACAGAGTGAGTTCCAGGACAGCCAGGGCTACACAGAGAAACCCTGTCTAGAAAAAAACAAACAACAAGAAAACTGACCCTCCACCTCCCAGCAGTTATCAATTACCAGTAGTCCCTCAGCGAGGGGTAGGACTTTATGTCCACCTCTCCTCTCCCAGCGGGATTTGGTTATGTGCAAAATTGCATGGGGCTTGTGCATGCTGTCCTAACTGCTGAGTTCAGATGTGCAGCTGCCCTGCTCTATCCAAAGGACACTGTTCCCTTGAATTCATTCTCTGCCTCTGGCTCTTCCTGTCTCTGCTTCCTATTCCAAAATGATCCCTGAAGCTTAGGAGGAGGGGGTGCAGTAAAGGTTCCTCTTAGGGCTGAGCCCTCTGAAGGCTTTCATTCTCCACACCTTGGCTGTTTGTGGGCCTCCATGCTGATCACCATCTACTGCAAATAGAAGCTTCCCTGATGAGGGTTGAGAGATGCTCTATAGGTAAAACAATGTCGTTTTAACATTATGTCAACTAGCAGAATAACAGTAGTGGACTTGCCCCCCACGACTTAAATCCAACCAGAAAGTGGCTATCTGTTTTGTGAGATCGAGTTTTGCTGTGTAGCCTAGGCTTGTCTTGAATTCTTAGCAATCCCCCTGCCTCCGCCTCAGGAACACTGGAGTTACAGATGTGTACCATCAAGCCTAGCTTTACCTCTAGTATTTTGCTCATTGCTACATTTGAAATGGTGAGTCAAAGACTAGGGTACTGGAAGGCTCGGGGGTGGTGACGTCATAAGTGCTTCACACTGTTCTGAAATGATGTAACCAGACTCCAGTAAGGACTCTGTAGGAAGCCTGACAGAGTGAGCCCTCAGCAGATCGCGTGAGATGATGCACATCCAACACGCTCCTTTGTTGTTCAGTTGGACAGGGCTGCTTTTCCATTTCTAGCAATGATTTTTAAAAGCCAAATGGGGGAAGAAAACAATTGTTGGAAAAACATTCCTTGTGCGGCATGTTAGCGGGAGTTGGTTCAGAGCCAAATGCAGGCGGACGGCTTGTGGACCAAGAGAAAGCTGAGCCTGCCTACTCATTCCGTCAACCCTGCCACCTCCAGGTGAGCGGAAATTAAACAAAAAGGACCAACCTTGGAGTTCTCAACACGTGTAATCTCAGAATCTGGGAGGCTGACACAGGAGGATTGCCATGAGTTCAAGCTCAGCTTGGCTACAATAATGAGTATCAGGATGAAAACAGGAGGAGAGAGGAGCCGGACAGCTGGCTCAGGAGTTAAGAGCGTTTGCTGCCTTTGCAGAGGACCCACATTTGGCTCCCAGCACCCGGGACCCACGTTATAAACTCACAACCAACTGTAATTCCAGCTCCAGGCAACTTGATACCCGCTTCTAGCCTCTGTAGGCACCCACATGCATGTGGGCACACACGCGTGCCTGTGCACACACAAACACAACTCATTTCTAAATTAATAATTTTTTTGTTTGTTTTTTGAGACAAGGTTTCTCTGTGTAGCTATGGGTCCTTTCCTGGAACTCAGTCTGTAGCCCAAGCTGGCCTTGAACTCACAGAAATATGCCTGCCTCTGCCTCCCGAGTGCGGGGATTAAAGGCGTGCGCCGCCGCCGCCACCGCCGCCGCCGCCGCTGCTGCCACCACCACGCTGCAAAATTAATAATTAATTTTTAATGACATGAAAAGGAGCCATTGGCTTGCCTTTGGAGGCTGGTAGCCAGGCGTGCAGCGAGGCCTAGCCCTGCTCTTAGAGGAATGAACTGAGCAGTGGTCTAATTTAAAAGCAAGGAAAAGGGGTCAGTCTATGAAGCTGGACATCAAAAAAGAAAAGGGGGACTTGGCTGAGAAGGCGACCTTGGAGCTAGGTTTCAGGAAGGTGGTCATCCACTCTCTCACACTCACCTCCCCTCAGCTCTCAGAAGATGGGGCTGGAGGTTCTCCTTACCCTCCCAGATGCCACCACGAGCACCCCAGGCTCTGGCTGCCTGCAAAGAAGCAACAAGGCAGGAGGATCAGGGCGCCTCAGTCACCCGTGCACCAAACCGGAGAATTCCACCTCCTCTCAAGACAGAAGGTTCGCCTCTGTCTGAATCAAGGAGGATTTCAAAACCACTTTAGGTTGACTCGAGCAAAGTGGGAGCCTGTTATGACCAGCAGGAGACTCTCCCTGACCGCCTCCAAGAATGGGGTTGGGCATGGGGTAGGGGGCGGGGCTCGGGGTGTCGGCCCTTTCCTCATCCTTTCCCAACCTCGCGCTTCGGTCCAGCTCTGTAATAGTTCTTTTTACACGTTTTCTCAATGGTTTTGTGCAGAACTGTCTTCTCTTTTCACCGAATACAGTGGCCGGGTCTCACTCGTTTCCCTTAATTCCGTCACCCAAGGGCTTAGGGCATCACCCAGTGTTGAGGTTAACACCCCAGTAGGGTGAGAGAGCCGGTCCAAATCACTCGCTGGTCTTTTTCCCCTAACAGCATAAATTCACACATCCATGTGTTTGCTCAGTTCAGTAGATGAAGCGCAGGTAGGGAAAGGCTTCCAGTCTTCCTCATCAAACTGGCTTCTTTGATGTGTTAATTTTTAAAGATGTAATATTGTATGTGTTGTTGTTGTGTAACAGTTTCCTCTGAGATTGAAACATTCCATCCTGCAGTGAAGCTCCTTAAGCGGGAAGGTTAAACCGATCCCAGTAGCTTCCCCATCCCTTAATTCGCCATCTTGGTGGATACTCACAAGTCCCAGCTGGACAAAATAAAAGACGATGCCTCCTAAATTCTACCACTTCCTCCCCTGTACCTCATCTGGGGACCTCACAGATTTGTACCCCGTGCAGCACAGAGCAGCTGATTAGGAACACAGCCTTTCTTTGTCCATTTACATTTCAAAGTCTTTGGATCCTCAGGAATATTTTTAGAACCTGTCACCATAACTAGCAAGAGAGAGTGCCCTGGGGTTACCCCAGATTGTGGGACCACTTCTAAAATCCAGCGGCTCCCTATAAAGTCAGATTCATATCTTGCCACTGTTGGAGACAAACCTAAGGGCTTTGGGCATCACCCAGTGCTGAGGCTAACACCCCAGGAGGGTGAGACCCGCTCCAAATCACCCCGGGTCTTTTTCCCTTAACAGCATAAATTCAGTAACTAAAGTCAGGCTTCATCAGAATTTGACCACTGTGGACTGAAATTTGTCTTCTTCTTTCTTGAGTAAGTTTCAAATCAAAATGTGTCCATGGAGACAAAACTCAAGATGGGAAATGCTTGGCTGGATGTACACTCTCCTTTCCTGGCCTTTCCAGGACCTCTCCATAACCTAATGTATCTTGTCTGGAAGATATGAAATAAAATTTAAATTCTCTGCCATATTCTCTGTCTGGGGTTTCCCTAATGAAACACCACACACCCACACACGGGTGCCTTAAACTATAGGAACCCACTGTCTTGTAGTTCTTTGTGAGTCTCAGAGTTCAAAATCAGGGCATTCCCAGTTTATACCTTCTGAGAACTTTGAGAGGGACTGGACCCTCTCTCTCCACAGCAGTGTGCTGACCACCTTTGGTGCCCCATGACTGTGTGGAAATATCGCCCCAATCTCTCCCTTCTTCTGCATGTGGGCTCCTCCTGTGTGCCTGTGTCCAATCTCCCCTTCCAGCCAGGCAGGATGGGTCCACTCTAGTGGTGACTGCAAGGCTTATCTCCCAGTGAGGCCACACTCTGAGGAGGAAGTTGGGATAGAACACGACTATGGGAAGTCTACAATTGAACCCACAGCATCTGCTTTTGGAAGGTTTCCCGTTCCATTGGTGTTCAATGGACAAACCAGAAGATCCCTTTTGTATTCTCGGCTGTGTTAAAAAAGAATTTAAAATAGGACCCAGAAGGAAGTTCAAGGGCAATTTTATTAGAGTTCGAGAGAAAAACAATAGTACAGGTGAACTAAAACTCCTGGCAGGCTCCAGGAGGAGGGACATGGAGAGAGTCATGCTTTTCAGAGAAACCGCTAGAAGACCCCAGGATGTCAGGGACGGCATGCGTACTGCCAAACCCGAGCAAAGGATTGCACTAGGAAAACAGAAATGAGACTGGAAGGAAGGAAAAGCACTCCCAAGATGGACATGGGCTAGTGAGCTGAGGAATGAGCCCACAAGGCATGTGGCCACTCAGGAAACAGCACTCCATAGGGCCCCATAATCCTCACCTTCCCATGTGTTAGCTCCGTTCATTAGATGAAGCGCAGGTAGGGAAAGGCTTTCAGTCTTCCTCAGCAAACTGGCTTCTTTGATACGTTAATTTTTAAAGATGTAATACTTTACGTGTGGCTGTTGTTGCTGTGTAACAGTTCCCTCTGAGATTGAAACATTCCATCCTGCAGGGAAGTTCCTTAAGCGGGGAAGGTAAACAAATCCCAATAGCTTCAGGAAGTTCCTGAAACTGACCAAACTCACTAGGCCCTCACCCTGCCCGAGTAAGCAATAGAAAAAGAGCTTCAAAGAAGACTCAGGGACCAGACCAGCTGCATCCTGGGAGAAGCAGAAACCAGCTGAGCTGATAGGAAGAGGCTTAGACCAAGTGAGGCAGCTGGAAAGGACACTGTCCAACCTGTTGAGCTACCTGTAGACTATGCAGTGTGTTCCAGGTTTCCAGCTTCTGTGAGCCGTCTCCCATGCCGGGGTGGGCCTTGGTGATGCCGCTGTCTTTGAGACATTTCTGTTCCTGTAATTAACCCTTTATCCATTTCTGTTCCTTTATCCATATCCTGTAAGGAACCCCAATAAAACTTATTGATTCTCCAAGTTGGACTTTGGGGGGGGGGATTTCTCATGGGTCCCCATCTGTGAGTTCACATGTGCATTGCATCTCCCCAGGAAAATGTTTTGTCACACAGCAGGTATATGTATTGTGTGTGTGTGTATGCACACATGTGCATAGGTGCCCCGAGAGCGTCAGAGTCCCTGGAGTTGGAGTTACAATCTTTTGTGAGCTGCTTGATATGGGTGCTGGGAACCAAACTTGGGTCCTCTGCAGAGCAGCAAGCTCTTATTGCGGACCCATCTTCTCTCCAGCCCCTGGAGTGTCAATATTGATATTTCCATTCAGTCCCCATCTACGGCCCCGCGTTGGTGAGACCTTTAAGTAAAAAGATGGTCTATCATTAATTGCTGAGTTCTTGAGTCAGAATCACGTGTGACATCTTACACTCATGAATGACGAGGGAGGACTGCAGAAGAGAGGCAGGCCTGCGAAGTTCACTGAAAAGTACAAAAGCAGTTCCCTGCAGCCAGGAGGGGGACTTGAAAACGAGCAGCTGGTTGCTGTTGCCTTTTCTTTGAGGGTGGTTGACTTCTGACTTTTGGCTTTAAGTACATTCTTTTATGTGTTTCATAGAAGCCTGGATCCAGTCATATGTAAATTGTGAGTTGATATGAATTTGATCTTCTTTGGCTAATGTGAATGTAGATGGAGAATACCGATTGTCTGTTGGCTCTGGTGGGAGTGCGCAGGCTCAGGGAAGCCCAGTGAAAATTTCCAACAGGGAGGAAGAACCAGGCAATGAAGAAGAGAGCAAAGGCTGAGATCAGCTGGCATGGTGATGTGTGGTGAAGTATGATATCCCCCAATATACTGTGTTCCCCAATAAAATGTACCTGAGGATCAGAGGAAAAAGCCAGCCACTATAGTAAACATAGAAGTCAGGCATTGGTAGCACACACCTTTAATCCTATCACTTGGGAGACAGGGATCTGTCTGGATCTCTATGAGTTCAAGGCCACACTGGGAAAAGAGCCAACCATGGTGACACACGCCTTTAATCTCAGCACTAACGATAAGAAGTCTGGAGGTCTGTACAGACGGACAGGAAGTGACAGAGCTGGACAGGAAGAGGAAGTGATGTACCTGGGCTGAGAGAGCAAATGGGAGATCAGAACAGAAAAGCATATAGGTGTGGGTATACAGGAAGTAGCTCTCTTTTGAAACTGAGGTATCGGTAAGGTGAGGTTAGCTTGTGGCTTTTCCTATTCCTCTGGACTCTCAGGTTTTCATCCATATATCTGGCTCTGGGTTTTTATTTAATAAGGCTGTTCAGCAAATTTGCCTGAAGTGACGAATCCACACAATTGGTATTTCTGTTCTGAGCCCATCGACTAGGCAGAGTTTACGGTAAAACCTGGTCTAGGAAATGACTTCTGGTTCCACCAGGAGGTAGATGTGTTATCCTTGGGCCTGTAACCTTGCCTTTATACAAAGCTTGCTCCTAACTCCAGTTGAAATACACAGTGTGCTGAGTAATGCCACATGCCCAGGGAAGGATTGTGCAGGGAAAGAAAGCAGGAGGTCCATGGTGAGGCTTTAGATGAGAAAGTCAGGGGAGGTGCCATGGAGGAGATGAGTTTAGAATCAAGACCCTAAAGAAGATGGGAGCAAGCCATGCTGGCCCAGGAGTTCCAACCCATCCCCACCCCTGTCTTCAAGTCCATCCTTGGAGGTGGGCAGAGTTATTCCTAATCCCTCTCTCTGGCCCCAAGCCTGTTGGCCTCTTCCCCAAACAACCTCAGCTCCTGTACCACAGGTTCCCACAGCCTGTCCTTGCTGCCGGTTCCCAAGGTGGCCTTCTCACAAGGTCCCACTCGCCTCCCACCTAATTCCCTTTCCCCTGAATCCTCCTCTTGGTATGTAGAGAGGGTGGAGGCTGGCCTCCTGTGTGAACACCTGGAGTCCCCTCAGGCCTGCCACAGTCCCCTGAAGCCTTGCCCTTTGTCCCTTCTTGAATTCCAATCCCTCAGGATTCTGGCTGGCTTCACTCACCCCTCCTCGGGGTCCTTTTGCCTCAGCCACTCACTCAGACTGCCCAGAGACAGCCTCCACTTCCGCCTTCTCCCTACCTCAACCAGAGTAGCATACGGACAAGCCCAAATGAGTGTCCACCTCCCTGATCTTGTTTATCTGTGAGGACAGAATGGCTGTAGACCTGAAGTCCTTCTTCAGGTAGGCTGGCTGAAACTGCTTGGGTCTTTGGTGGCTTGCCAGAGTGATACCAGACAAACTCTTAACTTCATGATGATCCCATCTGCATAATAAACAATTCAACCCCGTGGTCCAAGACAACAGCCAAGGCTGTGGCTGAGAAAAAAGAAATTAAAAAGAAAAGAAGCAGAGCCTTCATTCCAGGAAATCTCCGTACACCCAGAAAGACAAGACTAGCCTTCGCTTTTATTAACCTATCCCCTCCCTAGACTAGCCTCAACTCATGGCAATCCTCCTGTCTTGGCCTACCCAAGTGTTGGGATTGCCAGAGGGAGCTGCTGTGTCTGGTTCCCCTCATTTTCTTTTTAGCCTGTATCTGTAACCACCATTGTTTCCTATGCCTGCTCCTCCTCTTCCTCCCTCCTCCCTTATGGCTCAGTTGGTGCTCCACTCTGTTATTGGTTCTGAGAAGGGGAAAAACAGGTCCGGTTTGAAGGCAAAGACCAATGCAGCCAGCCCCATGCAGAGCACGTGAGCAGGTATGCCTCACAAGCTGCACCCCGTCCCTCATTTGCTTATTTAAAAATATGTTTGAAAATTGTGAAAGTACTCCCTGCTTCTCGGGGGACCCTAGCAAGTGCCCCGGTCTGTAGAGAACAAAAACAGTCTTCCCCTCGCCCTTTGCACCTGGGGCTGCTTCACGCCCTGCTGCCCGCCTCTGTCCCCTCCACGGCTCCCCAGGAAGCCCGAAGCTGCTTTTTGGTTCAACTCTGTGAGTTCTGTGCACATCTCCAGCTTGGAGCCTTGTGTGACACTGACCGAGCCCCCCTTGTCTCTCTGAACAGTGAGAAAAATGCAGACTCAGGTCATCTGGACTCAGGCCGATGGCCATGCTTCAGTCACCCAGTTCTGTTGGGGCTCTGAATATTCCTGTTGTCCTGAGGTCGCCTGACAGAGAGGGGAACCGGTCCATTCCCTCCCACAGGACTGCAGAGGAGCATGGCTGCCGATCTTGGCTTAGATAGCGACTTCCCAGATTCCTGAGTGTCGACAGCCCCGACTGTGTGTGTGGCCCCGACTCAGAAATGTCCAATGAATGAGTAATGAAGGGACAGCTGAGCAATTCCACCTTCTCAAGCAACCTGCCCTCCTACCCAGCAGGCCAGCAGAACCCCCCCCCCAAAAAAAAAAAGAGAATTCTTGGGACTCAGGAACCAGTGTCCTAGCTTGAGACAGGAGACAGACTGAGAACTCACAACTCTGGGTTGGAACTTTGTTTTTGCACAGTGGCTTCTCATTTTATGCCCGTAAGATCTCTTGAACAACTTACCAGAACATTCCTGCGTTTTATTTTGAGGACCAAAAATATCCCATCAATAAAGATAAATATGCCCACGATCTATATTCTCCCATCTCTTAATCTGTAAGCACTCCGGCTTTGGAGCACAGCAGATGCACCGTCCCCTCTCCCCGGCACATTTCTTTCCTTGCTGATTTCCTCGCTCTCCCTCCCTCAGTGACTCATTCCCACATTCCCTGCAGGCAGCTGGCTCCCTGGCCCTCCCAGCCTGCAGGGATGCCTGGGGGACTGGCTCCCCTTGAGACTTGGCTCTGCATTACAGGGAGACCTTTTATACTCCTTTCCCTCCTGAGCAGCCACCTCGCGACTCTTATTAATTAAGCGCTGATTTATCGTCTATGTCTTTCTTCCAGTGTCCACTGCAGGCAGGGGAGGATGGAAGAGTGGCCCCGGCATGCCTTGCTTACAGTTGCTCAGGGTGGAAGCTGTCTGAGCTTGCAGCCTCCTCCCGAGGTAAGTAGCTAGAATTCTGAGAACCACTGCACCTTCGTATCCCTAAGACAGGGAGCGTTGGCAGGTCTTCCTCAAGAGGGAGAATGCTCTTGAAAAGAACAGGGCCCCAGTAAAGCCCTGTAGAGAACTAGTGTTACTGAGATCGATCTCAAGACCAGCCAGGCAGGGTGGGGCTTTATTACTCCAGGAGGAGGCGAGGCAGATGGACAGCAGCTGGCTGGCTGGTTGAGTTGGCCACCATCGGAGTCAGAACATACGCAAGTCAATCCCGTGCCTCCTCTACCTTCACCGAGGCCTAATATGTGTGCCCCAGGGATGCTGGTGCTGAGGATGGCTAAGAGGACGACTATTGTCACAGATGGCCAGCAGGCTGTCCCTCCCCTACCCCCCACCAGTCTCCAAAGAGCTTAGTGAAGTTCTCCCAACCATCTGAAAGAAATAGGTCTTTCAGGCACATGCATGAAAACATACCTATGCAGACATGCATCCACACACACTCTTTGTCAAGACTGGATGTTTTACATCCGCCGCTCATCCATCTCTCTGGTGCCAGTGAATTATCTGCCTGCCCCAGAGCAGCCAGCACTTGAAGATGAAGACGGTGGTATTCTACAGCACCAGTATGTTCCTGGGGATGTGGAAAAGACGGGCTTCAGTTTGATCTAGCCACAGAGGTCTGTGGGGACAGATGGCTGAGCATTTATAATTGATAACTCTCTGTGTGGTTATTTGGGGAGTGGCTCCACCTACAGATCCCCCCTCCCGGGGCTCATAGTGACCACCCACCCCTTTCTACACCTTATCACCATGAGCACATCAAGGTTCAGAACCGTGTTCTCATCCATGGGCCTTGGAGTTTCTACTGCAGCACATACCCAGCCCAAGATTTGTGTGCATCCCATAAAACACAAGAAATGGAATAGTCATGGAAGTTCCATCATGTGGTGGTGAGGAATGTGGTTGGGGAGAGAGAACAAATGTTTTCTTAACCATTGACTACATGAGGTAGTTGTGGCCTGTTCATATAGTGGAGCACTATGCAGCAGTGAAATGGATGAGCCCTGCTGCACACGACGTGAATGGATGCCACCATCCTAAGTTTATCCCCAAAAAAGCCAAGCACAGAAAGTCACGCAATGCATGATTTCATTCGCATAGCACTTAGGGACTCAATCAGAACGAATACTCGGTATAATAGTTCTGATTACTAATTAGTTCTGATTACTAAAACCTAGTATTAGTAATCCAATAGTGTCTACCTCAGAGGAGGTAGAAGTGACTGGGACAGGGATGTTTAGGGAACCCTGAGAATGTGTGATTTGTTGAGCAGCGGTCATGCAGCTGAGCTCAGGATGACAACTGTCAATCTATGCACTGGTGGCTTTTCTGAAGTATGTGACACTTCCAGTCAGCTTTTAAAGGTTTAGTCTTTCATGCCTGTCTCTACTTTCAGAGCTGTCAAAGGAGGCTGAGAAGGACAGTGCATGTAAAGGGTGAAACCCATAATTCACTAAGCACTGGATGAGTCGCTGCTACTAATTAGTACTCAGTAAACATCTGGGCAGTTAAGCTGTACTTAGCCAAGCTCCTTCCCACTCTGAACTCTTTCAGTCTCCATGGCCAGAGGCCTGCCCTTCCAAGAGCCACCGTGGCCCCCCATCATACTGTTCCCCCTGCATCCCCAGCCTCTGGGGAGCATGGTGCCTCCATCCCACCGAGCAGTTCAGAAGGACCCCCTCCAGGTCCCTGACCCCCGCAGAGAGGGTTCCCTGAACTGTCATGGGACCACCTAGTCATTCCTCTAGGAATGAGCCGTAACTGTCTGAGCCGTAACTGTGACCCATGGCTTTTCTACCCTCACCTTTCTCAAACCAGACACCAGGTTAGGAATCCCCACTCCGTGTGTCCCTCAGACTCCCTGCAGTGCACTGAGCACAGAGAACAGCACTGGGCATGAAGATGCCCCTGAGGGCTTCTCCATCTGCGCGGAGCCCTCAGGACACAGCATCCAGAGGCGGGAGGAAACTGGAGAGGCAAAGTGAAGCTGTTCCATGAGGAAACAGACCTGTGAAGCCTGGGTACAGGGGAGAGGAGGGAAGGGGAGGGGAGGGTTGGGGAGGGAAGGGAAGGGGAGGGAGAGGGGAGGGGAGGGGAAGGGGAGGGGAGGGGAAGGGGAGGGGAGAGGAAGGGGGGAGGGGGAGGGGAGGGGAGGGAAGGGAAGGGGAGGGGAGGGGAGGGGGAGGGGAGGGGAAGGGGAGGGGGAGGGGAGGGGAGGGGAGGGAAGGGAAGGGGGAAGGGGGAGGGGAGGGGAGGGAAGGGAAGGGGAGGGGAGGGGAGGGGAGGGGAGGGGAAGGGGGAGGGGAGGGGAGGGGAAGGGGGAGGGGAGGGGAAGGGAAGGGGGAGGGGAGGGGAGGGGGAGGGGAGGGGAAGGGGGGAGGGGGAGGGGAGGGGAGGGAAGGGAAGGGGGAGGGGAGGGGAGGGGAGGGGAGGGAGGGGAAGGGGAGGGGAGGGGGAGGGGAGGGAGGGGGAGGGGAAGGGGGAGGGGAGGGGAGGGGGAGGGGAGGGAGGGGGAGGGGAAGGGGGAGGGGAGGGGAGGGGAGAGGAGAGGAGAGGAGAGGAGAGGAGAGGAGAGGAGAGGAGAGGAGAGGAGAGGAGAGGAGAGGAGAGGAAAGGAAAGGAAAGGAAAGGAAAGGAAAGGAAAGGAAAGGAAAGGAAAGGAAAGGAAAGGAAAGGAAAGGAAAAGAGAGAATAAACAAACAAATGAAGTAGCAAAGTCACCTGTCCTCCCTGCCTGAGGTGACAGTGCCCTGGCTCCATCCCCTTCTGTAACATCCCTTTTTATACTGAGGTTGAGGCGGATTGGGCTAGGACAGGCACTAAACCTGCCGTTACTGGTGTCTTCACAAGAAGAGGACCATTTGGACGACGTCACACAGATGCTTACATGTTGGAGAAGGTCCTGGCCCTGCTTAGCATTATGTCAACTTGACACACGCTAGAGCCATTTGGGAAGTGGGACTCTCACCTGAGAAAATACCCCCATAAGATCTGTCTGTAGGCGAGTCTGCAAGATGTTCTCTTGGTTAATGATGGATGTGGGTGGGCCCGGCTCACTGTGGGCAGTGCCATCTCTGGGCAGGTGGTCCTGGGTAGTATCGAAAAGCAGACTGAGCAAGCCTTGAGAAGCAAGCCAGTGAGCTGGTAAATGGTACTCCTCCATGACCTGTGCATCAGCTCCCGCCTCCACGTTCCTGCCTTGCATTCCTGCCCTGACCTCCCTGCATGGGACTACAAGCTTTCAAAGAAACCCTTTCCTCCCCAAGTTGCTTTTGGCCAGGGTATTTATCACAGCAACAGACACCCTCACCAACACAGCCCTGCAAACACAGCCCAGGGCTAGCGTGATGCTTTCCAGCAAGAGTGTGCTGGGAGTCAGAGAAGCGAGGAGGTCCTCCCTTCAGCCTTCGGAACACACGTGGTCTCTGAAGCTGGGAGATGGGTAGTATCTGGGATCTAACATCGTTTCTGGCACTGTGGTATGGTAACCCGGGAAACTGACAATTACCCATTATTCACTGAGATCTGAAATAGCTCAGAAGTGAGGCTGAGGGCCTGGAGTCAGGTAACCGGGCGTTTCTGCTGTGGTAAGGAAGCACACAACTTACCCCCAAAGCAGAGTTTTACCGAGGCACAGTAGGCTTCCCTGTCCCCAGCATTCAAACGGCCGGTTTTTCTCTCAGGAGTGTGTACATGTCCTGAGCCTGCTGACTTCCGAACTTAACTCATTTGTATGTGGGAGGTTGGTGAGCCATCGCTTGTAACTGTTTGATGGAGACACAATTCCACATTCCAAATAAATGTCTCACAATTATACGTTAATAAGCACCTTCATTCATAACCTGAGAGACGTTCACCTTTTGGTTTCACTTCCTTCTTGGAAAAGCAGCATTACTGAGATTCACAGACTAACTCTTGTTTCCACGAGACTCATTGCCAGGCTGTTGCGTCCCAAATGCGCCTTCTTCCTTACGTCCTGTGTGTGTGGAGGGGGCATGCTAGAGTATGGACAACAAGCAAGAGAAATTCGATGAAGCATAGTCAGTATCCCTAGCTAACTAACATACACACACGCCCCTCCATTTACGGTGGGGTCACCATGCTCCTCTGTACCCACCACGGTAAGGTAAATACAGTGAAAATGCCCTTTAACCCAGCAGCACCCAGCTCAGCAGCACCGCTCACTTGTTCGCTTGCTCACTTCTGAGTCTTGGTTCACTGCTGCAGTTCCCAGCCCCGTGAGGGAGGGCCATTTCATGCTCAGCCCATGGAGAGATGGCAATTCCAAGCCATTTCCAGGGAAGAATGCACATCCGTTCCCTACAGCTGCTGTGCTGAAAACTCCCAATTGAACTAGCGTCAGGTTGTCACGATTCCACACATGTAGGTAGGACCCAGCATCTGACCATCTTCATGGTCTTCTCAGAGAGGACACGAGAACAGGGGTGATGGTGGGGTTTGAGAGTGTCTCACAAAGGCTTGGTCCCACTGCAGAGGTGTAGGGATGAGACAGAGTCCAGGGGAGCTGTGGAAGCATCTCCCTTCGAGGGAGTGAAGTTGTTCTCACGGACCCCAGTTAGTTCTTATCCTATTTTGTTATAAAGAATCGACATGCTGCTCAGCAGCTGGATGGCTTCCGGTCTGTGGTGTGGTCTCTTCCCCTCAAGTGATCCCCTATCATCTTGATACCATCCACTATTAGTTCCTAACAGAGCCACACTGATGCCCATGTATATGCTGTGAACCAAATCAAAACGTGTGTGTGCTTGCATGTGTGTGTGTGTGTGTGCGCGTGCATGTGTGTGTGCTTGTGTGTGTGCATGCGTGCATGCATGCGTGTGTGTGTTTCTGGGGAGCCAACCCAGGCACCACACCCCTACACTCTACCACCAAGCTGTACCATCTACCCAAACCTCCTTCTTTTAACTTATTGTCTTTTGTTTTGTTCTTGCTTTTAGAGGTGTTAGGTATCTCAAGCTGACTACAAACTTCTCTGTAACAGAGAATAAATAGCCTTGAACTCGAGCTTTGGAACCTCCCACTTCTTCCTCCTGAGTCACGGGAATACAAGTGTGACCACCATCCCCTGCTGTCCTCTTGCTTGCCAGACAAGCACTCCGCCAACAGCTCCATCTCCAGCCCCAAACTTCTTTTATTGGTAAATGCTCAGCATCAGGTATTTTGTTATAGCACTGGGGAAAAAATTAACATGAGGAGGGCGTTGAAGACAGCATCAACAATTTTTGACACTGTTTCTTGTCATATATGGATTCATGCAAAAGGATGGATTATCTTAGTGTATGTTGTGCAATTATGCCAGAAATTCTTGATTTAAGTAATACTTGAGTCAAAATATTTTAAGAAGAATTTTTGTGTGTTTATAGTTTGTATTTCCTGAAGACACACATTCTCGGCAGCATGTGAGGTCGGACAGAACTGGAACATGAGATCTGTCACCTGCAAAGTGTAGAAGGTTCTACTTGATTCAGCTGTTTCCCGGCACCAAGTTTCCAACAACGAAAGCCGCCATTTGTCTTGGCAGAGGAACTCTGAAAGTCTGCATTCTGACAACTGTCAAAGTCCTTTGGAGAGGGATCAGACGGAAAGCTGAAACAGGTGTTTAGCCAGTCCAGATTTTCAATCAAATAATTATTCGATCAGTTATCTCACCACAGGAAGCTTTGGGTCTTGCAAAAGATTAAATCACCTCCTCTTCCTTTTCTCTTATGTAGGATGAAAAAAAACAATAAAGGAAACTAAGCATTGAATTTGTTTTGGTACCAAAGCCCAGAAGTTTTTTTTGGAAAAGAGGGACTTGGGATACGGCTTAGTGGAGAAGGGCCTGCTGGGCATGGCAAGGGCATAGGTCTGAACCCCAGCACCACCACTACCATCACACACACACACACACACACACACACACACACACACACACACACACACACAATGACAGAGATAGAGAAACAGAGAGACAGAGACAGAGACAACGACAGAGATAGAGACAGAGAGAGGCTGTGAACGGTCATCAAGAAGGGAAAAGAGACTAGAGAGCAGTTGACAGGATAATCCTAGCCTTTATTTGGGGGAAACCTTGCTGAGGGGGGTCCCTAAAATTCAGAGCCCACTGTGTGCTCACCATCTGGGGTGCTTATAGGCAGAAGCAGAAAGGGGGTTGAAGTTTCCCTTTCACCCCAGGTTTTGCCATTGCTAGGGGTAACCAACAAACAGTCAGTTAGACATTAGATGGTCCACAAGCATCTTTCCCAGTTGGCCATTGCTGGGGCCCATGGAGCAGGAGGGCAAGAGACTAGACGCATGAGTCATTTCAGTTCCGGGGCCCAAATTACTGTAGTTATGGGAACTGTTACAGTTAACCACACGGAGGAGCTCCACAAAGTGCTGTGGCCCCAGATAATGGATTGTGGGGGAAAGTGTGGTTTTCTTGGGTCTTGGAGATTATCACAAAAGCTCATGTTTTTGAAGTGACGTGAACATTATTCAAATAAACTTGACCAAGTAGGAAGTTTCAGAAAGAGAAGAGGGGAGGGAAGGGGGAACAGGACAGGGACGGGAGGGAGGAAGAAAGGACACCACACACACACACACACACACACACACACACACACACACACACTAATGGAGTCTTGGTTGACTGTGCATCAGAAGTGCTGGGCTTTGCAGAGACAGTGAGGAAAACCAAAAGGAAGTGCTCACCTCTGGTCCACACTGCATCCGACTTGGTGCTCTCATTCAAAACCTGGGCTGTGTTAATCAATTGTATGAGCAGCTGTCAGCCCCCCCCCCCATGACTGGCCTTGCTGAGCAGGGATCTGAAAGCCAGAGGAGAATGCTGGTCCACAGACAGTTGTTAAAGGGCCAAGGACATCGTTACCTGCTGCGTGAGGCAGGCGCCCTATTCAGGGAATCCTGGAGAAAAGGCAGACAGCTGGCAACTCCTGAACATGATTTTTCAATACACCGTATTATATCAGACAACTACACCCCTATTAACATATTCAGATCCCACACTGAGCCATGAATATTGGGAATTGTTACTAAAATTATCTTTTATGTACGTTTTCAGCTTCAAAACTTAAAAGACAATGTTCTTTAAATAAATGTTGTTGGGGGATGGGGGAGCCCTTTCATTGAATGTGTATCCAGGCTGATATGGGGGCGCATTTCCAGCTGTCACCCTACTCTGAGGTTCATCAACACTCTCCCCACTTCCCCTGCTACCCCATCTGTGCTAGGAAAAGTCTCCAAGGAGAATTTCCCAAGTTTGGCCTTCCCGAAGGTCACTGCGAAGTCCCCTTTGGTGGCCTGCTGAGAGTGTCTATTGACCTTTGCCCTCCTCTGCCTAACTAGATTTCCATTTGAGTTCACACCCTCCTCCCTGGGGAGCCCAGGCAGGGCCGGGACTCCAGAGGATCCTTGCCGAGATAAACAGGGTGTGCAATCCAGAGGCTGTCGACCAGCCTTTCTACCCAGCCCCTGCAAACAAGCCCACCCTTTCCCACTGTGTGAGACGGGGAAGAGGCTGTGACTCTGTCAGACCTCAGAGGGAGAAGGGCTTGGGATAAGATTGTAGGTACAGAAGGGACAGTAGAGTGACAGGCAGGGCTGACAGTGGCTCTAATATTTGCCACGTAAAGAATCCGCATGCAACAAAAATAAAACATTGGGGGGAAAAAATGAAGAATTTTGCTGAATCTGAATTTGGTGCCAGGAGGTGGGTGTGTCCCAGGAATAAATTTTAGATTAAATGCTAAAATCCCTTGACTAGCAATGATGGCGTCTTCTGGCCTCCCGTTCTTTTCAAATGGTAATGGACACTGAACTTGGAGTCTTGTGAACTGGTCAAGCACTTACACTGAGTACATCAGTAGAATCGTTTTTATTCTGCGACGCCTCTAAATTGTGCAGTCTTGACCAAGCTATGTAGCCTAGACAGGCCTTACACCCCCATCCTCCTGCCTCAGCCTCCCAAATAGCTAGAATTACATGTGTTTGCCATCAGGCTCCACTTCAGAAACTGGCATATTTGGTTATGTTCTTGCAACACAGTTAATTAAGCTCCCTTTGATTATATCATAGGAAACAGGCCATATGTGCACTGTGATAGCTCTATGGGATTTGGTAGGAAATGTTCTAGAATACACTGGGTAATTCTTGAGATATTTTTTAAGTTAAAAAAGAATAAGAGGAAGAAGAACCATCTTGGGCTGAAGGTGGTGTTAATCCCACCGACCAAGAATAAGACCACTACCAGAGTTTTAAGCCAAATTTGAAGGAAGCTTTCATTAAATACTGGGCTCTGGCCAGGTCCACACTCAGGTTCCTGGGAAAATGACCCTGAGTCTTGGTTTGCAGCAGCTTAAGAAGGAAAACTCATAATTCACTGCATTTCCCATCAGGTCCAATCAGGGACAAGCATTCATTCTGACGTAACTCCAGCCGACATCTAGTCAGGGGCAAGCGTATATCCTGGTGTGTTTCCTACCTGTGAAACCGCACCCACGTGTGACCAAGCACATCCGGCATGGATAGGTCAAACAAACTTGTTTAGGGGAGTGAAAACTTGTGGCTTGTTATCTCCCATAAACAACAGCCTCCAGCACTTCAGGATCTTGAGCAAGAGACTTGCAGATCAGAGACAGTTTTGTTTCATGGATCTCTTCGGCATAGTGATTAAAACTTAAAATGTAACTTCAGCTCTGGCAGTGATCCGAGTGAAATGAGCCAGCCTACCCTCTCTGTGAGCCATAACTGAGTCGTGACTGGTACATCTGACTGTGGAGGGTTGTCGGGTCGACGGTCCCTTCGAAGTGAGAACCCTTTCCAGCCACCAGTCCATTTCACCTGCATAGACTGCTCCGCACCCAAGGGATGTGGATCCACCTCACGCCAAGTGAGGGTTCAACTCCCCGTGGGTGGAAAAGATTGAAAATTAAACTGTTTCTTTCAAGACTTAAAGATGTGTGTTTCAATCCGAATAACCACAGAGGAGGTTAAGGAGCTGGTGAGAACTTGAGGGAAAGGGGGTATTCCAGGGAAGGAGAAATAGAATCTGGCATTATAAAGAGATGAGGGGGAGACTGGACTGGAGGATTAGATAGGAAGAGGGTGGGAGAGAAGGACATGGGGAGGGAAAACAGCACTAACGGCCATTTGAAAACCCATGTAGAAACCTACTACTCCAGACGCTTCCTAAAATATATGCTATACGAAAGGAATTGAAATGAAGTCCACATATAATGAGGGAGACAATGCCCCAACTAGACAACTAGAGTTTTGTTTTGATTTTTGTGTTTTGGTTTTTGTTTTGGGGGGTTTAAGGAGAGATAAAGAACATGAAGTTGGGTGGGTAGGGAGGTGGGGAGGATCTGAGGAGTTGAGGAGGGGAAAGAAAATGATCAAAATATATTGTTCAGGAAAAAACGGTGTCTGCATTGAGCACATGGAGACACTTGCCACGGCCCTTGCTCCCTAAGCAATGCAGTGCAGTCGCTGTGAGCAGTGACCTGTAGTATGTTTTATAAATCACCTAGAGGTGATCCGAGCTCTGCAAGAGGATATAAAGAGGTTACATGCAAACACTGCACTTTTTTGGTTTGTTTTGGGAGACAGCGTCTCACTCATTAGCCCAGGCTGGCCTACAACTCAGAGTAATCTTTCTGTCTCAGCTTCCTAGTGCATAGTTTTGCTTTGAGATAGAATCTTACTAAGGTAAGTAGGCAGGCCTTAAACTTCTAATCCTCCTGCATCAGCGTCCCACGGCTGTAGCTGGGATTAGAGGCCTGTGCCATAGGCCCAGCTCTTAGATGTACCTTTGCTGAGCTCACAGTGTCATTTACATCACAATTTTAAATACTATTAAAGGAAACCATGTGATGTGGTGATACGCTGTGCACCCCAATAACGCTTACCTGGGGATCGGAGGACAGAGCCAGCCACTAAGTTAGACACAGAGGTCAGGCCGTGGTGGCGCACACCTTTAATCCTAGCACTCCGTCTGGATCTCTGTGAGTTCAAGGCCACACTGGGCTACCTGAGAGAAGCAGAACCAGGCAGTGGTGACACACATCTTTAATCCCCAGAAGTAAGATGACAGGACACAGAAAGGTATATAAAGCATGAGGAAACAGGAACTCCCTCTCTCGGGGCTGAGGATTTCGGAGAGGTAAATCCTGTTCTGCTTCTCTGATCTTTCAGCTTTCACCCCAATATCCGGCTCTGGGTTTTCTGTTAATAAGGCCTTTTAAGATTCATGTTACAATATGGTGTATTGTGTGTGGAAGGGCTGGGGGAGGGGCAGTGGTGTTAAGAACTCTGAGATTGTCCTACTGGGGAATCTAGAAGCAGAGAAACCCTAAGTCATTTGGATGCCTTAGGTGCCCAACCAAAAATAACCAGACGGTCATAGAATATTAATACTTGACAAAGAGAGCAAACCGGAATTTGATTTGCGGGGAAAGGAAAGGGCTTTAACTTTTATAGAATTTGTCTATTTTGAAAGAAATGAGTAATAGAACTGATTTCCACTCATCTGCACCTTCCCATCGTGCTGCTGCTGCTGCTGCTGATGATGATGATGGTGATGATGATGATGATGGTGATGATGATGATGGTGATGATGATGATGGTGATGCACAGGTCTCACCTCTCGGCAGCCCCAGGGAGCATCACCCATGCTGCAGACCTTACCTCACTAATCCTGATCCTGTGCCCAGGCACTGCGCCCGTCTTAGCCCGACTTTCAAAAATAATCGAAACGCAAATAGACATGACACCGAGTCTCTTGCTGTTTGTATTTAAATGTTGGATGTGAACATGTACAGCAAGGATTAACTCGTCCAGGTTCTGGGTTGCAGGCGACAAAACTCACTGTAGCCAAGTGAAGCAGAAAATGGATTATTACGATGAGATTGAATAGCTTGCAGAATGTCCCGGGAGCTCCTGGTTCATAGGCTGACCATCCCAACACTTATTACCAGAGGGTTTTCTTTTTAAGATTATTTTGTGTGTGTGTGTGTGTGTGTGTGTGTGTGTGTGTGTGTGTGTGTGTGTGTGGTGTGCACATGAGTGATGGAGCCCGCAGAAGCCAGAGACTTCGGATCCCACTAGTGGAACCCTGGTGAACCCAGGGCTCTTCTTCCAGCCCCTGCTCTGCCCTTGGATGATGTCTCAGTTTTCATTTCTGTCTCTACCTCATGAACCCTCAAAACCAAGACGCTGCCAGCAAAGCCCTTCCCTGGCTGGCCGGAGCTCCCTCTGCCAGGGCTTCACAGCTCACCACGAGAGGTCTCTAGCTTGGGAGCCCACCCACCCACCCCCAGCTGGCTGAGGCAAGCGCGGGGGCGGGGGGGGGCAATGGTGACGGTTCTGTGACAGTTCCGTGAGATGAGGCTGTGGGCATTGCAGGAGGCAGAGGAATGGGTGATTGCAGAATCACCTCGGGGTATGAAGATGGTGGGCTCCTCAGCACAGTGGAGTCCGCTGAATTCTTGACTACAATCGCCCCAACCCCAGCCACATCCCAATGAGATCCTTTCTGTGCAAGGGATGAACAACATTCATCCTGTTTAAATTCTATATATGTATGCTTTATACAACCACCCCAAGCTTATTGTCAAATGTGTCCTGTTCTGGGGTGGATTCCACTGGGCTATTTTTAAATGAATGTTTGTTAGTGTAGGGGGTAGAGAGCCCAGAGTGATCCTACAGCGATGCTTGCAGCGACTCATTGGAAGGAAACTGACATAAAATAATAAGGAAGAGCTTTAATTAAGCCTCGGAGCAGCGGGGCCTTGACTGGGGGTGCTCCCACATCTGCCTAAGACTCAGCCAGCACTCATCCCTCTGCCTGCTGCAGCCCCATGCGTGGGAGGCGTGGGAGAGTCTATTTGTTCCTTTCCCATCTTGCACAGCGTGTTCTTCTAGCAAGAAGTTCGTTCCCATCTTAGCACCAGGGTGTCCTAGATGATGTGTGTAGCTCAGAGTCACCCTAGGGGTATGGGGCACCTGCAGATGCCACCACCAAGATCAGAGGCCCCCAAAAGCCTTAGAAAGGAGGCTGATTCCTCACAGAGGTGCCAGGGACCTAAACACTCAGAGATTATCCAAAGGTGTTGGTCCCTGCTGTATAGACACACACACACACACACACACACACACACACACACACACACACACCCTTGTTCTCCACTTCTCAAACACACACACTCAGCCACACTTGTACACCCACATTTTTTTACACACACACACTGTACACATTCATACTCAGACACTGTCCTTCATAGAAGAACCCAGGAGGAAGGGATGTGTGTATGAGAGAGACAGAGAACAGAGAGACAAAGAGAGACACACACAGAGTCTGTGTGTGTGTGTGTGTGTGTGTGTGTGTGTGAGTGTGTGTGTGTGTGTGTGTTAGAGTATGATTGTGCACATGAGTGTTCCTGGAATTGTGGTCATATATATATATATATATATATATATATATATATATATATATATATATATATGAGAAAGGATGTGAGAACGTGGGTGGCTGTGACATTCCGTGTAGGACTCTTAGTTAACGTAGGGAAGGCTACGATGGCCCCGTACAGAGCAGGTGCTGGATTACATAAGAACTTATGTAAAAAGAGAAGGAAAGAAACCCTGGCAGAGATGGCTATACCCTGTTTTCTGTTCCTCCAGCACATGAACCAGGCAGTGATTGACAAGAGACCACATCCCTTCAGATTATCACGACACCAGGCCTCACAGAGTGCCTAGGCAAAGGCAATGAAGGCTGCCAGGGCTCAGGAGGACAAGGTGAGTGACACACGGATTTTGCTGAATAATGTCTTATCTAAAATCAGAAGCAGACCTCCTCTTTTTAGTTAAGAATGCCAGTCACCAGAAGGTTCTGTGAAGCACATTTCAAGAAGCTGAAATGAGTGGGAATTAAGATGTCACCTGGGGGAGAGAGGTAGCTCAGAGGCTAAGAGCTCACAGTGCCCTTGCAGAGGACCCAAGTTCAGTCCCCAGCAGCCACATCAGGCAGCTCACAACCACCATTGATTCCAGCTCGAGGGGATATGATCCCCTCTCCTAGCCTCTAAGGGCAGCTGCACTCATGTGCACATACCCTCATACAGACCACAGGCACACGCATACTTCCAAAGGAAACTCCGCCAGCTGGCAAGGGGATGGTCAAATGCTAGGGTGGGGTCAGCCTCAGTGAAAGCTGGCAAACAAAATGATAATGAAGTCAGGCTGGGGCACGCTAATGTATTTAAACTTAAGAAATAAAAAACCGCCGGGCGTTGGTGGCGCACGCCTTTAATCCCAGCACTCGGGAGGCGGAGGCAGGCGGATCTCTGTGAGTTCGAGGCCAGCCTGGGCTACCAAGTGAGCTCCAGGAAAGGCGCAAAGCTACACAGAGAAACCCTGTCTCGAAAAACAAACAAACAAAAAAAAGAAATAAAAAACCTGGAGGATGGAAATGATTATAGAAAAAGCTGCGTCCTTGAGATCTAGAGCCAGAGCTTGGGATAGGGTCAGAGGTCTTGGTGGGGGGGGGGGGCGGTGCTGGGAGCAGGATCCTCCAAAGGGGCAGCTTGAAGCATAAGACGCGTTTTAAAACCTTCATTAGCCTCGCGACATGATTGTATTGGTTGAAAGTCAATTATTGGCTCCCTGTGAAGTAGCAAGCGGAAGTGGTACCTGACTTTGGAGACTTTCCTCTGCAGCCCCTTTCCTGCTTGATCCTGAGGAGAGATGCTTGGAGGGAGGGCATGTTTTCTCATTTCTGATAGAAAACGTGCTTTGGATCATTCACCTTCCCAAGGTCAGAGGTCAGAGGCATCGGACCTACACTTTGAGTGGCAGCCACTTTCCATGTAGAGCTACAGTTCACCTGGAATGTGGCTGTTCTAAGTAGAAAGCTACTGGCCGCTGAACATGCAGAGAGAATTTTTAAGGCTTAGTAACAAAAATACGTATCGTTAGCTAATAAGTTTATGTTGGTCATGTATCGAAATGATAATCTTCTCAGTATTTTGGATTAAATAAATTATTATAACCCAAGAAAATCAGTGACTGCTATACCATACTGTCACGTTGTTGCTGATTGTCAACTTGATGGTAGTTAGAATCACCTGGGAGATGGGCCTCCAGATATGTCTGTGGGGGTTTATCTTGATTGTGTTAGCTGAGGTAGGAAGAATTGCCCACTGTGAGTGGCAGCATTCCCTAGGCAGGAATTCTAGTCTGTGTGAAAGTAGAGAAACTGAGTGGAGCACTAACACTGAGTGCATCTGTTGCTCTGTTCTCGACTGTGGATGTAACAAGACCAGCTTCCTAAGGCTCTTGGCACTCTAACTCCCTGTCATGATGCTCTGAAATACGGGACCACACGCCAAAGTAAACTCTTCTCCCTTAAATTACCTTCATCAGGGTATTTTATCACAGCCACGAGAAAAGAAATAAAGATACATATACAATACATAAATTATGCTATCCTATATAAATTGAAACATACAACCATTATACACTAACATTATATACAATAGGTATATAGACATTATACTATTTTATTCATATCATATTTGATTTCTTTTGTTTTGTTTCTATGATGCAGAGAATTGGACCCCACACATGCCAGGGAAATGCTCTATCACTGAACTAAATCTTTACCCATACTTTATTGTCGCAGTATAGTATTGTGTGACACTACAAAGTATGTAAAGCACAAAAGTAATTGCACTTCAGTGTAAGAGACCAGGAGAGCAGGCTGTCATAGGGCAGCCTTTCCAGAGTCAAGCATCTCACCCTGGTCATGCCCACCACTCCCCATGAAGACTGGGTTTGCTAATGGGCAGCCTGACACTACCTTTATCCCTAAGATAAAATAGCATTAGATAAGCACATCCCCACAGCATCTGCCTGTGCAGGAGTGTCCCTGGTGCTACCCACCCCGTAGCCAGGACCCTCCTGGGCCTATGTCAGAGAGGACCAGGAGCAGCCTCAGGTCTCCGGAGGGCCATCAGAGGCTGTTGGTCCTACCACATCGAGGTCCCCAGCCCAGGGGTTCCCTGCTGATTCAAGTCGTGACCTATGATCAGGGTTGTGTCTCTTCTGAGTGCTGGCTTCTCTCCCTGCCATCCTGGGTATGTTTCACAACGGCTCTCAGTAGCCACACAGCAGATATTATGTCCCCAAACAAACTTCCTGGGATTTATTACTGAGCTCACAGGGGTCTCTTTAAAGCGAGTAGCCTTCCAGAGAGGAATGCTTGCTATCCATTCCAAGTAGCCTATGGTTGACAGGAAAACAGAAAACACAGTTTGGGGGGTTAATTTAAAAAATACAAAATGAAAAAAAAAAGAAAAAAGAAAAAACTATGTTACATGCATTTCTTCAGAAGACCTGGAACTGGCTCTGTTAAGGCCAGGGCCCAAGCTACCTGCTAGCCCTGGAGCTGAAACAAAAAGACTTCCCCAGAAAGTTTGATGTTCATGTCCCTCCAAAGTCCATGTGATGCTCTGATGGACAGAGAGAAGTTCCCTGCCAAGTCAGCTTTACACGTCTCTTCTCTGACACTGAGAGGAGATATCTATGACGTCCCAGCCCCACCCTCTCTCTCTCTGGGGGCGTTGAAAGTCATAGCTTGGTAAAACGCCCTTGGCGAGAACTCAGGGTGATGTTTTGGGGGTCCCACTGGAGAACCACACTCACTGTGTCTCTTCCCCTACAAAGCTTAAAGATTTTCTGACATGCCAGTGTTCCGGGTGGGGACATCACACTAGGGCCAGCCCCCGTCCACCTGTCACTTCCCTGCCACCCCCGTTCAAGCCCCTTCCAATTTCCTCCCATGGTTCTGGGTCCCCAGATTCCCAGAAGGACAGGTCAGGTGCTGGCTGGCCTTGGATTGAGAGGCCTGAGTGTGTCACCTCTGACCAGAGCTTCCATGGCAGGGCCCTCAGTGAAGGCACGAAGGGTTCAGGGAAGGTGCCCGGAGGATCTTTAAAGAGGAAAAGGTGAGGAGAGAGACAAATCCCACTGACTTCATCCTTTCTGTGTGTGGGATGCATTTCTAAAATGGCTTGCAGATCCCAAAGCCTCCTTGCTTTTTTTAGCGCATCAGTCCTGGTCCCAAATTAGCAACCCTTAATCTCCCTCCGCTCTAGTTCTGAGGGGACACTAAGCAGTCAGAGAGGAGGCCTCTCCTCGGCACATGGAGAGATCATCCGGCCAGGGTGGGAGGCTGCTCGTGTGGGATCCACACAAGGGGTGAGCTGCAGTGAGAAGGGTGGAGGCTGGGAAGCAGGTGGGACTGGGGATTGACTGCCATGGGGACTGTGCTCCGCACCCAGGCACTGGAACTAACCACGTTGTGGCTCTGTGGCCCTTTCCTCCGCTTCCCCGGGAAGAGGCTGCTGAGTTGGCTTGGACCCTTCAGCCATGGTTCCTGTTCTGGGTCCCTGTGGGGTGAGCTGGAAGAGTCTGTTTTAAAACAAACAAACAGCTAACAAAACGCAGCCAGAACAGAATCATTCTCCAAGTGCGAGGCAGGGGGTTGCTTCTTTTAGCATGGCATCCCCACATGCCTATTTGAGCTGGGGGCACCAAGCAGAGGTTCTTGGCCCTGACTCGTGTATTCCTGTCCTGCAGATGCCAGAACACAATATCACAAGCTGGGTAGTGGACACCAGAATTCCAAATGTCAGTGACGCTGGACCCTGCAGAATTGGAGCGAGAAGACCCCATCCCTAGCCTCCTTCCACAAGGCCGGCCTCAGTGGCCCACCTCTGTGTTCCCTGTGGACACACCGACTGGGTCATTGCCATCCCTGCCTCTGCCATCATGGGCCCTTTCTCTCTATTCGTTGGTGGCTTCCCCTAGATGTCTTCAAGACATGTCTTAAGGTCACTGGTCATATTGTGTTAGAAGCCACCCTCATCCAGTACAATCTCATTTTAACCAAAGACCCTATTCCAAATGAGGATCTTCTCAGTTATAAGTGGCCAGGAAGTCTGGGGATGCTACTCAATGCCATAGAAACAGTGACAGTCACATCCCGGGCCCAGACAAAAGATCTACCAGATTTCCTCTCCCTGTGTCTGGGCGGCTTAAGCCCAGGCAGCACCTCCCTTATGGCAGCAAGAAGAGAAGGTGAGTGAAACTGAGCCACATAAACATGAAGACCAACAAGGCCCTTCACAGCGTCCTCTAGGGGCGCTACCTGGGGCTTCCTCCCCCAGCGGGATCTCCTGTCCCTGCCTAACCAGGAGACAGCTTCCCTTCTGGAATGCGTGTCTTTATTCATCATTTCCTTTTATTTCTTTGATAAAGGGTCTCACCATGTAGTTCCAATTGTTCTTGGCTCATGATGCTCCTGCCTTAGCCTCATGAGTGCTAGGATTTCAAGCCTTTACCACCAGGTGCTTGGAGCCAGAAGTAGCCACCAGGATGGATGTGTCTCTCATGATCCGGCACACAAGATCACCATCTTCACAGACACCACGGATTCCAGCATCCCATTCGAGCTGAAGCACACCATCAAGGCCATCCTCAAGTGGCCGCTGATGAGCAGCGGCTGTCCAAGGATGACCAGCTCCTTGATGACAGAAAAACTCTGGGGAGCGTGACTTCACCAGCCAGCCAGCGCAGTGGCAGCCCCAGCCACAGTGGGTCTGGGTTCTGAGCAGATGATGCCCTCAAAGCCCTGCACACGGAGACCTTCTCCAGCCCTCACAGCTTCCAGATGTGATGAAGCCACGGAGTTCTGGAGGCTGTGCCAGTGGACAAGCTGTACGGTGAGGCCCTAGGTCCACCCCCTGAGACCCATTCCCCTGATAAAAAGTATTTGCCTGTCTAAACAAATAACCAAGCCTGTGCCACCGTGTTTTAAACTGAATGACTGTATCATTATAGGATGCATAGTGCACTACCTGGAAGATTTCTCGAGCTCGCGAGGGAGCATCATTCTGCCACTCTCAGCCCTTTAATGAATTCATTACCCATATACAAACTTTGAAACTGTTTTTTGGACCTCAAACTGGATTAATCCCACTGTCATCCATCCCACGTTGAGATTAGAACAGTGTTACTTTTTCACTTGATCTCATTAGTTTGTCCTCTCCGACCTCTGTCTCTACCTTTACACTGCATCGTGTGTGTGTGTGTGTGTGTGTGCAAGCATCCCCTTTCTATCAGGGCAGCAGGCAGACTGCATCAGGCCCACTCTATTCCAGGACGATCTCATGTTAATTACCTACAGATCAACCCTGTGCAGACTGATGGGGTGAGGACTTACTTCGGCCGTGACTGGTGGGCACAAGTCACCCACACCCACAGCATAATCTAGTCTCTGCCGCTGCTTGCTCGTGGATGCCACGTGAGATGGGTGACATAAGGAGGCGCAGGTTTGGACCTGCGAAGCTCTGATGTGTTCTCAGCCTTCCTACACACATCCTACAGACTCATTCACTTGGCCACAGCACAGCCTTTGGGATGCTTTGGGTGGAAATGAAGCTCATTAAAATGTGTTTCAGGTGGAGAGAATATTCACGCCTGTGCCATATCCAAAACTCTGACCTTGGGATCGTCTCTGCACACTGCCTACGAGAAAGGCAATCCTGTACCTGTCCTCGGAGTGGCTTAATCATAACTCTATTCTCCTTTTTGACAAGAGAATTAGACAGATGGCCCTGGGTGGGTTCCTTGTGAACACGGGATTAGTGGAATCATCATAGCTTCGCATCTATTACTGTCTCTTTCAACAGCTCCTAACTGATGAGTTCTCTAAACAGTCCAGAGCAGCGCCCTAAATTCACACAGCAAAGGCAAGATTATAAAGTTAACCCCACAGGAAGAAAAGAACGAAGAAAGGAAGATGGAGGGAGGAGACAGAGGAGGAGGCAAAGAGGGAGGGGATCGACTTGCCTAGTGACCTGAAGCTCTTCAATGATAGATGTCCATTAAAAATTGTGGGTTGGGTGTAGCCAATGGGAAATGGGCAATGGGAATGCTGGGAGGCCAATCTCTCTGTCCCACCTGCTGTGAGACTTTGGAAAAATTACTCACCCACTCTGAAATTTGGGGTTCTGACATATGAATGAGGGAGATTAAGACCTTGCTGTCAAGGTGGCCGTGGCAATGGAATGAGGTGATGCAGGCGGAGCCCCTTGCCAGAGCTGTCACATAACAAACAGGAAGACTCCTCACTCCCCTGACAGGGGCCTTGACCAGCACTGTCCAGTTCCCATCTCTAGCATACGAGGCAAGTACAAACTCCAGGCTGGCCTCAAACTGGAGTTTCTCCTGCCTCAGCTTCCCAAGTGCTGAGATTGATGGTGTCCTCATTACCATGGCCAGCTCAACACTGTGATGTGGAGATGATGATGTCATCATTACCATGGCCAGCTCAACACTGAGATGTGGAGATGATGATGTCATCATTACCATGACCAGCTCAACACTGAGATGTGGAGATGATGATGTCATCATTACCATGACCAGCTCAACACCGAGATGTGGAGATGATGATGTCATCATTACCATGACCAGCTCAACACTGAGATGTGGAGATGATGATGTCATCATTACCATGACCAGCTCAACACTGAGATGTGGAGATGGTGATGTCATTATTACCATGACCAGCTCAACACTGAGATGTAGAGTTGCTTTGGTGCATTTTAAAGTCAGAGACTAACACTATATTAGAGCCACCAATTCCAAAATTCTTTAACAAGATCTGCCAGCCTCATGGATCTCTGGTTCTTCTCACCCCTCCTCTGAGTGCTTTGGGGTGCTTCCATTGCCCCAAGGCTCCACTTAGCATTTACTGAATGGAGGAATAGTCTGTGCACTAAGTCATTCTGGGTCCAATGCCGAGAGAAGAGGCCAGCATGGGGTCCCCTGGTCTTGTATGCTGTCACGAAGGACCCAACTTCCTCTTCATCCTTGTCAGTTGGACTCTGTTTTACGGCTTGTTTCTTGTTTGCATAAGGGCTACCATAGCTCCAGACATTGCATGTACCTTTGAAAAGCAAGAAATGACAGGAAGAGGCATCCATTTTTGTGACTCCTATCCAAAAGCCCAGATTTTGCAGAAATCTGTTGGCATCTGCTTCCACTTAATATGCCTCTGGCTGCAAGGGGAATACATTTCACTGTAATAGCTAGAGGCCCCCTCAGAAGGCAGAGGGAGACATGGACTTGGGTGGACTGATAATTAGTTTGTGCAGAAACTCAAGGTGACCTGAATGTCATTATTTAGGAGAGAGTCTAAGAAATAAATCACAACTTTAATCTAGCAAATGCTTCATCCCAGTAAATAAATCCTGCTTTGTCATGTGGCGGGGCCAGGGCTAGTGGTTCAGCAGCAGCTCCCTCCGAAGACAGAGAACAGGAAGTGGGGCTCGTCAGCAGACACCCAAACTTACTGCTTTCTGAAGCTAAAGTGCCTTACGGGGTGGCCCTTTGTCTCTCAGGGCGAGCCTGGGCAAGCCCGCAAAGAACATGACGACATTTGTTCCCACATAGACAGATGCTGTCTCCAGCTATCTGGAGAAATACACTTAAAAACCACATTTAGTTGTTTATTTATTGGGAAGAGTGTGTTTGGAGGGCAGAGGACAGTTTGTGGGAGCGGGTTATCTCCTCCCACTACGCAGGAGCTGGGGCTCGAAGTCAGGGTGTCAGACAGAGCCACAAGGGCCTATACCCGCTGAGCCATCTCACCGCCCCGGGGTGGCCTACACTGAGCCATCTCACCACCCCGGGGTGGCCTACACTGAGCCATCTCACCACCCTGGGATGGTCTACACTGAGCCATCTCACCGCCCGGGGATGGTCTACACTGAGCCACCTCACCACCCCGGGATGGTCTACACTGAGCCACCTCACCGCCCCGGGGATGGTCTACACTGAGCCATCTCACCGCCCGGGGATGGTCTACACTGAGCCACCTCACCACCCCGGGATGGTCTACACTGAGCCACCTCACCGCCCCTGGAAATGTACTTTTGGCAAGCACACTGCCTCTGTCGAGGGAATCTGCATTAGACCCAGGAAATCAGGTTGGGAGTCGCCTGGGAAAACCAGTTCGATGACTGCAAAGGCATGCCTCAGTTTCCACTAAAAATGCACGTTCCAAAGTTGACCTCCAGCCCGGCTCCCCAGACTCGGCTCTTTCCAGAACTCAAATCAACCCTCAGAGAATGACACTCTTTTTTTTAAAAAAATGGGAAAATACCGGAAGCAGTGTGCCACAAGGTTTGGAAGCAGCGTACAGACTGAGAGCCCTGATGCACACATGCTCCTCGAGTTCCGGGTTCAGATCCAGTCTGAGGTCTGTGCCACTGAGCCCCATTCCTGGAGAATCCTCTGGGGGCGGCAGCAGACCCACATATCAAGTCCACAGTCCCACAGCTGAAAACTGATGAAGGAGCCTGTGTTAGTTAGGGTCTCTATTGCTGGGAAGAGACACCATAACCACGGCAACTCTTATAAAGGAAAACATTTAGCGGGGTGGCTTGCATTTTAAGAGGTTTAGTCCGTTGTCATCATGGTGCGACATGGTAGCGTGCAGGCAGACGTGGAGCTGGAGCTGAGTCCTACATCTTGACCGGCAGACAACAGGAAGCGAACTGAGACACTGGGTGTGACTTGAGCGCATATGAGAACGCAAAACTCACCCCCACAGTGGCACACTTCCTCCAACAAGACGACACCCACTCCAACAAAGCCACACCTAACAGTGCCATTCCCTTTGGGGGCCTTTTTCTTTCGAACCAAGCGCCTGTGCCTTAGGACTGAAGCGAATTCCCAAATGAAAGCAGGGCAGAGCAGTGCGCTCTCGGCAGGTTGTGTCCTCCAGGAACTCCCAAGAGTCAGAAATGAGTCATAGTGCTTGACTGCACCCTCAATTAGGCCAGAATGGAAGATGCCCGCTAAGTCCAGGGCTGCCACACATGGGGTCAATGACCAGAAAGGTCAACAACAATGGTGGCATTCCCAGGACAGGCTGCCACAGAGACCTATGGTTGCCAAAGACACAAGGCTGCTTAGCTGTCTGTAACCTGGTCAGAGGCCAATCCCAGGGTCTTCACGGTCCCCACCAGGTGTGACAACTGCCAATCATGTCACTGAGGCTCTTCGGAGAGGGGTTCTTGGGGGCAGGTGCCAGCCTCATCCTGCAGGGCCAAGGCTGACAGGCCAGCCAGCTGTTGCTCTGTTCCTCGCTGCCTTCCCTTCCGATCTACAAAAACCAGGGACTGAGCCGGCACAGCCGTGCAGGGGTGGTGCCTGAAATCCCAGCTGCCTCCAGCTGGGAGGTTTAAATTGGAAAGATTTTAATTAGGTCCTCATAACTGCCAGTGCCTTTATCCAGTTATTCTTTCACCCCCTTATTAAGAACCAACCCACTATGTGCAATGGCGGCCACAATGAGGCTTAACTGTTTGGGAGCCCAGAGTGATTATCGTATAATCTCCTTTCTGGTGGAGCGGTGGCTGCCGCAAGCGTCTTTTATGGGACAGCCATCAAATCACGGTCTTTAATAAAGGCAGATGGCTCACACAGATTTGCGGCGCAATAGGAGTTTATCATAAGTAGGGTTTTCATCAAAGTAATTTCAAGGCTCTTAAAACTCTGCTCACCGCCTCCCCCGGTTCGGCTGTCTTATATGGCTGAGGATCGCCTCTTCAGGCTCTGTGGCTGAGGGGAGCCCGGCCACGGGAGAGAACTGTTGCCATGTGGGGACCAGGAAAGCTGGAGGCCACTCACCTGCCCAGGACACGCGAGATCAGTCAACAGAGAGAGAGAGTTAACAGACCCTGAGACACACACTTGCGCCTGCGCTGGGGACATGGGGTTCCAAACCTCTGTTGCCTGCCCTGGAGTTGGGGGAGGTGGGAGAGGGTCCCTGCCCTAGCAGGTGATCTGAGGGGCGCCAGGGCCCTGAGAACAGTGTAGATTGTTCTGTGCCCTCCACTCAAGTTCCCAACCACTGTCTAGGACGAGCCTTCGATCAGAGCCTGGTGGTCCTCAGTGCACACCCCGACACCCAGCCTACAGTGCAGACTCTCCGCTGTCTACCAGAGGCCTCACCTCTGTTTTCCTAGGGCCACACGTCTCTCTCTAAGCACACATACGTGCGTGTGTACGTGCACACGTGTATACAAATGACTAGACGAATGTGCACCCAAGCCAACCCCGCCGTCTCCTCAATCCCTGACTCCCCTCCCTCTGCCGAGGCACTCTATCCAACCCCCCCCCCAGGCCCCTGGGCAGAAGCCCTGAAACGCTTTCTATGGGGAAGCAGGCTTTTATGTCCCACCTTCCAAACACTGAGTCAACGAGAAGCAGAGGAACATAGCCTGTCTTTCTCAGCTATCCCCTGTGAGACCAAAAAAAAAAAAAAAAAAAAAAAAGTACGAGGGCCCTGAAGGTGGCATTATTAAATCCTCCTGTGGTCAGTCCCTGGCTAGCCTGAGCTGACCACCGATGGCATCTAACATTCACTGCACTTCCAGTGAGCTGTTTGTGCATGGACACCCTCCGCTCCACAGCTGGAGGCGACTGCTGTCCTTCCTGCAAGGCACAGGGAGGTTAGGTCACTTTCCTGAGGCCACAGGGCTGAAGCCAGGTAGTGGTGCTCTACAGCTCGTTGTCTTCACTAGGACCCCAGCTCACCCACGGTCTATTCCCTGAGTTCCCTCCGCTGACAATGCGTGCCCTGTCTGCCTGTGCTGCAAACAGCCATGCCTAACTTAGCTCCCAGAGACAAGAATGAGATCACCGAGTCCACGGGTCCCGGGGGTCATGAGTGCAGTCTTCGGGTGAGGCACAGTGAGGTTCCCTGGGTCCCAGCAGAAAGGGTGAGGGTCACTAGGGCTGGAGCACAGCAGACTCCGTGACTCTCAGCACCCGAGGGGGAGGGGGTGAACCAAAGCTGGGGTTTGGCTGAGCTCCTGGGTAAAACACGACACCGGCACCGGCTTTCCTCCCGTGACTGGGGTTTCCACAGCTCGGAAGGCAGAAGGTGCCATGCGGGAGCATCCTGATGGACACATCTCGGGAGGCAACAGAAGTTCCAGAACTGTTCTGACCTTGGCCTTGGGAGCCACGGAGCATCACTT
Organism: Peromyscus maniculatus bairdii; assembly: GCF_049852395.1. Taxonomy (NCBI): domain Eukaryota; kingdom Metazoa; phylum Chordata; class Mammalia; order Rodentia; family Cricetidae; genus Peromyscus; species Peromyscus maniculatus. The sequence goes on along the minus strand of NC_134866.1, from coordinate 8,826,209 downwards.
CTGCCCCATGGCCAGCCCGAGTTCCAGAGAAAGAGAGGAAACAGCGCCTTTCCTTCTTCTCTTCCTTCCTTTCCCTTCCTTCCTTCCTCCCTCTCTTCCTTCCTTCCTTCCTTCCTTCCTTCCTTCCTTCCTTCCTTCCTTCCTTCCTTCCTTCCTTCCTTCCTCTCTTCCTTCCTTTCCCTTCCTTCCTTCCTTCCTTCCTTCCTTCCTTCCTTCCTTCCTTCCTTCCTTCCTTTCTTTCTTTCTTTCTTTCTTTCTTTCTTTCTTTCTTCCTTTCTTTCTTAGACAAGGACTCGTGTAGCCCAGGCTGACTTCAAATTAACCAAAGATGACCCTGAACATCTGGTCTTCTAGCCTCGCCCTCTCGAGTACTGATTGCAGATGGATGCCACAACACACGGGTGATGCAGTGCTGGACCTTGTACATGCTAGGCAAACACTTCATCAGCTGAGCTACATTTGCTTTTTATTTTTTTATTACATTTTATTCATTTATTCTGAGGGGGCAAGCTCACACAGGCCACCACCCACATGCAGAGGTTAAAAGACAACTTGGAGTCAGACCGTGCGGGTGCTGGCATTGAACTGAAGTTATCAGGCTTGGGCAGAAGGCACCGGAACCTCATCAGCCATCTGACCAGCGCCACCTGAGGGGCTAAAGCCGTCAACTGCTCACTTCAGTCATCTCAACGGGGCAAACTCCTGGTGGTTGCTTGAAACGAGGGGAAACCACATCACCCCCAGCAGGGGCTACCTCCCCACGCTGCTCCTGAGTCTGCCCTGCAGTTGGATTTGAAGCTAGTTAAGCTGCACTTGAACTTCCCAGCTGTTTTCTCCTGGGTCAGACGGTTTCGAGAATTCTCTGACTCTGCAACACCTGAGCCTGAGAATGCCTGCCCGGATGACGCTGTAATCTGAAGTGTCCCCAAGCTCATGTCCTGATGGCACTTAGATTTGGGTCCCATGGGAACAATTAAAGTGGCAGACAGTCATGGTGGGGCGGGTCATCAGGGTTATCCAAGACAGACTTAATGCCGCCAATAAACACAGGACAGGAGACCGGAGCCAACCCATGAAACTGTCTCCCAAGTGAGCCCCTGTGTCATGGGATTCCTGAAGATCTCAGCAGATGCTGGCGCCATGTCCTTGGACTCTCAGCCCCCAGAGCCCTGAACTAAATAAATCTTCATTCTTTATAAACTGCTGGGCCTGTGGTATTTGTTACAGCGTCAGAAAACAGTCTAAGGCAGGTGAAGACCTTCACTACCCACTGGACGGGTCACCGTTTGTCTCCAGAAGCCATGTAGGTGACCATTGCTCAGGCCAGCTCCCAGTCAGTGACAGCATTGTCTTTTTAAAAACTGGGGCATCTGAATTGTCACTTGCCCATTGGCCAAGGACAAGCCACTATCAATACTAAGGAGGTGGAGGAGAGTGATGGGTGATATTGCTCCGAATGCTGTGAATGTGTTTTTCTGAATGGTTGATAAATAAAAAGCTGATTGGCCAGTAGCCAGGCAGGAAGTACAGGCAGGATAAGCAGACAAGGAGAATTCTGGGAAGAGAAAGGCTGAGTCAGGAGTCACCAACACAGAGGAAGCAAGATGACAAGGCAGAACTGAGAAAAGCTACCAAGCCATGTGACTAAATATAGATAAGAATTATGGGTTAATTTAAGTGTAAGAGCTAGTCAGTAATAAGCCTGAGCTAATGGCCAAGCAGTTATAATTAATATTAGCTTCTGAGTGATTATTTTATAAGTGGCTGCAGGATCTGTGGGGCTAGACAAGATGGGAGAAAACTTCAGCTACAGGAAGGGGGTGGGAATGAAGGTTGCCAAGACCCCACGACCGGAGTTCAATGTCCAGGACCCACAAGATGAAGAGAACAAACTCCCATAAGTCGTCCTTTGACCCTGACGCTCCTGCTGTGGTGTGCTAATTAATACACACACACACACACACACACACACACACACACACACACACACACACACAGAGTAAATTGTAAAATGTAGGGAACACAGGATCATCCTCAGCCACATGAACAGAAACCGGTGTGGATTCTCTTGGTTAGGGCCTGAGCTCCTCTGTGGTGAGCGGCAGACGCAGCGTGAAGACACAGCATGAAGACGCAGCTGGTTCTGTTTTAACTGTATACAGCAGTCCAGCAGCAAGGTCAAGGGTCAAGAACCAAGCCCTATCCAAGGGCAGTTTGCAGTCAGCTGGTCCCCAGAGGCGAAAGAAAGAGCCTCTCTGTTTAAGGCTCCCTCCTCCTCACAGTGCTCAAGCAGTGTGGAAAAGGCGAATGTCCTGGCACCCCCTCCTCCATCCTCAGGAGTGTGGAAATGGTGTGTGTCCTCACAAACGCTACTGCAAGCGAGTCTGGCAGCAGCCTTCCCACAGAAATGCACACACTTAAACAAGTAATTTTTTTTTACAGACTAATTTTTATTTTATGTGTATGAGTGATTTGCCTGCATGTATGTCTATAAACCACTCAGGTGCCTGCAGCCCACAAATACCGGAAGAGGGCATAGGATCCCTAGGAACTGGAGTACAGAGGCTCATGAGCCACCATATGAGTGCCAAGAATCAAATCAGGGTCCTTGGGGAGAGCGACAAGTGCTCTTAATTGGTGAGCCATCTTTCCAGCCCCTTGAATCTGAATTGGGCCCTCCTGAAATGCCAATTAGCTGGGCCCCCTTTTTTTTAAACTTTCAGTATGGAAGAAGACTCACAAATACTGTTTTAAAAAATGTTTACAGGAGTCCTTTGCCCACATTTTCCTATTTCCCTTCCTTTTTCTTTTCTCTTTTCTCCTCTCCTCCTCTTCCTCTTCTCCACCTCCCCTGCCTGTGACAGAGTTTGGCTCTGTAGCCCTGTCTACTCTTTTAACTATCTATGTAGCCCAGGCTTGCCTCCTGCATTCCTAGCTCAGCCAACCAAGTGCTGAGATTTTACGCACAAGACCCGGACACGCTCAGCTCCGTTTGTTTTTTCCTTTGCCCATTTTAAATTGAGTTCTGATTATTGTTGAGCTGAGCAAGTTCTGCATCCGTATCATTTTTCTAGGCATCAGACTCCTCCCTGATAAATGATTTACAAACCTTCCCTCCCGGTCTGTGGGTTGCTGAAGATTAAGTTGTAATTGCAGTTTTACCGAATCTTCCTATCCTGTGTTTGGGCTTTGGGTGCCTTATCTTAGAAACCAAACGTAACATCATGAATTTTACATTTAGATCTTGATCCAATTCGGTGGAACTAGAACTCTTGTATTTGTTGAAAAGCTGTTCTTTTCCCATGATTGCTCTGGTACTGTTGTTAACTCACCAGAGCAGAGGCCTGCAGCCCTTCTTGGAGGCCCTCAGCTCTGTTCCTCTGGGTGGCACATCCACCTGACACCCATCCCACTCCCTGATTTCATCGCTGTGGAATGTGGTCAGAATCCAGGAATGAGGACTGCCCTACCCTGACCTACCCTCCTTCTGGATCATTTTAGCATACTGGACAACCCCTCCATTTTGTGTAGGGGAGGGAGAGGCGTATGTATGTGTTGTGTGTGGTGTATGAGTGTGTGCACCTGGAGCGTGTGTTCAAACTCCTGTGTGTGCACATGTGGAGGACAGATGAAGACCTACTGGGTGCTCTGCTCTATTGACTTATCCCCTTGAGAGAGAATTTCACTGAGCCTACGGCTTTCAGTTTACCTGCTAGATTGGCTGGCCAGCAAATCCCAGCAATCCTCCTGTCTCTGCTCTGCATCCTGTGTTCCATCCAGTGCTTCCCAGCACTCAGGTGACAGTTATGCTCAGCCACATGCAGCGGTTTACAGGGGTGCTTGGGATTTGAACTCAGGGACTCAAGCTTACTCTGACCCACTGACCCATCTATCCGCTTCCATCAGCTTTTAATGTGACGTAGATGGATTCAATGTTGAGTCTATCTGTTGAAACAGATGACTTTTTTCCTTTTTCTTTTTTTTTTGGTTTTTCAAAACAGGGTTTCTCTGGATAGCCATGGTTGTCCTGGAACTCACCAGGCAGGTGAAACAGATCACTTTTTAAATTTGCAACAAGTTGGGATTTCTTTAGACCTCCTACTTCGTGACCATTTTATTGACATTTCTGCTGATGATTATACTCATCAATTTATACATAGAAAAATACTAATGCTAGCGAAAAAGAGGGGTTTATAAATGCGCCTCTGGACTATGGAACAAACTCTGGCCACCTATGAGAGACTTCAGGACCACAGGGAACTCTGACCCAGGCAGTTGGTTGGCCAACCACCCAATATGTAACAGAGGCCCAGGGAGGCCCTGGGGCCTTGACTCCTTACATAAGTTAGTCTGAGTCCACACATCCCAGAGATTCCAAAGAGCAGTCAGCCCTGAGATCTGCTCCCCTCCCTCCCTCCCCGGGCCACCTTAGGCACCATGCTTTCTGCAGCACTCTCCCAGCGGGCTAGCTCTGGAGTCAGCAGTAAGGAATGCAAGAGCATCGAGGGCTGAGCCCCAGGGGTGGCAGTGTCCAGGAGCAGAAAGCAGCGCCAGGCATCTCTGCTGACTGTGTGTTGGAGTCCTGGGCTTGGTGAGTCTCTGGAAGGATTGACCAGACGTATTTGTGGCTAAGACTTATTCGGAGAACAAGATGTACAATGACTGTGGATGCAAAGCAGTTTTGTTCCAAAGGAAATAAAAATTGTCTTATTATGAATCTGAATATGAGTGACCGCAGGAACATGGATCCAAGTGCCCCAGAATGACACACCCCCTCTGGAAGCAGTTGCATGAGCCTTTTAAGTTACAGGACCAAAGAGAGGCACAGCTGAGCAGATTCACCAGGTACATCAGTGGTAACTACAGGTAGGCAAGTTACAGCAGGGAGCAGAGACCCCTGCTGCAGGCCCCTCATGGCCTCTTAGCTTAGGGGTTGGGAAAAGCTCCAGCCCACTAATGGGCTCCAGGCCCATTTCTGAGGCTTCACTGATAGTCACGGGAATGTCAGCTCAGACACAGAAGTGACTGTCAAGAGACTAAAGATGTCCCAGGATAATTTGGCTCTGGACTTGCCACATTCCAACTCTACAATCACAGGAGTTCTAAGTGATCAGTCAGTCTGAAGGCTCTTCAGCACATGTGTGGCTTTCCCAGGAAGCTTCCACTCACAGGACACATCTGGGGGAGGGGAGCCCAGGACAGGCTCCTTTGAGTCTCTCACTGAGGAGAGCTTTCTCTCTGTCAGATACTGTCAGATAATTCCAGGGGCCTATGCAGAAGACCTCTGCCCAGGGGTCAAGGCTTCTGTGAGGGTTAGCCTGGTGAATGCATCCTGCTCAGCTGTTGGCCATGGCTCCTGTAACTCAGGACCCGGCCATGAGACCACGAGTACTTGATGGATCCAGACATTTGTGCAAGTTGTCTGAAGCATGCAGGAAGTGCTCCAGGCACTCTGCTCAACTGCTCGGCTCAGTATACTAGCACAAAACTTCTACCCTGCCTGGGACCAAGCTGCAAGTCCAATTTGTCCTATGTATTGGCAGTATTGGTAATAGTAACAGCAATTATTCACTTATGGATGAGGGACATTCATTCAGCAACTATCTGTTGGATGTATATACTCAGCAAGACACGAAATACGAACAAGGAGACAGTGGTCAAAGCAGATTAGGCAGACACGGCTCTTGTCGACTTCCATCTGTCTGCTGAGGAGGGGGGCTACCTGTCCTGCCATGTGGGAGTGTCACTACAGAAACTGATCTTGGGCAAACGAAACAAGTTGGTGGCCCAAGAGTATTCTTCTGTCACATCAGGCCACCCTGGGTCTCGGTCTTTTGTCACAACAGCCCCAGGAAGGGTCTACATCTCTAGGAAGGTAGTCTGCAGCTCCAGAGCCGACGGGCTGTGGCGGATCCAGCTCCAGGTCCGCTCCCCAGAGCCAAGCTGCTGGCCGGGGCCTCACAGGGACCAGATGGGTGTCAGTCAGCACTGCCTGGCCTGTGGCCCTCCATAAGTGCCTCTGCTCTCTGCTGCAATGGCTCCTCTCGCTCTGAGACGTTTCCATGGAAGGCTGTGTGGGTTTTCTACTCAGAAGGGAAGGTTTAAGTGAGCAGAGTATGTCTTAGCAAAACACACACCTGCTCCCTAGTTCTGCTCCCAGCATCCGATAGACACGGAGCTCGCAGCTCCAAACTGTTCTCTCTTTTAGACTGGCAAGAAAATCCTAGTCTTCCCTCCCTCCCTCTTCTCTGCTCCCTTCCTCTTCCCTCCTCCCTCCCTTCCTCTTCCCTCCTCCCTCCCTTCCTCTTCTCTCCTCCCTCCCTTCCTCTTCCCTCCTCTCTCCCTTCCTCTTCTCTCCTCCCTCCCTTCCTCTTCTCTCCTCCCTCCCTTCCTCTTCCCTCCTCCCTCCCTTCCTCTTCCCTCCTCCCTCCCTTCCTCTTCCCTCCTCCCTTCCTCTTCTCTCCCTCCCTTCCTCTTCTCCTCTCCCTCCCTCTTCTCCCCTCCCTCCCTCTCCCCTCCTGCCCTCCCTCCCTCTTCCCTCCTCCCTTACTCTTCTCTCCTCCCTCCCTCTTCTTCCCTCATTCCCTTCCTCCCTCCCTTCCTTTTCTTCCTGCTAATTCCTTCCTTCCCTCTACTTCCTCTCCTCCCTCTCCTCCTGCTTCCCTCCATTCCTTCCTGTCACTGGGACTGTGTCCTCTGATGCTTCCCGACTGCAGCAGAGTTCAGCTGAGCCCAGGGATCTGCTCCCTGGTGGCCCCCACAGCTGCGCTACCCTGTGTCCTGCTGACCCAGATTTCCCCCTTAATCTCAGAGTTGAGGACCTAGACGGGCTGTTCTGATGTCACTAGGCTGATTCCACTAGACAGATGGCTTTTGCTAATCACATCGAATCTCTTAAGATGCCCATTAAAATAAATGTCACTCAACCAGTTTGAAATGGCCAGCAAACATTCTCCAATCCGGCTGTATAACAGGAAGGCAGGGGCAGCCCAGGGAACAGTGTGGACGCCCATCAGGTGCCACATGACGTTTCTTATTTCACTGCTCGACAAACGTGTGACTACGGTGAGCGCCAGCCTGCTGTCAGCCATCAGGGGCCCAAGAAGAAAGGAATACGGTTGCTCTGGTTCGCTCTCTGCTGTGAAAGACACTATGACCAAAAGCAGCAGCAGTGTGAGGAGGAAAGAGTTTATTTGCCTCACAGGCCACAGTCTATCATGAAAGGGGCGGGAACCCAAACAGAGGCCATGGAAGAACACTGCTGCCTGGCTCGTTCCTTACGTTCCTTACAGTTGGCCCAGCCTTTCTTTTTTTTTTTTTTTTTTTTTTTTTTTGGTTTTTCGAGACAGGGTTTCTCTGTGTAGCTTTGCGCCTTTCCTGGAACTCACTTGGTAGGCTGGCCTCGAATTCACAGAGATCCGCCTGCCTCTGCCTCCCGAGTGCTGGGATTAAAGGCGTGCGCCACCACCGCCCGGCAGGCCCAGCCTTTCTTAAACACCTCAGGACCACCCGCAGAGGGGTGGTACTGTCCACGGTGGGCTGGGTCCTCCCACACCAATCACTTTTAAGGAAGTTTCGCAGCTGTCCCTGGCCACCACCAGCTAGCTGTTCCTGCACCTCACCTGGACAGCACAATAGAGCCGATCCTGTTGGCAGAGGTGTGGATGAGCCAACCCCAAAGTTTGTGAGCATGGGGGAGCTGTCCCCACGACTCATCTGTCATGAGGCAGCATGGGCAAGGGAGAGATTCTTCCCCCTGCACCCCCCCAACCCCACTCCCCACCCCCACACCCCCACCCCACGCCCACACCATCAACACCCGAGGCCGGGGGCAGAGCTGGTCCTGCCCCTCATCAGCTGCAGCACTCAGGAGAGCGGCCCCTACACCTCAGCTGGGCAGCACAGCAGAGCTGGCCCTGAAAGTGTGGGTGTGGGGAATGGGGCCCTGAGGACCTAAAAGCAGGAGAACTGGTCCCACCCCTTGCTCACTACTGCAAGGGATAGACTCACCAGGACAGTGCAGGAGAGCTCACCCTGGTGGTGAGGACAGGGGAGAGCTGACAGGCTGACCAACCATGCAACTACCCAGGCCCAGAACCAGGGTAATGTGTGGGCCCACCCCAACATCCACCCCATCTGTGACTGCTGGAGCACATGAAGGGACTGGTCCTGCAGACCCAAAGCTGCAGGATCTCCACGACACAGGGCAACAGCAGGATAACCAAGAGGAGTCCCTGTGAGGGCCCAGCAGCCATAGTGCAGCAGAAACCAGAAGCCTCCAACCGGACCAATGACTCTGTGATGAACACTTGCAAGTAAAGATGTGTGGATGAAAGTGTTTACTGAGTGACTCACTGTGTCACACTACAGCTTCCATGACAAGACTGATTTTTCCCTTCTCTCTCTCTTTTTCTTTTTTTCTCTTAAATATTATTTTATTTCAGGGGAGGAGGTTGCAAGGGCAGAGGATGGATACAGAGGGATGGGGGAAATGAATGAGATGTATGATGTGAAAGACAAAAAGAATAAATGAATAAATAAACAAACAAGTAAATAGAAAGTCTCCCATAGGCTTGGCTACAGGTCAGTCTAATGGAGGCAATTTCTTACTCAAGGCTCCTTCTTCTCAGATGATCCTGGCTTGTGTCCAGTTGACAAAACCCTGCCCAGCACAATGGTCTTTATACTGGTGAGGAGTCTGGGATGAAATCATCAAAGCTCCAGGGAAGGCTGCAAAAATATTTAATGCTGGACAACTGTGGATTTTTTGCTGGGAACCGTGGAGTTGGCTTGGCCTAGCTGCCCTGAGAGGCATGTGCTTTCCAGTTCCCGAGAGACCCACGCACTCTCTCAGGCAGTGAAGCACTCAGGCTGCTTTGTGTTTCTCCATTTGTTCCCTTAATAGTCAAGGAAGCAGGAAAAGTCGACAGGACCAGTGATCTTAGGTGCTAATCTGGCGTACCCTGTGTGCTCTCGCAAACATTGTATCCTGGCAACTACAGCTGTATGGATCCTGGAAATTGCCATTATATTCTGTTTCTGATGAAAATATAAAAAAAAAATCTGATTGTTCTCAATAAAATTGTCACAGCTTCAGTTGTGCTGTGGCCTCTCCAACCTGGCCTGACTTCATTCCTCTGGGCCGTATCAGGTGACCTTGGCCTGGTAAGTAAGAGTGGGTGCTTACAATTTTTTAAAGATTTATTTTATTTTTATTGGGGGCTGTGTATGTGCACATGTGTATGCATGCATGCATGCATGCACATGCGTGTGTGCGTGTGTGTGTGTGTGTGTGTGTCTGTGTGTGTGTGTGTCTGTGTGTGTGTGTGTGTGTGTGTGGTAAGGTAAGTGGGGAGGTCCAGTCTGCCAGTGTGGATGCCTGTGATCAGCCTAGGCCCTCCCTTGTCCGACGGCATGGGTAGCGATGGCAGTGGGCTGACCACCACCACCAAGCTTTCGACTGCCCTCTGAGTCATGTGTTTACCTTCTGCGCAAGCGTTTAGAAAGACGACAAATTATTCAGGAGATGGCTTCCGGAATGAGATTTAAAAGGAAACCCTCCCGAAAGCACAATATCTAATCAGGCTCCCCCATTCCTGCGGGAAGGAGCATCTAGTCAATAGGCGTCTTTCTGCAGGACCCGTCACCCCGAGCACTGCTCACAGGGCTGCCCTGACTGAGTGTCAAACCTGAAGTTAGAGTTCTGTGTCCCAGGGGTCTGCTCCAGGCCTTTCTGCCGGCAGGAAGTGTGTGTGTGTGTGTGTGTGTGTGTGTGTGTGTATGTGTGTGTGTATGTGTGTGTGTGTGTGTGTGTATGTGTATGTGTGTGTGGTGTGTGTGTTTGTGTGTGTGTGTGTGTGTGTGTGTGGTGTGTGTATGTGCGTGTGTGTGTGTGTGTGTGTGTGTGTGTGTGTGTGTGTGTGTGTACTCACTGGACGATGCAGACAGACATCCGAGAGCAGCACTACCGGCAGCTGCTGCCCTGTGATCCCTGCAGGAAGTGGGTGAGTCAACCATGGAGTGCTAGAATAGTGGAGCTCTGCCCCACGGTAAAGCAGAGCAAACCCCGGCTCTGCAGGGCAGTTCAGCAGCTGAGGAACACCACACTGAGACAACCAGACACCCAAGAGATCACACCACTCATCCCAGGGACGTGCAGGAGAAGGCAGGAGATGCCAGGGTAGACACAGCAGTGGTGACCTCTTGACCCTTGGGATGGAGCAGTCCCAAAGGGTCCTTTGGGATCTGGAGGCTAGGGATTATGAGACTGGGGTTCTATTTCTTCGGATATTAGTTGAGAGTGTGTATTCGGTTTGTGAAAACTTGCTGTTCTGAATCTATAATTACCGGTGCACACACACCGTTCTGAATCTATAATTGTGTTACACTGCAGGAAAAGTGAACAACAGCACCATCTCATCTCTGCTGATTCCCAGTAGAGTGATTTAGGGTCGGTTAGTTGTGAGTCTAAACAGAGGTAAGAACGTTGACGTGAGAATGCTGCTTTCTGTCACTGTAGCAACATACCCCAGACGCTCATCTTAAAAAGAGGAAGGTCTGGATGGTGATAGTTTCAGAGATTTCAGTTCACGGGCGGCAAGTGGCCTGTTGCTCTGCCCTATTGTGACCAGAGCTCACGGAGGGAGCCCAGCACTGGAAGTAGCTTGCCTGAGGACAGCTGGGAAGCCTCTGGTGGAGGCAGATGTGGGAAGGGGCAGGTGAGTGTTGGCTGAGTCACAACAGCGAGGCCACGCCCCCTTTCCTGTTGATGGCCTCCTGCCTTAAGAAGCCACAGTAGTGAATAAAGAAAGAATGTAAGTAGACACAAATCAGTTCAGATCTGTTTTGCCCCCACATGGGTCTTATCTCCAAATTCTCCCTTAAACTTTTCCTGAGTTACTTGGCTTATAGAAATAGTTACCGAACTAGGCACTAGATTCTCACCCTCCTGACAGGGATGATGTGATGTTTTGGAGGATGTTGGTTCTTTTGTTGTTTGGAGAGGTCATTGTGTTTTTCTGGGGGATTTTTTTGGGGTTTTGGAGTCCCACTGTGTAGTCCTGGCTGGTCCGGAATTTGCTGTGCAGATCAGGCTGGCCTCAGATTTGCGGTCATCCTCCACCTCAGCATCCTGAGTGCTGGGTTACACTCACGGCTGATGTAATGTGTTTGTACAACTGGAAGTCGGATCACCCAGGGATGCTCAGAATCCCTTTTAGTATTGTGTAATGTTTCCCATCTGACAAAGACTTGAGACTGAGGAGGAGCAGAAGGTACTTGCTAGGACTCCCTTAACAGATGCTCTGACCTCCAGACTACCCTACCTGTGAGTGTCTTGATGGCTTCAGAGACTGCTGGAGGGCCTCCCAGATCCCGGATGCTCCTGTTTCCAGTTCTTCCCCTTCTCATGGTGCCTATCCCATACCTGTGCAGACGAGCGAAGAGGCTCATGGGAAGGCAAGGTGCCATGCAAGAGCCCAAAACACAGCGTGCTGGTTAAATGCAAATTGCAGATCAACAACAAAATTTGTGTGTGTCAGTATATATATTTAAGATCCACAAAAAGGTTATGATGTATGTGGGGCTCAAATTTAACTAGATGGACGACATTGTGTCTGGTAACCCTTCCACACGTTTCCACAACTGGTGAGGTGAAAAACAGTGACCCAAGCTACACCACTGTGGGATGGACCATGTTCCCTCCACATTTGTATATCGAGGCTCCAAGTCCTGGGACCTCAAAGTGTGAGTGGGTCAGGCCTTCAGGGAGGTAGTTATGCTAAAATGGGAGGTTAGGGTAGGGGTTGGAGTGAGCCCTAATCCTACATATGGCTGCTGTCCTAAGAGGACGACCCAGATGAGGACTCAGTAGGAAGTCAGACATCTGTAAGTCAAGGAGAGATAGCCCAGGAGCCTTGCACCTGCTGACACGTGATCATCTCAAACCGTCAGCCTCTGGCCCTATCAGAAAGTGTCTTTCTGTGGCTTGCGATGCCCAGCCTGTGAGCTGGCAATGGTGGTCCAAATGGGCCAATGCACAGGCCCCTGTGCTTGGATAAAGAGAGGAGAAAGGATGGGGAAGTGGAGGCCTCTGGACATAGGCAGGATGCACCAGGAAGCAGACCCCCAACGGTAGTGCCAACTTCCTCCTGTGCCCCCTCTCCCCCTACCCCTCCCCTCCCCGTTTCTATCCTCCTCTCCTCCCCCACACCCTGCCTGTCTCCAGGCCCCCCCTCCCTCCAGTCAGTGGTAACTGGAAGGAGGGGAGATAGGGAGCTTAGCTTCAGCCTTCCTCCTGCCTGTTCTTTTCAGAGGCGGGTCTGCCTGCTTGCGGCCGGGCTTTGCGACAGGGCAGGGTGAGTTCGTGCGAAGCAGACTTGGGATTTGTTGAGTAAAGTTTCTAAGCTGGGAGTGGTGAGGTACTCCTGTCACCCCAGGGGGCGGAGGCAGAAGGGTCAGGAGGTATTTACAGCCGCATAATCTGAGGCTAGTCCAAGACTGTAAAAAAATAAAATAAAATAATAATAATAAATAATAATAATAATAATGCAAAAAAGGGGGTTTAAAGATTTACTTTTATTATCTGTGTTTAATTACCTGTCTGTCTGTCTGTCTGTGGATCTGTGTGTGGGTGTGCAGTACATGCTCTTAACCACTGAACCATCTCCCCAGCCTCGAGGAAAAGATTTTAACATCAATTAAAGGCATGAGGTGAGTGAGGGCGGAGCTTAGAGAAAGGACGCTGTACATCCAGAGCATGGGTGCTGCTCCGAGTGTCTCAGCAGCGCGAACTTGGTGGCTTCTGAAGTTACATTGCTCAGGGGGTTGCTAAGGGGTGTGTGTGTGTGTGTGTGTGTGTGTGTGTGTGTGTGTGTGTGTGTGCGCACGCGCGCACATGAGATCCCAGGTGACTTATGGCGTACACTGGGTAAGAGTACGGGCTAATAGGATGAAGCAGAGGCCAAAGGGACCTTCATGACACGTAGTACACAAGGAAGCGAAGGCAGGCTTGGACCGGAAACAAGGCGCTAAGCTTGTCGGGGAGATTCTCAGGAAGTCACAGCCTTAGAGCTGGGAAAGAACAAGGTTAAGCTCCCTCATCGTGCGTGCTGAGTCTTAAGCAAGTTTGCTGCTATTTTAACGTTCTTACTGAAGTGTCTGTGTGAAGAGTACTGCCTCGATGTAGACAGTCATCACAGCGCATTAGTTGGGCCAGTATTCTTGACTCAGCTGCCAAAAGGGTTTGCTCAGACTCTCCTGTGCCCTTAATTTTCCCGGTTCCATCCTGCCTCACTCTTCCTGGTATAGAAACTTCCGCCCAGTTATAGGGTCATCCGTACAAAGACCATCTCTGCTACGCCCACCTTGCTCCTTATTCACTGGTCAAACCACTCCTGGTCTGCACTTGGCTGCCTGCACCAGTGACATCCCCTCCCAGACCATCCATGCGGGACGGTCTCCTGAAGGAGAGGGAGGCCTGTGGGAGAGGCAAGAGTTAGCTGGTCTCTGTTCCTGGTGTGCTGTCTCATTCTGTACAGTTAGGAAGTGCTGGTGGGGGTCTCCTCTCCCACCCGGGCAGTTAGACAGGAAAAGGAAGTGAGAGAAGACTGGGATCCATGACATTGCCCTGTATTTGCTACCAACCAGGTTCTGATGGAGGAGGGTTCAGGCACAATTCAAGAAGAGACGCCACAGACACTTCCCAGATGTCCAGATGTCTTTCCTGATGGTGGCGGTTTGAATGAGACAGGCCCCCCCACTGGCTCATGTGCTTGAATGCTCGGTCCCCAGTTGGTGGACTGTTTGAGAAAGACATGTGACCTCATTGGAGGAGATGTGTCTTTAGGGGTGGGCTTTGAGGTTTTAGAAGCCCATGTCATGCCCAGTTAGCTCTCTAGCCCTCTGTCTCTGTCTCTGTCTTTATCTCTCTCCCTCTCCCTCCCTCTGCCTCTTGCTTGAGGATCAGATACGAGCTCTCAGCTACTGTTCCAGCATCATGCCTGCCTGCTGCCATGCTCCCTACCATGATGGCCATGGACTCACCTTCTGAAACCGTGAGCTTCAAATAAACTCTTCTATAAGTTGCCTTGGTCATGGTGTTTTGTCATGGCAATAAAAAGAAAGTAACAAAGGCTCTGACCTAACATGGCTGTGAGAATCACCGCAATAAAGTCAATGGTGTCAGATTAGGATCTGGGGCTCTAGCAGCCTCCAAGCTCACTCATTTAGGACACTCCCTAGCGGTTGCCTGGGTGCAGCTGGACCCCACTGGGTAACATAGATAAGTCTTCCACATTCCAATATGCTGAAATGACCCAAAGGTCCATGAAAACATAGGTCCTAGCTCGAAGGTAGGCTGGCCTGAAACACTTCAGACTGGGCTAAGTGGGATCCTTGGCTGGCTGTCACCTGGGAACTTGTGAGATCCCCAGAATCGCACCTCCCACCCAGAATCTCACCTCCCACCCAGGATCTGCAGGATGGACACACGGGCAAGCTTGAGCAACCTGCTCCAGCCCAAGCCTCTTAACTGAACTTAATTCAAACGTTCTAGAAAATGTGCTGGCCAGCCATGCAAATACATTCTTGCTGCCGCTTGCTCATCCTCCCGAAAGACTCCCTGTGTCTCCGAAAACTGATGACTTCAGGCTGCTGTGTGCAACGGTCCCTCACCCCGGGACATGTAATCCAGGCACAAAGTCCAGAAAAACATGGAAAGGAAAGAGCAGACACAGGGATTAAGAAGCTGCAAAATACAACCAAATGGTGCTCTCTTCTCATCCCTTTGATTAAAAAATACCTAGATGGAGGGGAGAGGGGGGATTCGGTAGCAGAGCACTGGCTTAGTTTGCACAAAGCTCCTGGGTTTGGCTCCTAACATTATTGAGAGAGAGAGAGAGAGAGAGAGAGAGAGAGAGAGAGAGAGAGAGAGCGGAAAAAATTAACTCCAGGGCAGCAGGTACAGCGACTGAAGAAGCACAGAGACCTGGGTGTAGCTAAATGACAGAGTGCTTTCCAACCACATGCAAGTCTCCATGTTCAACCTTCAGTACTCAGGGCTGGCGACGGGAGAGGTACGGAGAAAAGAAAAGGATGCTCTGTGGGGAAATATGGACCACTTGCTGTCAGGAGCATCAGCCACAATGCAGCCCAGCATGGGGAGAGATGTGAGTGTCGCTCGACGCTCTTCAGTGCCGGCTGCTTTCAGCGTCCTGTGAGATGACAAAAATCCGAAGAAACCGCCTCGGCCAAAAGCCATGCCTCTTCCTGTTTCCGAGACTGCAGGACTGGAATGACATGGGTCAGCCAGAAAAGCTGGTGGTCCCGAGGGCAGCCACCAAGGAATGAAACTTATTCCTCTCCTTTTCAAGGCACAACAGTGAGTCTTTACTTCCCTGTTCTGGAGCCCAGTTTTTGGAAATGGCCAGAAGTTATTCAGAATCATGCCAGCTGGTTGAGGTGGGTGAGAGAACTAAGCTCCATGCTCAGAGATAAATCTGAAATGCAGCAATAACATAACATCTCTGTGTCTTCCTGCAGGCTGTCACCTTCTTGAGTGAGGACAGTTGCGGGTCCCCAGTTATCACATTCCCAGTCTCCCACCTCCATCTCAGTTCCTACCCAGTGGTCTGCCATTATCTATGACCGCGCTTTGCTTTGTGATAAGCCCTATCCATTTGCTATGCTACAGTCTGTGGATCTCATCTGAATTCTTTCAGTGGAGATCATAAAGACCAGAGAGCCCTGGGGAGTCCAGAGCCAAATCTCTGCAACAATGTCTGCAGACTCTTGTTGTCTAAAGACCAGCTACAGTCTCTAGGAAGTAAGCCTGCATATCGGGAGCCGTGTTTGGCTTAGAGAAGAGGGGCTAGAGACTAGTGTCTGTCATCATTGCTAGATCAAGCTGGCATGTGGGCCCTCCATCCTCTCAGGCTCCCCAAGGAGGACCCCATTGAGATAATTGTGTTCTGATTCCAGAATGAGTTGAGTGGTCCACTCCCATCCTCTTTGACTCTGATACAAGTTCTCTTTGTGTCCGGGGTGTGAGCTCAGACAGCTCAGCCTGGCCAGGGCTCAAGCAGATCTCCCTCTCAGGCTGGCTCACCACCCCCTCACCACCGGTCTCACTGGTAACCACGAGGGCTGGCCGTCTTGGTTGGTGGCTTCCCTGCTCCCAGCTCACAGCTTTTCATCTCCTCTGACCCCCAGCCTGGATGAGTCCAAACGCTGATCTTCATTCTGTTGGGCACCAGGACCATCAGCATCACCTAGAGTTGGAAGCAGATTCTAAGCCTGCTCCAGACCTGCAGAAGTTGTCTCCATCTCCCCCTAAGGTCTCCGGCACCCACCACAGGTAGAGGAGCTTACAGAAACAGCCGCAGGGTCTGGCCCTCCCCTCCTCCACACACGCTCTGCTCTTTTCTCTCCCAGCAGGAGAGCGCAGGCTGCCTAGGAACCAGCATGTGGTTTGGAAGCCAAGCGGTGCTCATTTGGTTTTATTTATCTTCTTGGAGCTTCGTCTATTTTGGGTCTCAGCCATTCGGAAAAGGCTTGGGCTGTTTTATACTCGCCCAGGGTGGGGTGCGAGTGCTGGAGAGAAAGTTAACATTCCTGTGCCCGTGCATCGCTGTTGTAGGCTTGCCCAGCAGCAGGCCCAGTCTCCACCTGGCCGCCTGCCCAGTAATCGATGCGGACCATCTGGGTCAGGCCCTTCCCGGGGCCGTATCTGTTGTTCTCAAAACAGAAAGAGAGCGCTGCCCTTTCCTTTGGAAAAGTTCTCTTCTGGGAGGAGCGGGGCTTCTCCCCACAGCATGCCATGCCTCCCTCCAGCACTCGGTGCAAGTCACACGGCGGTCACGTGATTCGGGCTATGTGTTCCTGACCAAGGGTGGTTGGCCCAGCGTTGACACGTGACTGAAACTAGCCCTTCCGGTGGTCTGTGGAGCCGCTGGCACTGAGGCTGAATGGAGTCTGTCCGAGGGATTTGTAAACTGCAATGACATCCGTGAGTGCACCCCACCTCAAGGTGCACCCCTTCCCCCGTTTTCTCCTATTCAGCAGTTTCCTGGACACCCACAGGAGCTGGGCGCATCTCAGACAGGCCCCAGATCAAACTCGGACCCTGAGGAAGGCTTCACTTTCTTCTGAAGCCCATCCCAGTCCTGAAGGCCCTGGACCTCCCCGGACTTGGAGCTCCCCAGAGTCTCAAACCATTGCGCTTTCAGTCAGAACGGCTTTGAACTTGATTTGTCACTCAAAAAACTCGAACACACTCCCTCCGTGGAAGTCTTTCCGCGGCGGCCGTGGCGGAGACGAGGACCTTAAGCTCCCAATGCGGCTCTTGCCCTGTGTTTCCTCCCGCGGAAATACAGCTCCTGCCCTGGATCTGCAAAGGTCTAAGAGCCTGCTGGGCTCTCCCGGTTCCCCCTTCCCTCTGGATGCCTCAGCACCTGCACCCGGGCAGCTGCACCGTTCTCTCGCAGGGCACCCGGCTACATCTCTGTTTCCTTTGCTTCCCTGTGCACCCGAGAGCCTGTACTCACAGCAGTTTTGGAATCCCAGGGCGTCTCTAACATCATAGACACAGAGCATCCAAACTCACCTTGAGGCTTTTAAACTCAGTGTCTGAAAAAACTGTGTTATAGTAAATGTTTGTGGACGTGCGCTTCAAGAAGAGCCATGCTCTTCTACCCAATTTATTTATTTTCTTTTAATGTTCAGAAAGTGGTGGCTGGAGACGGCGCAGTGGTGAAGAACACCTGCTCCTCTTGCAGAGGCCCAGAGTTTTCAGCTCCTGCACCCACAGCGGGCAGTTCACAGCGGCCTGTAACTCCAGCTCCATGGCATATGGCGCCCTCTTCTGGCCTCCATGCGTAACTGCACTCATGGAAGCCCACACATCCACACCCAATTCAAAAGTAAAAATCTAAAGCAGGTATTTTCATAAGCGGAAGGACACTGGGCTACATATCTTCATCTGTAACGGAGGCAGCACTGAACTTCAAAGTTTCAATCTCTGCGAACTTTGCTTCTTTACATGGAGCGGACACTAATATTACTAAGACGTTAGTATAATCTGGCAGAGGTTTTTTTTCCCCCAAAACAACTTTTAAGTTCCATTTTCAAAATTTTCTTCACTATATTTACTTCTTAAAAGGATAATTTTTATAAAATGTAAGTGAACTGCTGTGAAATAGGCTATACCAGTTTGGAGAACAAAATAAAAGTATTAATTCCACTGCTTATTGTAAAGAAAAAAATCCCGAACAGCCAAAGCAATCCTAAAGAGAAGGATCACAGCTGGAGGTGTCATAAGACCTGACTTCACATTAGATCACAGTGCTACAGGGACAATGGGGGCCTGTTATAGCCAGGAGGTGGTGGTGCATGCCTTTAATCCCAGCACTCAGGAGGCAGAGGCAGGTGGATCTCTGTGAGTTCGAGGCCAGCCTGGTCTACAAAGCAAGTTCCAGGACAGCCAGGAATGTTACACAGAGAAACCTTGTCTTGAAAAACAAACAAACAAACAACAAAACAACAAAAAACCAGATTGATCGGTGGAATGGAAGGGTGGACATTTGAAAGCTATGGCCAGCTAACTTTCCACAGCGGTAACAAAAACACACAGTGGGAAACCATACAAGTCCTGCTGGCAAAACTGGAAATCCCCATGCAGAAGAAGGAAATCAGATCTTTATTTTTCATCTTACACAATAATCAACTCAGAAGCCAGGTGTAGTGGCACGTGCCATTAGTAACAGAACTCTGGAGACAGAGGCAGGTTGATCTCTGGGCTAGCCTGGTCCACATAGCAAAGTCCAGACCAGTCAGAGATACCTAGTGAGAACTGCTCTCAAAAGAAGAGACAGGAAAAAAGGGGGTGACGTGGTGGGGGCGGGGGGTGAGGGCCTGAATCTGAAGTGGATTAAGGACCTCAACTTAGTCTGAAGGTGCTAGGAAAAAACAAAGATAAACTTCAATGTGTTGAGTCAGTAAGAACTTAGCATGACCCTCACAGTACTGGGACTACCACCTAGAAGTGGTAGATGAGGCTGCCTTACCTTCAAGGGTTTCTGCACGGCGGGAGAAACATTAGAGCTCGAAGTCCATGGGACGGGAGAGTCTGCCTCAGACAGACGGCTAACGTGGAGCTTAGGAACCTAGCCCAAATGCCCAAGAAACAGAGCTAGCTGCCAGTCCACAAATGGGCTAATGCCATAAATGAAAATATGCCAGTAGCCAGTAAGTATTTTCAGAAGCGTTCAACTTTCTTAGTTGTCAGGACGATGCAAATTAAAGCTGTTTTGAGATACCGCCTCACCTAACCCCAGCCCAAAAGGTTGTCATCAAGGAATCTAGCAACAAATAACAGAGAGGATACAGAGAGGGAATGAACCTTTATTCCCTGCTGGCGGGAGTGCACTTTAGTACAGCCAATATGGAAATCAGTTTGGAGATAGCTCAAAAAATTAAAAATAGAACTACCTACCATATGACCCAGCCATTCCACCCCTGGGCATGTACCCAGAGAACTCCATACCCCACCATGTAGAGATATTTGCACATTCATGTCTGTTGCTGCTCCACTCATGATAGCAAGGAGATGGAACCAGCCAAGATGTCCATCAGCAGATGAACAGATAAGGAAAATGTGGTGTGGATACACATTGGAATATCGTTCAGCTACACGCATCCAGCTATAAAGAACAATTGAAATCATGAACCTTCTAGGAAAAATGAATGGACCTAGAAAGTATAAGTAAGTAAGGGCTGGAGAGATGGCTCACTGGTTAAGAGCACTGGCTGCTCTTCCAGAGGACCTGGGTTCAATTCCCAGCACCCATTTAAAAAAAAAAAAGTAAGCAAGGTGACCTAAAATCATAAAGACAAGAATCCCATGTTCACCATGGTATACAGATCCTCGCCTATAATGTATACATGGAGCTGTGAAAACAGATGAGTGTGGATAACGTCTAATTACTTAGAAAGGAGGCCAAGAGTGGCATTGTTAGGTGACAAGTAGGATTGCGCTCCAGGATACATAACTCCTGAGTGAGGATGAGAAGTGACTATCTTCTGGTTTCTACTCCATCATACTGTGTCTCCTCCATGGTAAACATGTGCGGGCCCACATCTTGAACTGCTAGCAAGATCGGAGAGCAAACTGGGAAAGGCACAAATCTCTGAGACTACAAAGTCGGCCCCCAATGACATGTTTCCTCCAGCAAGGCCACACCTCATAAACCTACCCAAATAGTGCCATCAACTGGGGACCTAGTGTTCAAATGCCCAAGACTACGGGGGGACATCTCATTCCCACCGTGACACTCTCTGACAGGTCTGCTGGGTTTTAGTAGGTTTTTCTGTTCCTGCCATCTGAGTGGGCAGCCCTAGGCTTCCCAGACAGGCTACTGAGAAGAAACCATTCAACCATGCAAGGGGACTTGTGATGAACCCCACCCTGATTTAAACAGTTTTTAAATGCTATATTTATTTATTCACTGTGTGAGTGTGTGCTCCATACAACAGCAGGTGGGGGGGGGGGGGTCAGAGGACAACCTCCTCTCCATCTACCACGTGGCTTCCTGGGGGTCAAACTCAGACTGTCAGGCTTGGTAGCAAGTGCTTGACCCACTGAACCATTTCACTGGCCCTCACTGAGCTCCTGGGTGACAGAGCTATCCACCCACAGACACAGTGACAGAGAAAAGAATATGTCCCTGGGCACAGGCTTCTTCCTTCTGCCTGTCCTTTACTCTGTGACAGCACCTTTATTTTCCTTGAGGATCCCCTAATCCCCATTGAATCAGAGAGAGAGAGAGAGAGAGAGAGAGAGAGAGAGAGAGAGAGAGAGAGAGAGAGAGAGAGAGAGAAGGGATCAGAATCCAAGAGGCTACTCCAAGAGGGACCTGCCATATTGCAAAGTCCACTGAAGAAGCGAGCTGAGTCCACCAGCCCAGTGCTACGGCTCTGATGTGATTTGTGCCCCCAAAGGTACTGGTGTAGACAGGAGGAGGAAGTAGGTCCTTGGGGGACATACTCTGTAGACTACTTTGGGACTCTGGATGCTTACGCCCCCACCCCCAGCCCTCACTCCCATTTCTCCTCTGCTCTCTGCAGCTCTTTCCTGTCCACCATGACTTCCTGCCATGGTGGCTTGAATGACCCCTGAAGCCATAAGCCCTAATAAATCTTGGTTCTAGTGTGTTGGCTACTTTGTTTCAGCAACGAGAGAGTCAGGGGAGACTGTCCTCTGGCTTCAGTGCATACATAACTCATGTAGGCATCCTGGGACAGGCAAAGTCTACATTTCTAATGAGCTGGGGTCGAGGTAGTGGTTTGAAATTAAGATCCCCCCCCCCCCGAAAATCCCACAGACTAACCTGATTTAGAGAATCCTTCCTCAAAACTGTCTTTCTAGGTGATTCTAGGTTGTGTCTAGTTAATCAAAAGTTAACTATCACAGGCTGTGCTCCCAGCGGAGTCTCGAGATTATTCTAGAACAGAAAGGTTGCCCTAGATGATTTTATCAGAAGTTACCTCCAGCCTCCATAATGGTGCGGTATCAATTACTTCACGCACAGTTGGGGTCTAGAAACTGATTTTTTTAATTAATGAAAGAGACTGTCGATCAGGATACATGTTTGTGTACTTTGTAGCTCTAGGGAATAATCAAAGGAAAAGAAAACTCAGCAGAAGTAGCTACATTTGTTTACCGCCAATTGTGGCCAGTTTATTCATTTGTTTTCTCTTGGAGGGATTTGGGAAGCTCTATTTTTAGCACCTCCCCTGCTCTGGCTAGAATGTCTTTATCTAGTCCGTAATTCCTAGCCTCTCCACCAAGAGGAATTAGTGAGGCAGGAGCCTCCTCTCCCCGCTTACCAAGGATTCTTAAGGCAGGAGAGGCAGACACAGTGGCCTTAGAGGCAGTAGGGTGGTCCCAGCTCCCCACCTTGGCCACCTCTCTTCTACTCTCCATGAGGTTTCCCGAGAGGCGGATGGATATGCCTCCCGGAATATTCTTCCCCTTGCAAAGAGAAAGCCTGTGGGTGTTGACGCCACAGTCCCTTCCTCCCACCTCCATTCGCGGCTCTGCCAAACCATCCTGTCCAAATAGCGGTTGATAAGGCTCGCTGGAAACCGCCGGGCAATCCAAACGGAGCGCAAACCCCATCTTAATCCTGGAGACGCATTTGACCAAGGATAGTCATGACACATACGACCAGGGCCCGGTACAAGGCTGTTCTGACTCCAGGAGGATGGGCTGGACTCTGCCGAGTCTGCCTGGCAATGTGCAGACCATCCCCACCTTGACTTGTATTCCCAGAAGCTGAAAGAGCCATTATTTCACACTGTGTGTGTTGTGTTGCTTGTATGTATGCATAATATATAGCTATATGCATATATTATTTACTAGGTGGTTTATAGATCTACATACATACATACATACATACATACATACATACATGCTTAGTATTACTTGTATGTATGTATAGTATTTCAGGGCTCACCACTTGGTATTGAGAGCGCCTCCCCAGGAAAGTCTAATTCTCCCTCTTCCGCAGTCATTGCTTACTCATAGTCTTTGTCTAAGGATGGGGCCCTGCGGGATTCCCAGCTTAGGGTGAGTTATTGTTTTGTTTTTGAGACAGACTGTGTAGCCCAGGTTAAGCTAGAACTTGCTACGTAGCTGAGGTGACCTTGAGCCTCTGATCCTCCTGCCTTTATCTTCTGATGCTGGTGCTATAGGCGTGCGCCTTGCCTGGCTCATGCATGCTGGGGACTGAACCCAGAACTTCGTGCATGGTAGGCCAACACTCTACCAAGTAAGCTACACCCTCAGCCATGCCATGAATGTCTGTTAACACAGTTAGTCACCACATAATGACATTTCTGTCAACACACCATCTATAAGGTGGTGGGCCCAACACAGGACCGTGGAGCTGAGAACTCCTGTCACCCACTACTTTTACTGGGCTTTTTCTACATTTGGGCACACAAATAGCACTGCACAATGACTACACCCAATAGTCACGACGGTAAAGTACTGGGCAGTGTGTAGAGGGAGGCGACTACACTGTGGGCCGGGTACACCATCCAGCTTTGCAGACTTACACTCTAATGTCTGCAAAATGACGAATCTGCCTAGCGATGCTGTTCACACCCATAGCTAAGGGGCGCGTCAGTGTGCACTCTCAGCTGTTGCCATCATTATCCTAACCACCTCAGGAACGGGAAGAACAGGAAACACAGCAAAATCCCACGCTGAAACAGACGCTTTTGTGCTGTCCTTGGTGCTGAGGACATGCTCTGCATCGTGCTCTGCATCGTGCTCTTCCCGGAACCGAGCATGCTGCTCTCTCTCCCTCTCTTCTCTCCTGAGGCGAAGACAAAGCTGCTCCACTGTCTCTAATTTATATTACCGTTCGGCCTCAGGAATCCAACACTGTGGGCCGGGTGGGAAGAGGGCTTGCTGATAAGCCTGACAGCGCGGATTCAGTTCCCAGCACCCACAAGGTGACAGGAGAGAACCATCTCCCAAAATGTGGCCCTTCACCTACACCCACACATAAACAAATCAATTTGTTAACTGAAAAACTTTTAAGAAATCCAACAACCCTTGGGAGGCAGAGGCAGGTGGAGCTCTGTGAGTTCAAGGCCATCCTGGTCTACATGGTGAGTTTCAGGCCAGCCAGGGCTCTATAGTGAGACTCTGTCAAAATGGGGGCGGGGGGGGGGGGGGGAGAGATGTCCAACATGTATGCAGAGGTGAGCACTGGATTACACTGTGTTCCTTTGGCTTCTGCAAATTCGTACCCAGCCAGAACCCCTGCACAAGACCCTATTTGCAAATAGAGTCTTTGCTGGTGTGGTTAAGATGATGCTATATGGGTAAAGTGAGCATCCTTATGAAAGCTGCTGGATAAAGAGGAAGAGGGAGGCAGGGATTTAAGTGGTGCATCTATAAACCAAGGACCATTAAGGACTGCCAGAGACCAGCAGCATCTAGGAGAAGCAGGGAAGGAATCTTCCTTGGGGCCTTGGGAGGGAGAGGCCAACACCAGGTCTGGATTCCTGGCCTCATTGCTGTCTCAGAGAGGATAATGTGGGACAGGAACTGAGGTCGGGGGGCTCAGAGGGAGCTCCAGAGGCTGTGACTGAGCAGTCACACTCATAGCCCTACTGTTCATCTTCCCAGTGCTGACAGCTGCTTTCTCTCCAAAGTAGCAGATGCACAGTCACGGCAGAGTCCGTGAGACGCAAAAATATTCCATTGACAGAGGATGCAGGTTCCTGGAAACATCCAGGTCCCCTCTGCTCACTTTCACCTGTTCCATCCCAGGAATATGAATTCTGGGGCCCATCAATGCACAGTCATGAGGCCAGCATAGCCCAGGCTTCTGTGTTCGTCCCCAGCCTGGATGGCCAGGCAGACACACGCTCCTGGCCACGCTCTGGAAGGAGAATCACCTGAGCAGGACGACAGAAGGCCCCAGGGAGGAGACAAGCTGCTAGCTCCTGTCTGACCAGGGTTCCCTCCACAGTGAGATCACTCTCAGGGCTGGTACCGAGACTACCAGGATAAGCACTCTCTTCCCTGGGCAGAGTGGTGGATGCCCTCAGTCATTCACTTCTATTGTCAATGGGATTAGTGGAGCATCACCCCACATCCTCAGGCCCCGTGAGTGCCCAGCCAAGCCCAAACCCCCCTTCCTGTCCCGATGTCTGCATGGCCTTGTCCCCACTTTATGATATACAATTGTGTTATTTGATGTGGGTGACAGGAACAGACCCCCCCCCAGGGGAAGGTGCAGAGGCCCCCAGTATGGCACCGGGGACCAGCAGCGCTCAGATGTTATCCTGTTGGGAGACATCGCTAAGAAAATTAAAGAGCATCCGGGTCAATTACAAAAAGTTCACAGGGTGGGAGGGAAGTGTAAACAGTGAGCTAAGAATGGTTTTATACACATTTAAATAACCAAAAGGGTGATGCGTAATGCTTAATGCTGCAAACTTACATGAACTTGTAACTGGTGTTGAACAATAAAAGATTTCTTAGGCTTATTTTCATAGTATGTGTTTAAGTGTTTGCCTGCATGTGTGTATGTCCACCACATGGGTACCGGGTGACCCTGGAGGCCAGAAGAGGACCTTGGGCCATCTGGAACTGGAGGAATAGATGGCTGTGAGTCACCGTGTAGGTAGTGGGAACCGAACCCTGGTCATTTGCAAGAGCAGTGTACATCTTAACCACTGACTCATCTCTCCAGGCCCAACAATCAAGTTTCATGGGGACACAGGTACACTTTTCATTTTCACACTGTTGGTGGCCAAATAGTCATGACAGGGGACACGTGACCCGCAAAGCCGAAACTGTTTTCTGATTGGTGATCTACAGAGAAAACGTGCTGGACTCCAGCAGCCAAATCGTCCGACGTTGAGTCTTAAATCCTCTCTGACTGGCTGTGTAGGTCTAGGTCAGTCATCCCTCACATTCCGCCTCCATTTCCCCAGCTCCGAATGGCCAAGATAGTCTCCTGCCAAGATAAGTCAACGAAGTTTAGGGAGATTAGTATTTTCAAACTCTTCCCACGGTGCCTGAAGCCCTGACTTATCATAGATGGCATCAGCTTCTACGTCAGCTTCCTTGTGACTATGACAAAATGCTGGAAATAACAAACGTATAGAGTGAGAAGGTTTGTTTAGACTCACGGTTCTACTCCATGACTGAGCGGACCTTTTCTTTTTAAGCTTCTGCTAGGGGCAGAAGGCATTAGCCAAGAGCATGAGGCAGAGAAAAATGTTTAATTCATAGCTAGGAAGTAAAAGATACCAAGGATGGGGCTTCAACCCCAATGACCTAAGGACGACACCCCCATAGGCCCCACCTCTTCCAGGTTTTATCATCTCTCAGCAGCACCTGTGGACAGACATTAACATGGATCCAGAGTACAGCTGACGGACTATATGACTCTCCAGGCATGATCTGGGTCCTCATTCTCCTGAAATCCTTAACACCGCATGCTGGTCTTCCAGATCAGCACCGAAAACCTCCAGCCGCCTCCCCACTCCATGCACAGAAGTTCTTCAAAACTGACTCATCGTTTTTCTGAACTCCCCCCCCCCCCATTGCTCCATATGCAAGCAGACTCAGGAGACCTGAGCTCGGATTTCTCCAGTCTCAGATGGCTTCTAATTTGTTACGTGGGAGGAAAACTCTGCATCCCCTCGCAGATGCACAGGGACTGTTTTATTCATCTTACCACCACTTCCGACTCGTCAGCGTGCAAAGATTTTTTTTTTTTCAAGCTCTATTGGTCTTCATTCTGAAATGTTAAAAACAAGGTGATGGGGCCTGGGTTTCCTACCAGGCCAAAGCTGTTAGTGAACTGTTTGTGGGGGTGTGCACCTGGGCCCTTGCTCTGTGATCCGGGAGGAAGAGATGGAATGGGATGGAGCGATGTTGGTAGCTGCCAGCCACAGGAGAGAGCAGAGCTGGCACAGGGCTGCCCTGCTGGAGATCCCACTGCCCAGCAGGCTGGGCATGTCAGCATGGTCACATGACTGAGTGCACCCTGCCTCAGCCCCCACTGGAAGGCAAATGGAGGTGACAGGCAGCATTTCTGAGTCTGGGTCTCAAGACACGAGCGTGTGCTCTTCCTCTTCCGGCTGCTCCCTCTTCCTGTGGACTACAGCCATGCAGAGAGGAGACAGTCTTGGGGCGGCAAAGCAAGAGGGTGAGGTACCTGCTTCCCTGAAGGACCCGTGGAGCATGGGGCCTCTACCATGAAGAGGCCCTCGTCCAAGGGTCCCTAGAGAGAGAATCAGCTACGTGCTTTAAGGCACAGCGTGACTTTGATACAGCTTGTTTGCTCTGTCTGCACAAAGGCCATGTGTTCCCTTAGCCTCTGCAGACTACAGACGAGGGCAAAGATCGAGAGGTCCCCACTTCCTAAAGCCCGTACTTGGTTGTAAAGCTAGACTCCCACCGTGAAGCCCTGCGCTGCGCCCACGTACCTTCAGTGTTGTCGAGAGACGGAGCAGTGTCTCTGCAGCTGTCCGTGGTGTGCCGGCCGGCAGCATGACCGTCTGGACCCAGAGAGGAGAAGGACGCTACACAGTGATTTGAACAAGGCACACTGAATGCAGACTCAGTGACTATAACAGGATTGGAGCGTGATTGTTTGCCTGGTAGAAGAGGAGGAATCCTACAGCACCTATGAAAAGATGCAAGGAAGAGCCTTGGCCCCAGGACTGGAAGGAGGGCTCAAACTGGAGGTCCCGGAGGCTGGGAGGGCGGAGCCTACAGCCCAGGTCGTGTGCAAAGTCTGAGGGATGTGGCTTCATCTTGCTGGGAATCAGCCCTCTAGGACGCCAGAGGAAGCTGCCCATGAGTAGACAGACCTCTTTGTCAAGTCTTCTGCTACAAATCCCCTGTGAAGCTCGCTGGGCCGCCTCTGTCCACACAGGTCTGAGCACGACATTTCTGCAGACATCTCAAACACAGTTCTGTATAACCAATGATCAACTTTTGTTCCTCTGCCTACATTTTCTTTAGATGCTTTCGAACTTTTTTTTTTTTAGACTAATGTGTGATTCTATTCAAGGCGCAATCCCATCCATAACAGGGATGATGAAAATAAGACATGGAAAAAAGCAGAGTCCAGGGCCCAGCTCAGCAGCTGGAAACTGGGGGCGCTGTGGGGGGCTATAGGAGGCCCTTTGCTAGGTGAAGCTCTTGTGCAGCCTTGGGACCCTGGAGAGGCACCCTTCTATTGGCTAGCTCAGTCGGTAGAGCATGAGACTCTTAATCTCAGGGTCGTGGGTTCATGCCCCACGTTGGGCGCCAGATATTGGGGAATATTATAAGGGCCACTCCACGTAGTTAAAAGGAAGATTTATTTAGTGGATGACTTACAAATGAAAGAATGGATAGGTCGCGGGGGTCTGGGGAAGGCGTCTAGCAATCCAGCGGTGTTCTCTGGAGCTCTGCACAATCAATCTCCACCATCCAGGGTCCAGGCGCAGAGAGCGCGCCCCGAGCGAGCGCTTGCCCATCCAGCTCTCAGGTTTCCAGCACCTCCCCTCGCCCCGCCTCGTAGGCGTGACAGTTGCCAGAGTCTCAATGGGGGTTGGAGCTTCCAGATCCAAGCTGGAATGACTACCCACTACACCCTTCAGTAAGTCAAGCCCTACCTTGGACCCCAGAACCACGAGAGGGATAAATCTGCATGCTCTGTGAGCAATCTGGTCTGTGGGATTGTTGTAGCAATGAAAACGGACCAACACCTCCCCCACACTTGGTGAACAGTCTTCTGTGAAACCTTCCTCTCAATTCTATTCAAGTATTCCTCACAGGCAGCCTGCTCTACACGTGCTTCCAATTGGGAACCAAGAAATTAACCCCTACCCCATCCTGTCTTTTCCCGCTGCCCAGGAGCCGCATTTTCTTCCCCTTTGATTTTGAAAGCAGGCTCCCCAGGCTTGTGGTCACACTACCCTCATCCCCATTTTAACTAACTGACCTTGGACAAGGAGCTGGGTCTTTATCCATAAAGTGTGGGTGGAAGGAGCCTCTTTCCGAGTGTGAGAACTCAGTGGGATGCAAGGCTCTTACTTGACACAGGACCCAGCCCATAACGGGTGCTAGGGAAATGCATTTTCACTCAAGCCCAGGTGCTATTCTGGCCCAGGTATCTTTCCAGCCTCCAGACTCTCCTCAAGAGCATCCTCCAGGCCCTTGTTATGCTCTCTCTTACCCCCTTGTCCTGGTCACGTCCCTGCTCCTCCACTCTATGTTGATCTGAATATGAGGTTAGGGCTGCAGTGGTGGCTGACTGGGACATGAGCCCAGAAGCAGCTTCTTCTCCATATGAGGTCAGCTGGCTCCAAGTCAGCACAGAATAGCACAGGACCCCTGCTCCCTCCTGATGGCTGGGCACAGCCACCCTTTAGAGACCCCTAGGAAGACTGGTATCAACATGTCACATTGCTCAATGTATTTTACCTGTTGGGTCTTCTGATTTCATTGAAAGGCAACGGGGGGGGTAGTACCAGGAACACAGGCTAGTGTGGGTAGGTGGGTGAGGGCCTGAATCTGGGGCAGGAAGCCCGAGTGTCCTTGCTCTTCCCTGGAAAGATGTTAAACTCTTTGGTGGCTTGACCCAGGGAGATCTGTGAGGAATTCCTTCCCAACCAAGGAGAGCCAGCCATCTAGAGCAGATGAGCACCTGGGGTTCTGCTTCTAGGTCTCTGAGACCAGTTCAGTTTCGGGATGCTAGGGCAGAGATTCAGACCTGCAAGCGTCTCAAGGACCCGTGGAAATGATTAGACTCTAGAAAATAATGGCTGCAAATCACTGAAGAAGCGGAGTCACTCTGCTGAAATGATTAATTTATATATTCATCTCCATTAATTGCCAAATTGAGATAAAAATCCGAGTACATTTGAAAACCATTTGTAAGTCAGATTTTCTCACTTTACAAGAAATCACAGTGTACTAGCAAGTGACAGGAAATAACAGCTGATCAGGAATTAAATGAGTGATTGTAGGTAAATCATTGCAGTAGCAAATGCTTGTGCCTGGCCCCTCCTCAGGCCTCCTTCACACCAGGTCATCTTGGGTCTGCCCTAACTCCTCAGGCCTCCTTCACACCAGGTCATCTTGGGTCTGCCCTAACTCCTCAGGCCTCCTTCACACCAGGTCATCTTGTGCCTGCCCCCTCCTCAGGCCTCCTTCACACCAGGTCATCTTGTGTCTGTCCCCTCCTTATCACCTCTTCTGTCTTAGTTAGGTTTTCTATTGCTGTGAAGAGACTCCATGACCACAGCAACTCTTATAAAGGAAAACATTTAATTGAGGTGGTGGCTTACAGTTCCAGAGGTTTAGTCCATGATCATCATGGCATGGAGCATGGCCACACGCAGGCAGACGTGGTGCTGGAGAAGTTGTTACATCTTATTCAGAAGGCAACTGTCTCACTGGGCATGGCTTAAGTATATATGAGACCTCAAAGCCCACCTCCACAGAGACACACTTTCTCCAACAAGACCACACCTACTCCAGTAGGTCACACCTCCCAACAGTGCCACTCCCTATGAGCTTATGGGGCCAATTACATTCAAACTACTACATTCCACCCCATATTTTGTAACAATACCAAAATGCATTTAGTTCAACTTCAAAAGTCCCCATAGTCTATCACAGTCTCAACAATGTTTAAAAGTCCAAAGTTCAAAGTCTCTTTTGAGATTCATACAATCTCTTAACTGTAATCCCCATAAAATCAAAATCAAAACAGATCCCACACTTCCAACATATAATGGCACAGGATACACATTACCATTCCAAAGCACAGGAAAGGGAGCACAGTGAGGAAATACTGGACCAAAGCAAGACTGAGAACCAGCTGGACAAACTCCAAACTCTGCATCTCCATGTGTGATGTCAAAAGGCTCTCTAGATCTCCAATTCCCTTCAGCTTTGTTAACTGTAACACACTTCTTTCTCTTGCTCTGGTTCCATTCTCTGTTAGCAGCTTTCTTCAGCAGGTATCTCATAGCTCTGGCATCTCTAACATCTTGGAATCTCCAAGGCAATCAAGGCTTCAACTTCATAGCTTCATGCAATGGCCACTCTAGGCCTCCATTCAGGGACACCTGTGGTGATATTTTGTTTCTTGCCTAGAGATCAGAGGGCAGAGCTAGCCACTAGTTAACCATAGAGGTCAGGGAATGATGGCATACACCTCTAATCCCAGCACTTGGAAAGAGGAAACAGGAAGTGATATGGCTGGACATATCCTCTCTCGGAAATGATAAGGTGGGGTAGAGACAGAGGCTCGGCCCTTCTGGTCTGAGCATTCGGATTCAGTAGAGCTAAGAAGTCTCTCTAGTGGCTGCTCCTTTACTTCTCTGATCTTTCAGCTCTTACCCCAATATCTGACTTTGGGTTTTTATATTAAGACCAATTAGAATTCGCAGTATAGACATCCTTGACCCATGCCTGGCCTCAGCAGCTTTCCTTGGTCTCAGAGGCAAATCCCACAGCTCCTTCCTCCTATACTTAACTCCAGAACCACATGACTGAACCCACCAAGTTCTGCTGCTCTCTGGAGCTAGAACATGAAGCCCTCGTTCAATTCCATCTTCACCAGCTTTCTGTCCTTCACTGTCTAAGCTCGAACTTCTGCTACAGACCAGGCTGGCCTCAAACTCAGAGATCTGCCAGCCTCTCTCTCTGGAGTGCTGGGATTAAAGGCGTGCATGACCACACTGGCTCTAAGCTTTTCTTTCATTCCTTTTCACAAGTTGGAAACTTAGCTGGGTGGGATCCTACCCTGAGGTCACCACTCCCTTTGTTCCATTTCTTAATCTATTTGTCTCCTTGAGCACAGGACTTAGCTCCATTCCACTTCCTGGTGCTCCTTTTCTCCTCAAAATTTTGTAGTTTACCCTGACATCAACTTGTGGCCTCAATATGTGCCTGCAAATGCAAGCGCACACACACACACACACACACACACACACTTGTCACTTCTGGCTTTTCCAATTCCCATTCTCTAACTATAATTAACTAATTATGGGGATATTAACCAGATCTTTTTCAAAGCTGCATGTATTTGTCCATTTTCAGTAAAATATCTGAAGTGGGGTGACTTTTAGAAAGAAAGATTTCTTTAGTTCACAGGCTTGAAAGTCCAAGGACATGGTAAGCCTGGCACAGGTCTGACTCTGGTAAGGATGTAGACATAGGAGCACGTGGGAGAGGGAGAGATCACATCACCAGATGAGCCAGAGAGCAGGAGACACAGAAGTCCTTGTACTCACAGATAAGCACTAGGAAGCCAGCAATGTCAAACATACAGGGCTGTCTCCTCAAAGGGAGAGAGAGGTATAGCCTTTATTTTTCTGCCCAGGAGGCTGGGAGCTGATGTAGTTCATATCCTGGTGACATTTCCACCTTGGTCACTGTGTGACTGAGTCCATACCAGATCTTCCCCCAGACCCTTAAAATGAGCTTGTCAATCTATAAAACCCATCTTTATGGAAGATGTCACATGTACTTTACAAAGCTTCTACGAAGTCATGTCTCAGCTTTACTGTACACGTGGGATTGAGTTAATTATTACTGTGGATGTGGGCTTTGAGGTCTCATATAATGCTCAAGCCATGCCGAGTGTTTCAGACCACTTCCTGTTGCCTGAGATCAAGATGCATCAACTCTCAGCTCCTTCTCCAGCACCATATTTGCCTGCATGCTGTCATGTCCCACCATGATGATAATGAACTAAACCTCTGATAATGTAAACCATCCCAATTAAATGTTTTCCTTTATAAGAGTTGCCAGTGTCATGGTGTCTTTTCACAGCAATAGAAACCTTAAGACACCAGTGTTGGTGTCTTTTTCTGTTAGCAGTTCATGACCTAACTTGCTAAATTAGGCCAAAACAATTTGGGAGAGTTAAAAACAAAGGAATGTGATATTGGCTCATTTGTGTTTCTTTCCAAATTCATGTGTTGAAAGTCTTAAACCCCAATACCTTAGAATGTGACCATTTGTGCATAAAAGGGCTTTAAAGGTTGTGACATTCAGAAGAAGTCATCAGGACAGATCCTTGACCCAGCATGACTCTTGTTAAGAGAAAATCAGGGCAGAGTGTGCAAAGGAAATGTGGAGAAGCCAAGGTGGTGGAATCAAAACATGAGAGAGGCTCCTGAAACTCCCAGGAAGTAAGAGAGACTTACAAGGTACAGAGTTCCTGAAATTTACAGGACTCAGGAGGCCGCTCCTCAGGGTTATGTAAAGTAATAATAATTGCTGGGGATAGGAGACTCCAACCAACCAAGCTGCCTGGAAGGGAGCTCCAGGGAGGTGCTTTCGTGACTCATCACCTATGCTCCTGTAAGTAACCCAGCAAACTCACTGGTCCCCCAAGATGAACTCGTCAGTTCATGTCCTGTCTGGGGGAGGGGAGCAGACATTTGTTCAAATCTCCCCAGGAAAAGTCAAAGCACCATATAAACTAGACACACCCGACTTCAGGAACTTCCTGGCCTCTAGAAATGAGAAACACATTTCTGGTGTCTGTGCCACCCAGGCTCTGGTACATTTTTCTATGGCTGCCCAAGCAAATGGTCACAGGATGTGATTTCTAAGGATGTCATTGCTAAAATCCACCCTCACAGGCAAAAGCCTTAAAAGAGATACAACCACCAGGTGCTGACTTAACCATGCCAAGTCCTGGCATGGATAGGTGTGTGTCTTATTATTCAATGCCACTCTCTTCTTTTCTTTTTATTTCTTTATGTTTGAGACAGAGTCTTACTATATCAACCAGGCTGGCCTCAAACTTACAGAGATCTTCTGGAATGAAATGCATGCACCACCATGCCCTGCCATAGTTTTGGGGTAGGTAGGGGGGATGTTTGTTTGTTTTTTTAAAATAGAATGCAAGTACCTCCTTGTCCAGAATTTCATCTTGGAGGTTATTGGCTGGTATGCACTTGGGTCTACAAAGCTCCTATCCAAATCTGCCTCCCCAGCCCAGAGATACTGTGCTACCAGTAGACCTGAGCCAGCCTGGCAGGCCAGCAATTCTGAGCCCTGTGGGTAACCCCAGTGAGGAGAGGAAGTGGGTTTCGGTTACCCACACTGTCAGCTCTGGACAAGACAGAGGGAATCAAGTATCATTCCAAATTCTGCCAAACAGAATTCACAAGCAGGTCCTATGGGCACTGTATAACCTGTGCTCCTGGCTCAGGAGGCATCCATTAGGTCCTCCCACCCCTGACAGCCACTGAGTGAGGTCACTTCTGCTGACTTCTCATGACCAGAATAGCTGCCCTCTAGTGGGCCCGGTTGCAGGATCTCACAAGCCTGATCCAGCTCCGGGCTCCTAGGAAGCCACTACACAGGAGGACTATGTCCTCCCTGCACAGACTCTACTTTATCATTTTCTGATACCTCCTTCTCCTCACCCAGGTCTCAATATATAGCCCAGCAGGCCTGGAGCTCAGGGTCCTCCAGCCTCTGCCTCCACGTGGTGTGATCACAGGCGTGTGCCACAGTCCATCTATCTTCTGTACTTGGCTGATCAGGCATTTGGAGACTAGTCCGTGTTCTCTGTCTTCTACCGCCCCATGGTCAATCCAGGGACCACGCTTGAATCCCAGAGCCCACGAAATCATCCCAACACCCCATCCCCAAACCTCCATGGTGTCCCTGTCTTGCCTCCTCCTTCCTTCAAGGCTAGATCTGGCTCCGTCTGTTGAGGTCTAGGGCGGACTGGGGCTTTTCCTGACATAGGGAGAAGGAACTTAGCTCCTTGTCTAAGACCAGGAATATGCTTGGTAAGGCCAGCAGTGGCCTTGGGGGCTGGGGGAGCTGTGGCCTTGAATCCTGAGCACCCAACTCTTCCAACCTAAGGTGCTGTGGTTATCAGTCCCGAGGCTGCTGCTGTGCTTTTGGTCTCTACGCCCCTGTGGTATCCTG
Source organism: Peromyscus maniculatus bairdii (assembly GCF_049852395.1). Classification (NCBI taxonomy): domain Eukaryota; kingdom Metazoa; phylum Chordata; class Mammalia; order Rodentia; family Cricetidae; genus Peromyscus; species Peromyscus maniculatus. Next base: position 8,791,714 of record NC_134866.1, on the reverse strand, counting down.
TGCTCTCTTTGGCCAACACTGTTTGATCAGCTTCTGCTGACTTTGTCCCATTGTATAATCGCTTTTGCTGACACTGTCCCATTTCTTTCAGGAAAACTGTACACAAGATGCTGCATTTCTTAATAAACTTGCTCACACGAGCCATCCACTTATGCAAGACCTCCTGACCCAAAACTTTCCAGTCTTCTCCATCTTCTCGGCTCTCTCCCCTCTCTCTCTCTCTCTCTCTCTCTCTCTCTCTCTCTCTCTCTCTCTCTCTCTCCTCTCTCTCTGACTTGTCACTGAGGAATGACCTACTGGTCCAGATCACAGCTCTCTTCTCCTCTCTTCTTTCTCCAGATCATTGTGGACCTGTGTGGGCAATGTGCCTCCTGTATCTAGAAACTTGTCTCTTCATACAATCATTTCTTTTGCTCTCTTACTATACCTGACTAAAGTTAATCCTGGCTATGTTTTTAGCACATTCCCTGAAGCAGAGTCCTTCAGAGAGGGAAGGGGGAAGATAGAGTGGCCTGGTGTGCCCAGACAGCATGTCTAGTGGCATGCTGTCAAAGGGATCTCCAATAGGCAGGGCTTAGGAGAAGTCCAGAGTTTCTGGCCTGGCAGAAAAGAGGAAGCTAGCTGTTTTAAAGGTTTAGGTACAGTTAAGGAGGAACAGAGTGTATTGAGGAGTATCCCCCAAAGAGATATATATATAGATCCTGACCCCCAGATCCTATGATTGTGGTCTTTAAAAAGGGGTAATCAAGAGATGAGGGACAGAGAGATGACTTAGTGGGCAATGGCTCTTGCCGCCAAATCTGGTGCCTGAGTTCCGTCCCCAGGACCCACATGGTGGAAGAAGAGAACTGACTCATGCTGCTTGTCCTTTCATGTCCACATACGCATACACACACTCATACATGCACGCACGCACGCACGCACGCACGCACACGAGTAATAAAAACTCTCTCCAAGCCAAGTGTTGAAATGTTATTTTGTTGCAGTAGCCACAGGAAACCAGAAGAGGAACCCTGAAGGAGGAGACAGCGAGGCAGCAGGCAGCCTTTCTGTTCTGCTGATGGTGTGCTCCCCCATCAGTAGAGGCTTTCCAGACATGCAGCTTCTGTTCAATTGCTAACTCCAGCTTCGCCACCCCCTGTTGCTGTAACAAAATGCCCCAAGCTAGTCCTTCACTGGAGAAAAGGTTTGTTTGGTTTCTGGTTCTGGACCAAGGGTCCCCTGGTTGTGTCACAGCGTGACGAAGCAGACGAGAAGCACATGTGGCAGCTTCATTTGATGGCAACTCTCCCAACACACTGACATCCCAGCACCAGGGTAGCTGACACAAAAGGATCATGAATTTGCGACCAGCCTGTGCCAGGATGTCCCTAGACCCTCTGACCAAAACAATACAAAAAAAAAGGCAATTGCAGTAGCCCCAGTATTCAACGGACTAACTCTGTGAAGCGATCTGTGATGGTTAGTTAGTTCTCTCAACCAGACACAAGCAAGCATTATCTGGGAAGAGTCTCCACGAGGGATGATCTAGTTCAAGTTAGTCTGTGGCAATGTCTGTGGGGAATGTCTTGATTACATTAACGGCTGTGAGAGTTACTTTACATTAAGTGCTGTGGGAGGCACTTGCCGCTCGCTGGGTTTGGGTTGTGGACTGTATGGAAAAGGGGGAAGGTAGCTGGGCAAGCTACACCATTCCCTGTCTGCTTTGGCCGTGGATGTGACCAGCTGCTTCAGATTCCTGTCACCTTAACGTCCGCCCCCTTACATGTGCGCCACCACATGGCACCCAGCCCCAGCACCTGAGCCTTCCAGAATCCACACACTAGAATCTTCTAGAAAGCAGAACAAAGCCCAGTTCTTAAAAAAGAAATTTTTTAAATGAACTTGCCAGACACAATGAGATGCCCACAGGAGGCAGAGGCAGGGGGACCAAAGCAAGTTCAAGGCTAGCCTGGTCTACATATGGAGTTCCAGGCCACACAGTGTTACAGATATGTGTCCAAAAAAAAAAAAAAAAAAAAAAAAAAAGACTAGCTCTCAGGACCCCACTTTCTTGGCTTAACAACAGAAACACACTGCCTTACACTGGCTTCCATCAGGGTGTCCTGTTTCGGCCTCTCGAGTTCCCCTGGAAATCACTTTGAGCTGAGCACTGCACTTCCCTGTGGCGATGGCTCATTCTGCGGTATGAGCAAACAGGCCTTGGAAGTTGTGCTCTAGGGGACCAGGCCCTGTGTCTCTCTCTCTGGAACATGAGTTGTCTAGTCTCAGGTCTCACAGCTCCTTTCCAAACTGATATTTACGAAGCACCTAGTGACTGACCAGGCCTGTGCATGTATGTAACCGTCCTCCAGGTCAGGGGTTGGTGGCCCACAGGACCAGGCCAACCGTGACACTGACTTTGAATTACACACTGTGGTGGCAGAGGTTGTGGTACCTCCTCCTGTGTCATGGCCAAGGGACAAGTCAACCTGAGGAGACCCACACAAGCAATGGATTCCACAAGCTCCAGGGCCAGGGCTCACGGTCATGTGCTAGGAAACCAGTTAGGGGCAGGGACAGTGCGAGCTAGGACTGGAGTCAGTTTGTGCTGTGGATATTGCTCTGTATAAATAATGCTGATTGGCCAGTAGCCAGACAGGAAGTATAGTATAGGCAGGACAAGCAGAGAAGAGAATGCTGGGAAGTGGAAGGCTGAGTCAGGAGACACTGCCAGCTGTCGCCATGACAAGTGAGATGTAAGATACCGGTAAGCCACAAGCCACGTGGCAAAGTATAGATTAATAGAAATGGGTTAATTTAAGATATAAGTACAGTTAGCAAGAAGCCTGCTGAGGCCATACAGTTTGTAAGCAATATAAGTCTCTGTGTGTTTACTCTGTTGGGTCTAAGCAGCTGCAGGACTGGCGGGTGAGGGAGATTTGTCCTGACAATGGGCCAGGCAGGACCAGGAAAACTCCAGCTACAAGTTTGGAAATGCAAACCATGACTTGAACTGGGCAGCCTTGCTGGAAGGCCTGGGACACAGAACTGAGCTCATGACACGTAGGTCATGAAGTCAGCCTGAGAGGCACAGCATGGGTCAGGCAAGTGGCATCTGGACAGGCAGAAGGGACAGTGCCAGTACAGACACTGAAAATAACACAACTGTTAACATCCTGTCCCACCTCTGGAGAGTGGTGTGGGAGGGTAGCCATGAGGGAGGGACTCAACCACCATGGTAGGGTCTGAAGAACAATCGCCAGGAAGCACACAAACTCAGGAAGACGCTCGTCTGCTGCCCCTATCAAATATTTGCCTTACATTTAATGTTAAATTGTTATTAGGTGGGGGATAGGAGCAGCAAAAGTTCAAGGTCATCCTTGGCTACATAGTGAGCTTGAGGCCAGTCCAGGATGCATTTGACCCTGACTCAAACACAGACAATAAGCCTGCACTTTGGCCTTGAGAAGATCTGTACAGAATAAGTAGGGAGAGACGGCTCTATCCTGTGAGAGCTTGATTAAAAAAAATCATGTGAGGCTGGAGACATGGCTCAGAGGCCAAGAGCAATTGCCGCTCCTGCAGAGGACTGGGGTGCAGTTCCCAGCACCACAGTGGGCAGGTCACAGTCCCCCGTGACTCCAGCTCCAAGGGATCTGATGCCCTCTCCTGGCCTCAGAGAACACTCTCTCACGCATGGACAGAGACACACGTGCATTTTCGAGACAACCTTGTATCAACTGAGAAGACTTGCCTTTGACTGTGGGCTAGAATTCTTTGTGTGACCTTTGACAAGAGGCAGACTCAACACTTGCAGTGTTTGCCTTCTCGGCGGGGAGATGGGACCTGGTCTTTGTGCTTTAGCATTCTACCACTGAGTTACATCCCCAAACAAAACTACTGTTTCTCTCTGTTTCTATCCCAGCCCCATTCCAACTGTTATTTCTTGAGCCAGTTCTTCATAAGTTATAGCTTTTAAAATGTGCACATTTCATCCATGTTAGAAAGTGTTTCCAGCTGTGAATACACCTGTCACACAAGGCCCACCTCCAGGGAAGCCTGGGCACTGGGGAGCCGAGTGTCTGTGATTCCTGTTCTAGGCAGCAGGGCTGGGCACTTACAAGCTCCCGCCTCACTTCCTTCCCTGCACTCTCCAGATAAGTTCACCAAGACGGGATCACGGTGCCGCTCTGCGGCTGCCCCCCTTGTGGCCCCCCCGCGGGCCGTGAGCGCCTGCCACACCCCAGCTCCACTGACAAACGTGTCACACCGAGTGGTTAATGACAAGCTGTATTGGGCGCCAAGGCTTTCAAAAGCACCCCATTAAATGTGTTCCTCTCTGTATTAACGGTCTATTCTTCAATTCTTCAGAGCTTTCTTTTCAAGGCTTCCTATACTGACTTCCGTGCAACGTAGAAGTCCGAAAGTCCTACCATGCCATTCTTTTTAGATTCTCTGCATGGAAAACAGAAGGAGATGCGATTAGAAATGTAATTTTTTTTTTTTTAAGGATGTCACTTAACTGACAAGGCTATCTCAAACACAGGGCACTTGGGATGCCTCACCACAGACTCCTGCCAGTAAGCAACAGTCCTGAGCTCTATTTTTCTGTACAACAATGGCTGCTTATTTCCAGGTCAAGCGTCAGTGCTGGGGAGCCACTCTTGTGTTAGCAAGTGGGCAAGATTGCCCAGAACACGCCACACCACGGTTCTCGTGACAGCCAGGGACCACTCTAACCTGCCCACGACCCCCACAGTGCTCTCTGTGGCCCACCCCAACCCAGCTCCCCTTCTTGCACATGGGCCAGAGGGGACCAGGACCGCAGAGCCCACATGGTTTGCTGTGCCTCAGCAGCTAAGACGGACCATGTGCAGCATCCCTGTCCACAGAGGCACAGATATCAAGGGCTACAAACGCTGTCAGAACCAAGCAGACAGCAAACGAGTGGACGGATGGAGGGTGGGCAGAGAAATGAATCTCTAGTAGGCAGACATAAGCAACAGCTCCCTCTGTGGAAAAGAAGCCCAGTTAAAAGTTGATGAGGGAGGAGGAGGAGAGGCAGGGCAGCCCAGGGAGCCTGGCCTCGGCTTCGGGGTGCTCACATGCTATGCTGCCCAATATTGGTGCATTCTAAGCACACACAGAGTGCTGGCTGGGGATCCCAACAACCCCAGCCCATGCCTTGCGTGGCCCCCAGCACACACGGTTCCTTAGGTAGCTGGGTCCTTCTCGCTTCCCTGAACCAGTACAGTCAGGATTTTCCAGGGCGGGTGCAAATGAGGCCCTAGAGAGCCGAGCTGAGCTCTCCACTTGGCATGTAGTGGCCCATCATGAACCTCTCCCTACTCATGCACTCCGCCCACCTCTCTGCCCTGCCCTCCAGCCACACGGGGCAAGCCACAGACCATCCTTCCATCTCCCAGCCAGCACTGCGGTCTGGCTTCAGTCAGCACGCTCCTCGGCGGCCATGTTTGGCTCTGCGGTCAGGCCCCGCCCCCACACACCCACACACTCTCACGGAGTTACTCCCAGGGACATCCCTGAGATATCAGCAAAGAACCTATCAGCTTCCCACAGACTTCCAGACCAAGATGACAGCGCTCCCACATCCACAGAGAACCTCCCAGATGTGGGCACCTCAGGCCACTTACTACAGAGAGAAGAGACCAGCCCTAGGCAGCCAGGAGTGAAAAGTTAAAAGCCCCCAAGCACCTTGACTTTCTATTGACGCCAACAGCATGAAGATACACTGCACATGTGCCATGTGCCAGCTCCTCACTCAAGAGCCGTGGGAGTGACATCAATGACAGTCTGTGGGTAACTCGGCACCTGTGGGCTGCAGCCAGGCTGCCCACTGGTGGCAATTCATCTCTACGTTTCATGTGTTGGTGAGGTTAATTTTATCAATGTGACTGTTTAACAAGCTATCGTTTAAACTATCTGACAGTACATGCTAGAATTAAGCTTTTCCTGTGACAGGACACATTTTCTCCATCTAAAGTCTAGGAAGATGGACTCCCACTGTCTGACACGGAGAAGACAGACTGAGGGGCTGTTGCTCTTTGCTGATGGTCTCTGACAGGCAGCTCCCCTTCGTCACTGCTGGAATCAAGGCAAGCACCTTTGCCTTCCGCCAGGGCAAGTTCTCAGCAAAGAGAGGTGGACAGAGGAGACTCTCCAACTCAGTCCACAGGAAACCCACAGAGAGCTATACTTACGCCTTCTCTCTTAAAGTGGCAAGATAGGTCTCTGTGTCTGAGGCCGGGAGTTCTGGGTCCAGGTCAGATAAGTACTGGTAGATGTAGGCATAAGTTTCAAACGGAATCCGAGCAGGCCCACCCTCTGGGTCAGTAGTGAGGATCTCACAGACATTCTTCATGGCAGTATTCAGTGTCTAGGCAGGGAATGGGACAAGGATTGGACACAGTCACTCTTGGAGTCTGAGATTTAAAGACAACACCAGTGACAGAAACGCAAGTGTGCGCTGTAGACATTCTTCGGAGTGTGTTCTCCATCTTAGTGAAGATCCAGGTGGATGCATAGCTTCCACAACATAAAGCGAGAAGGAAGGTTTGACCAGGATACAACTGACCAGACATGGTGAATTCATAGATTTTATACCCAAATGGGAATGACTGCCATAGACAAGATAAGTCTGGCTAGTTTTGTGTGTCAACTTGACACCAGCTAGAGTCATCAGAGAGGAAGGAGCCTCAGTTGAGGAAATGCCTCCATGAGATCCAGCTGTAAGTGATCAATGGGGGAGGGTCCAGAGTCCATGGTAGGTGGTGCCATCCCTGAGCTGGTGGCCCTGGGTTCTATAAGAAAGTAGACTGAGCCGGGCAGCGATGGTGCATGCCTTTAACCCCAGCACTCAGGAGGCAGAGCCAGGTGGATCTCTGTGAGTTTGAGGCCAGGTCAGCCTGGTCTACAGAGTGAGATCCAGGATAGGCACCAAAACTACACAGAGAAACCTTGTCTCAAAACAAAACAAAACAAAACAAAACAAAACAAAACAAAACAAAACAAAACAAAACAAAACAAAAAAAGTAGGCTAAGCAAGTCAGGGGAAGCAAACCAGTGAGCAGCACTCCTCCACGGCCTCTGCATCAGCTCCTGTCTCCGCGTTCCTGCCCTGTTTGATTTCCTGTCCTGACAACCATCAATAACGAACAGCAATTATGGAAGTGTAAGCCAAATAAACCCTTTCCTCCCCCAACCTGCTTTTTGGTCATGGTGTTTCCTCTCAGCAACAGAACCCTAAGGCAATGAGCATATCATTTTAAACCATGAACCTCCTCCATGTGGTTCTGGGTTTGGAGTCCAGCACCATTTAACCATGAACTTTAGTGCTGCAGTCCCACCAGATCCAGAAACATACTCTGCACCATGCCACGGTACACAGGGAACTAGTGCCCACCAGAGTTGGCTCTGAGGAGGGCATGACCGGCAAGGCAGCTGGCCCTGTGCATCTATCAATACCCTGGCTGCTCAGTTTTCGACCTCACTCACACAGAAGGCTTCAGGTCTCTGTTCCTTCACAGAACCTAAGTTGGGCTATAATGGCTCCCAAGAGAAGCTTAAGGGCACAGAGTGTATGCCGGGCAGAAGTCAGCAAATACAGAACTTAGAAGGGTCTCAGTGCCAATTCCACAGCACCCGAAGGGACACACGTGAGCAGGCAGTAAGCCACGACTCCTCACTTCTTGTATGGCACTGGACCCCTGTGGGGCGTTTACCCACCAACCCCACGGCTCCCCAGAGTTTTCTTGAGTGTGGGCAGCAGGAAATATTAGATAAAAGGATTTATTGAGGAGAATCTTGCGGAGATAAACAGATAAAAAATAAAGGATAACCTCGAAAGGGCCTGGAACCTTTTCCAACGGCCCCCGACTGTCTCTGGCCCAGGGTTTTTATAGAGACGCCAAGGGGTGGAGCAAAAGACCTCCTCCCCCAGCACAGCCAAGTGCAGGCCATCTCAGACACCTGCACTCAGGCCCGTGGTCCTGATCATCCTCTATGCGGACCTGCTGGGTAAAGCCACGAGGAACCCGAGAATGGGCTCTCACAGACCCCCAGCTAGGGGTACCATTTCAGGAGCTTGTGGGACCTTTAGGAGATGGGACTGAAGTAGAGGAAGTGGGTTTCTGAGAGGGCTCAGTCTGAGGCTGATGTCTCACTTTCTGATCCTTGGACATGTGAGCATTCACAGCTCACCTGCCTTCCACCATGGAACCAGCCCCGGGAGCCGCCATACCTCGCCCACCACAATGGAATAGCATCTCAAGCCAGGAGCCAGCCTCTGTCTTTGCTCCCTGTAGTTGCTTCCTGACAGGCACTGGTATAGCAATGATCGCACCCAACACACCTACCAGCTCACGTCTTCATTTCTCTTTGTGGAATGTATTGTGTAAAAAGCAGAAAATGAAATGTACTCCCCGATGTGTTCTTAGTGCATGTCCCGGCCACAGAGGAGCCTGCACGGGCAGCTGTGGTCCTGTCCGTGTGCTAGTGGCCACATGGGCCCTTGGGTGCCTCCCTGCAAGCACAGCCCACACCGAGACAGAGCTCACTCTCCACACCCTGTGGGGCGGGTGAGACAGGGCCGAGCAGACCCCTGTACAGGGATGATGGCTACACTTGACCCAAGTTACACTCTAGAGCTTCTATGGCATCTATCACCTAAGGGAATTAAAGGCAAGCCACAAGGTCAGTCCCCCAAAATGACCTAGGTTAGGGGGCAGGAAGGAACCCTCTGTGACCAGTAGCTTTTTGATGTAAATTTATTTCCTAACGACAAAGCGGCATAGAAGGAAACAGGAACTTGATTGTTTTGACATAGTCACAGTAGACGATGAAAGCTCCATTCTTTACAAAATGGCGCCACCTAGTGTCACTCACTGTATATACAGCTCAGATTTATTTTCATGACTGGAGAGGTGGGACAGAGTAATCCCTAAAGCATGAATTATCCTGTTCTTTCTCATTGTTAATATTAAACTTTCATGCCTATTTTTAGAGGCTTAAGCCATCAACATTAACCTCAAATGTTAGATATTAGTCCCATGCTATGAAAATGTTAATTTCAGAGCCCCTGAGGAGCACAGTGCCAGTTTCTCTAATAACTAATCGCATTTGACTTTGTCTTTCCAGAGAATACCCCACTGGGCAGCACAGCCCTGGGAGGACACCTGCCTTGTCAATGTCCATGCCTCAGCACAATGACGTCAAGAGCTGACCAGAAACCACATACCCAACCATTGCTGGACCTGAGGCCACCAGCTTGCTACCTGCCTTCTCTCAAGGGACAGAGCTTCCTCCTGGAGCCCGGGCTGCAGTATATCCATGCACCTGGCCAACCATGGACTGCAGTAGAGAAAGGCACACAGCTCCGCTCCTGGGAATGAAGGGAAGTTCTAGAGACCCCTGCATACTATCCCATCGGAAACGGAAAACAAGAATGGCTTTTATTTGAAGTAAAACTGAGTAAGAAACGTGCTCATGGATCAAAGCTGGGGGAAGGAGGGGTTAGAGGCTCAGTGGTTCCGAGCATGCACTGCCCTTCCCAGCACCCATGTCAGGAGCTCACAAGGGACCCAGCATCCTATTCTGGCCTCGACAGGCATTCACTCGTGTTCACAATCCCCAGCCCCCCACATACAAATTTAAAAAAATGATAAAGAATTAAATAAAACCCTTTTTTTAGAAGAGGAGTGGGACATTAAGCAAGGATTATGAATTATGTACAGTTATACTCAGGAGTGTAAAGACTGAAGGAGCAAAACAAAGTGCTCATCTGGACAGCAGAAGGCTGCTTCTCCTGAAGTGCCTTTCTTCACAAACACCACGGCTCCCTTCACTTAACCACAGGCTCATTACACTCAGCCTCCCAGGAAGCTCCACCCACTCCCTCCCACTCCAGCCCCCACCCACCTCATGCCTAAGTCCCCAGGCTCAATTGACTACCATCCAATCAATCATCCTGCTGTCTTATTCCTAAATTATTGGAGTTATATTGTAAGGGCAGGAAAGTTACACTTGTATCTACTACTTATTAATACTGCATAGTAAGTCAAACGCAATGGAATTTTATGTCTCTTCCCACAGAAGAAGAAAATGTTACCAGTTTTCAAAATTATATTGTTCAAATAAAAGAACTCATTGGTACATCCCCTTTGAAAACCTAAACATATTTCAAGAGTATCCATGTGTTTGCTCTGCTCTTAACATCTTTTAAATTGGGGTCTTCATGACATAACTAGTCTGGTCTCCAGAAAAAAAATAACTCCTTTCCAAGAGCAAGTTAGTAAAGTAATCAAAGTGTTTTCTGTAGCTACTTAAACCCAAATTATTTTTCAGTCAGGTACATAATTACACAGATTATGCTATTGGTAGATACATACCCCACCCAGGGAGCTACATCCAAGAGCTAAAAATTTTATCCACTCCACTTTTTCTTCACATGGATCCAGTTCCAGGATAGCTCTGAATTTTTCTACTGGCAGACACAAGTTTTTCCACTTCTTCTCAAGGTCTGGTAATTCCACGTATTGTTTGTGGCTACACTGTTTAGAAAACACAATATGACATGCTAAATGTAAGTAGAAAAAGCATACACACAGATGTATCCATACACACATCCAACACACATTCACAGAATGAAAAGTAATATCTATACATACAAAAGCTAGCTCTTGGGTTCTTTCCAAGAATCAAAGTCATCTTCAAATGTGGCAGAGCAGGCCTGGGGACAAGGGGCAGCTGTCCCAATGTTGCGAGGGGCACAGAAGCACAGACAGTTGAGAGGTTCACCCACCTGCTTGTGCAGGACCTTCAGGAGTCCCTGGGTCAGGCCTGTGTCGGTCTTCTGAGTGGCCACAGGCATTTCAATTCTGTCCTTTATAGGAAGTGGGTCTCCTCTGGACAGGGCTGAAAAATACCTGGAATGAGAGACATCACTGAAGAGCATCCACACACAGGCAGCGGCCAAGGCACGCAGGGTCTGACAGGCCAGCTGCAGACACGGAAGCCCTGGTCCCTCGGCTGAGCGATCTCCTGGACCTTCACTGTGCACTCTGGTTTCTCAGGCACGAAGATTGGTGTCTGAGGCTCCTGGAGGCACCAAGTGACCGAGAACTCGGGGAGGGGGGGGGGACACGGGGACGGGGACGGGGACGGACGGGACTCACTGAACTGTGCTCATCTCATTGTTGGTCTCATTGATCCCCTTCCTCCAAGAGCTTTGAAGATGTGGACAAAGGGACCAGAATCCAATGTTGTGTTACTTCACTTTTTTAAAAAAGATCTTTATTTTTATTAAATATAGTGTCTGCATGTGGGTAAGTGAATGTGAGTGCAGACGTCCTTGGCAGAGGTGCCAGATGCCCTGGAGCTGTGTGACCGGGTGCCAGGGGTTTAACTCAGGTCCTCTAGAAAAGCAAGCAAATACTCTTTTTTGGGGGAGTGGGGGGGGCATGTTTTGAGACAGCGTTTCTCTAACAGTCCTGGCTGTCCTGGAACTCACTCTGTAGCCCAGGCTGGCCTCAAACTCACTGAGATCCACCTGCCTCTGCCTCCCAAGTGCTGGCACAAGCAAATACTCTTAAGGTTGACCCCTCTCCAAGCCCCACGCCTAAGGCTATTCATTGCTTTCTGAGGTATTCGACATTAAACACCTAGGATACAAAGGTCACCTACTTTCCATTTTCCATTTTTCCCCATGTTGCCAGGTACTTCTCTCAATTGTCCCTTCAAGGACACTGAAAATGCTTAGGCTAGAGGCAAACTCAGAAATGGCAAACTCAAGAGTGGACTCACGTCAGGTTTGGCCAGAAGAGGGAGGTGTGCCAGGCAGGGTCTTTAACCAAAGAACTTGTAGCCAGGGGGAAAAAAACATGAAATTAAGCACCAGAGCAACAGGTATGTGTAGTGGGTAGCTGTTCCAGCTTTGACCTGAAGTACTACCCCCATCAAGGCTTCCGGTAACTATCACACCTACCTATGGCCTGCCCCTGAGGCGGGGCTAGACGGGAGCCCTTAAGACCCCATATCCGAATGTGCCTGGATGCTGGATGGTAGACCGAGCAGAGTTCTCCAGAGAACACCGCTGGACTGCACTTCACCTCTCCCAGATCCTGTAACCTATCCCTTTACTTGTTGTAAGTTACCCCAAAATAAACCTCCCTTTTAACTACGTGGAGTGGAGTTGCCTTAATACATCCTCCAATAGGTATGTATGAGTCACCAGAAACCGTCTACATCTGTAACGTAGGTGGATGTGGACAGTGGAGACAGTAGACCAGAATCAACTCTCTCTCCTGGCCCTTGAGGGTCAACTCTGCCTATGCGGCTAAGACTTGTGTTCCTCTGAGGAGTGTGAGGACAGGAATGAGAGACGTCCACCTCAATGGCTACAGGCTAAATAAAGGGGGTGGGGGCAATACTGTGGCTCAGCAGGATTCACACCTATTTCATAGTTGTTCCTTAGCACCAATCAAAGGAATCATGAAGTCCTTGAGAAAGCCCTTCAAAGTAACTGTGAAGTGTTCTCAAGTGGGCCAGGGTGGGGGCAGGGTCTTGGAGTGCTGTAAAGAAACTTTGATAAATCCCTTGTCTTTCCTAAGGCTTGAACAATGGTTAGAGCCAGTGACCATGATGTACAGGGGACGTTGAGAGAACGGGCAGGTGCTGGGTTCACAGGTGACCCTGATGGAGTTAAGTATGCCCAGGCCCCCCCAGCCCTTGGAACCTGTACATGCTCCACAAGTCTTTGCACAATGAAGGACTTTAGATGGGGAAATTGTCCTGAATAAACTGGATGCCTCCCCAAGGGATCCTCGGGAGAGGAAGGCAGAGAGAGGACCCATGGACGTAGAAGGGTCACTAGAACACGGTTCTGATAAGGAAGCAGGCAGCCTCCCAAAGCCAGCCCAATCACCTGTTGCCCGCTTCAACTGATGAGGGGCTTTTCATCTCGGCTGTTTTAAAGCGAGTCAAGTTGCTAAAAGAAACGAATCCGATATGCCGGGTAGCGGTGGCGAAAGCCTTTAATCCCAGCACTCGGGGGAGGAGTGGAGAGGGCAGAGAGAAGCGGATCTCTGTGAGTTTGAGACCAGCCTGGTCTACAGAGTGAGGTCTAAAAAAAAAAGAAAGGAAGGAAGGAAGGAAGGAAGGAAGGAAGGAAGGAAGGAAGGAAGGAAGGAAGGAAGGAAGGAAGGAAGGAAGGAAGGAAGGAAGAAAGAGAAAGAAAGAAAGAGAGAAAGAAAGAAAGAAAGAAAGAAAGAAAGAAAGAAAGAAAGAAGAAACGAATCCACTCTTGGCTATATGGTTCAGAGACAGCAAAATTTAGCTAAAAATACTTATTCTCGTGATTTTTAAATGTAGGAAAGAGCTGTCTTGTAAAACCGAAAGAATGAGTAGAAAGACTATAATGATCTGGTCCTGGAGACGGTTCGTGGGTTTTTTTTTTTTTCTTTTGTTTGCTAGCTGTGAGTTATGCTGTCTAATTTTCGCGGATGACCACCCAGCATAAGCACATTGTTCTAGGCGGTTTCATTTATAAACGTCCCTCTAACTGATTTTTTTTTAAACTCAGTGGGGCCACTTTTGGCCCAGCGGTTGGTCTGTAAGCTCTAGTCTACACCCACAACTAAAGTGGGTGAGGTCCCGGCCGGCGCTTACCCCGCCGACCACTGCAGCACGTCCACCGGCTGCGTGCGGATGGCAGCCTTGGTGAACTGCTTCAGAATGTCGGGCAGCTCCGGGGGGATGTGGATCTGCTGCGCGCAGAACATGGTGTCGGGCAGCGGCATCGTTCTGGGCAGACCGCGGCGGCCAGGGACGATCCGGTGTGCTGCGGGGAGGAGAGGCAGGGGTCAGCGCAGCGGCCGGTCTCCGCTTCTTCACCGGCTCCTCCGCCCGCTCCAGGGGAACTGAGGCTCAACCGCCCAACGCCCGAGCGCGCGCGATTGTGGCGTGCCGTCGGTATCCAGGCAACCGAGCTGCGCAGGCGCACGGCCTTGGCGAGCGTAGGGCGGACGCTGGGCCTAGTCAAAGTGTCCAGTGTGTTACCCGCCCCACCCCGCTCCCTGCAGAGGGGAGAGCGCCGTTTTCCTAAAACACAGGGGTTGAGCCAGTCTGGACCCCAGGAGGTCGCCAGCTGTCTTCTGATGAGACCAGGGCCTTTGCTTGGCGCCTCAAGCTGCGGACTAGGCTCTATTTGGTCCACACACACACACCGCCCCCCATATGAATACATGTTTCCAAACCAAAGCAGCTTTGGAAAAAAAAAACATTTAAGTTGATAGAATGGTTAAGAACTCTCAGATAGTGTTGACCGAAGCGTTCACATATCTGGGAACTACTGAATTTCCTGATGCCTTAGCTATATTGCTAATATAGCTATTAATATAAACTATTTATCCTATGCAAGAACTTAAGCTGGGGTTTAAAGAGTAGATAGAAATGCCCATTATTTAGTTAGGTAGGTTAACTCTCATTAACACCTAAATCATGGTCTCCATTCAAAGGAACGCAACGCGCTTTAGGTAAAATCGACCCAGTTCAAGCTGGGTGAGGGTGCACACAGCAGTTTCAGTAACCCAGGCTGGGGCAAGGCTGGGCTTCATCTGGGCTCCGAGTTGGGAGAGCAGCCTGGGCAACATTTCGTGTTTCATGAAGTAACCAGGTCTGTCCCCACCCCACACCACCACCACAAAAATTTAGGCACATGGCCGGTAAAGCTGGAGATACGGAGAACAATCGGGGTATCAAGGCACTTATTCTTTTTATTCTTAGAGAAGTCTCTTGCAGGTTTTAATTTTGGCAATTTTTCCTAAAATTAATTATATCTTTAAAAAAAAAAATGTGCCTACTATTGGCCTTCAAAAAAAAATTTCCTCCAGAAGTCACTGTTTTGGGCGTTACTTAGGACTGAATCATTTTGCCTTTAATTAATATTTATCTATGGTATCAACCCCTTTGCTTTTCATTCTGTAACCAACATCCAATTACTTCAGTTTTTCAGCAGTGAAGAACCCACTGTCTACCTATTGGAGGGTCTGCTTTACCCGACCCACAGACAGTTGAAAGGAACTGGCCTCCTAAGCAAAGAACAAGCGTGTGGTTCCTGAGCAAGAAGCTCCTGCTCCAAGGGTGTCCTAAACAACAAATGATGGCGAGCAGACACTTAGGCTCTATTATACAGGCAAGGGAAGAAAAAAATTCATAAATGGCTAAACAATGTAAACGACGCAAAGGTGACTGACTTGGTGACTGTGTACCTGTGGGTTTAAAGGAGGTGAGCGCCAAGAGGCAGCAGAAGGCTGATGGAGGAACTAGGTGTGCATCCGTGAGCAACTACAGATGCACAGAGGAAGCAGCTGGGTCCCATTGTGCTGGCCCAGGTGTCTGACTTCCCCTCCCATCTTTGGGTCATTGTGGTCCTTGAAGGCAGCCATCTTCCCTGAGAGACTATCTCCTAATCACTGTGTGTGCAACGAGTGGATAAGGAGAACTAACGGCCAATTGTTTTGAGTATCAATTTCCTTTGATGGAGACTTCCAACTTCACAGATTAAAGATATGTGATTCAGAGAGCGGGTTTCTCACCACTCCAACTTTAAGTAACAATGTATTTAATTAGGTGGAGATACGAAATTTGTTGAATGCTTTTGAGAAATCAAGATGTCTTCACTCTAAAGGAGAAAAGCTTTCCTTCTCTGGTATTTGGACAATGACCTAAAACGGTTTCTGACATGCACTTAGCAGTCTCCATCACAAATTGAAGGCTCATGGCATGAAGACGCAGGAAGGGGGCAGCTTCAGCCTGTGGTACAAGCAAAGAGGCCTCACTCCACTCAGCAGTGCGCTCCCCACTTAGGTTCAAAGTAAACACACACAACCAAAAAGAAAACAAGGCTACAACTAACATTCACTTTATTCAATTCTGTTCTCTTAACTCAGAAGGCAACAAAGGACCACATAAAAAAGGGAGCATTTTTGAATATATGTACATAAAATTGGTCTGGGTACAGGCGTCACGGTGATAGAAAATTGACATCCCACATCACTAGTGCTCTAGTCCACTCCTACAACAGACACACCGAGGCCTTAGTCATTCACTTCCATCTACGGCACACCAGGACTGTCAGGATTACAAAGTGAGGCACCCATACAGACAGGGGTGGAAACACACAGCACCACGGTACTGTCTACCCTTATACTAAAGCCAAAGCCACTGTTGGAGAGTGTTTGAAAAAAGCCCTCACTCATGACAGCTGTTTAAAGATTTGACACAGCAGCGACACGCTGAAAACAGAATATCTGATTGGCAGGGCAAATTAAGTGTGTGGATACAGGGCAGCTTAAGCAAAGAACTTAGAGACCCTTCACAAAAGAGGTCTTTAGTAACACTTCAGTGGTACTCTGCTTCGTCTTTTCCCTTGATAATGACTGAACAGTTAAGATTCTAGGCTTGTTTTAAACAAGAACTTTGAATGTCACAATGTAAAAGCGAGGCATCACAGACTAGCCTGATACCCTCCATCCTGGAGAGGAAAGGAGAAAGCTACTTCGCAGCACCGTGCTGACAAGTGCCAGAGTTCTTGCTTAAGGGCACCAGCTCCTGTGTCTGTAAACACAACAGTGTAGAAAAATCCAAATGCATCTTCTGTGTTTGTCTTAAAAATTCATCTGTTCAACCTAAACTTAAGAACCTACTTTAATGGCACATCTGTGCAACACAGACGACATGCCTAATAGATAAATTCATCAGTGGAAAGTTACTGTTACTTGTGTGAGGGGAAGGACGATCTAAGACTTCACAGTATTAAACCAAATGTTGAAATAAAAATCACTTGTTCACATCTGCAATAGAGATGTCCTATCTCCTCCTTTCCCCCAGAGCACGGGAGTGGGGGTGGGGGGGCACGACTATAAACACAGAACTTTAAGGCTAGCTACACACACATTTTACACTGGCATTTTCTTCCGCTTTCATCTAAACTATTAGTACTTTGTAGTTTAAAAATCAATCCATAATTTGTTAATAGCGAACAACTATACATTTCAAACTGACCATCTGATCACTGGTCATGTAAAACTAATCCCAAATGGTGATTTGTCTTCAAATTACAAATAATAAAGCACAAAGGTCTTTCCTAGTAAACTTCCTTGAAGACTGGATTAGCCCAACACAAAATGAAGCAGAAGTCTTTAAATTCCCTGTAAAAACAGGCAGCAAATAGGAACACAGTTTCTGAACTGAGCAGTTTTCAATGTTCATGACATTGGTGACTAAAAGCTGTATGCCACCCCAGCAAACATTATGCACAATAAACCCTTATGAGGACATATCTAACTGAAAGCCCCAGGATAAAGCAGAGCTGAAAACCCTGGAGGAATTCCACAGTAAGAGAGCACAGAGTCTCCTGCCAGTAAAATGGGGGCAAATTTTGGTAACCTGTACCGTTTGTGTTTGTTTTTCAACAACACAAGGTTCATTTAAAATTTTGGAGGATTAATAATTTTAAACTTTTTGTGGTAGATCTATAAATTCTTTAAAATTAAAAATGGATCGTAAACAATGTTATATGCCCAACTCACTGACATCTTTCTCCCCAAAAGACTGGTTTTTATAGACATATCCAGGGCAGGTGTCAGGGCATTTTAAAATGCTAAGTCTTTACAGCAGGACTCAGTCTGTGAGTGAAGGGGGCTGCTGGAAGGACCTTACTTTACACACAGGAGAAAGAACTGTTACAAAGTGACAGTGTTAACACTGGATCCCATGGCAAGCACTGTTTCTGTTTCAAATATACTGCAGTTTTAAAACAAAATATTTGCTTATCACTTAGTGAATAAAAACAATAAACAAAAGCAGAACACATCGCTCTGAATATTGGTAGCTTATGTTTGGCTTTTGTACTTAAAAAGAGGGGGGGGGGGGACCAAACCTTAGACCTTCCCATCTATGGGTTTTAATACTCCATGGAATTCTTTTACAGTCTATGACAGCTTCTAACACTACCCTTACAATACACCTTCACCATTAAACACTGGGATGATGGACCAACCATCCTAGTCTCTTCAACTTCACGGCTTGAGTATTCAGTTCTCCATGATCTCACAGCACTTCTCCAATGCAACTCCTTCCTATGTAGAAGACCAGCTCAGGCTGCTTCCTTTCTACAAACAAAACTTAGTTTTATTTGCAGTTTTCCATAAACAAAAAGCTTTGGAAACTGAGATTTCCTGACGTTTTCACTGAGCCTCAGCTGTGCACACTGACTGTCGGGTGTTCCAAGCCCCACACCACAGCCTAACGTTAGCCTCCCAGCTGTCACAATGTGTCACAATGTGGGCTGTTGGTGTTATCCCCTAAGATTTCTCACCTAGCATGACACTTCTGGCCACTGCTGACAGAAAGAGCGAGCTGTATGGAAGGGGAGGAGACTAATGAAAATCTTCATTGGTAGTTTATCTAAGTATAGACATGCCCCTAACAAGCATAAAACCCCAACTCCCAATGCTGATCACTAGGAATATTAAATTATCAAAATTAAAAATAATTTCCTCATCTAGCACAACATACTATACAATATTACAAACACAGACACATGAAAACAATCGGGCAGTAGAAAATGTACAACAGCTTTGGTGTTACACGGAATAACTTCCAAACATGACTGTCTGTGAGGCACTCTGTCCATGTCCCTTCCCAGACTCCACTGCTCATTCGGCTCCTGGTAAGGACTGACGAGCCAAGGACAGGATGCGGTTACCTGGTGAGAATTGCTGGCAACACCATCAACTGTGCTCCACAAGATGTCACTCAAAGTCTCGCCTATACACTACTGCTCTGTGGCACATTTCCTGTCGAGATCACAGCAGGTCCAAAATAAAGTGACAACTAGATTTAATAAATTAATATACATTTGTTAAAGATGTACAATGCACATTCTGTTTAATCCAAGGTTTCAGGGCGTCAAGGAACTCCTATTTACACATGTACAGAGGTCAGATAGCAGTGGTGTCGGCAGATGCAGGGAGGAGCAGCAGTGCCGGACGTGCTGCTCTCTGAACGCTGAGGACACAAGTCAAGTACAGTAACTTAAAACAACGCTGAGAGATCACAGGGAGAATCTCCAAAGTGAGAAGTCCACAAAAAAGGACACGGAAAGGCAAGGAGAAGGTCAAGGAGCTGAGATAAGCACTTTATTCTTGGGACGACTGTGGAGGTGGTGTGGACGGGCCTTGCTTGCCAGATTTGCGCTCATAGTTCACCAGGCGCTGCCCCACAAGGTACCTAGAGTGCAAAAACAGGGTGGTTACTTTCCTGTATGACTGACACTCTCTCTCTCTCTCTCTCTCTCTCTCTCTCTCTCTCTCTCTCTCTCTCACACACACACACACACACTCTCTCTCTCTCTCTCTCTCTCTCTCTCTCTCTCTCTCTCTCACACACACACACACACACACACACACACACACACACACACCATTCTTGCAGGGAGCTGCCAGTGACACCTTGTTAAACGTACTCAGATCCACTTACTAGCACTCTCTCAAAAGGCAGGCCAGAGAAGAGCAAGGTGCAGCAAAGTCTTAGGTCGGGTGTGGTGTGTGGGAAAGTGCCAGAGGGTGGAGACTGCACACGATGTGCAGTGCCTTTACTGCAGTGGGGAGCTGAGGTCCAGAGTGGGTGCAGCAAACAGATGAAGAGCATTTTCTTGTTTCCATTGGTTAGGGCTCACACTACATAAGCCACCTTAGTGTTCAGATTTTAGGAAGCAGCCTACAGACATGACGGGCAAAGGGCTGGGATGTGAAAAACTCAGGACCTGAAACACTTTGGTTCTAGAGCAAAGGAGCAATGGAGGGAGCTGGTGAGACTGAATCATGTGACCGAACAGAGGAGTCTGCTAACTTACACGCTGTGAAGAGGGAAAGGCGATGGCAAACAGGGTGGGCTCTAGTTGTGAGGAACACAGTGGGGAGGCTGGAGAACCTCCACAAGGAGAGGAACATCTGCCCACCCGCAGCAGGACAGAGGAAGAGCTGCAAAGAGTAAGCAGATGTCCTGGGCCGCGACGCCTGAAGGTGGCAGGAGACAAAGCCAAGGGCATCAGCTGTCAGAGCTGGGCACGTGTATGTGGAGGCACCCGCTGCAGGCTCTGGGGCAGACCGGGGTGGGCCAGGAAAGCCATGCAGGTGCGTGCTCAGACTAGTGCATGCACGGAGCTGTCAGGCACAGAGGGCTGGGACCCCAGCTGATTTTTCAGTGATACAGGATGGTAATGTCGTGCCACGATTATTCTGAGGATAGGAAAGCATCCCACGACAAAGGCTTGGCACATGTTAAGAGGCTCAATACGGCCAGCTCTGGATTCTCACGATCATCTTCTAACCATTTCACGCATCTCTTTTCTGTCAATGCACACAATCCTCAAGACATCACTCAGCTTCTGCTGTTTATAAAGCTCACAAGTCTTACTGCTTCTGTATCCATGACCTCAGTATCTTAATTCTTTTTTCATGAAGTTAATCATTCTTTACCCCACTGCTCCCCGACAAAGCAGTGTTTTTTGAAACGGAGGATTTTATAAATGTCCTAAACTATGGTGCTATCTCGCAGAATACATGGAGCTCTATCCAGTACACATCATCACATGTACGTCACATCATCAGGATATGTCAAGAATGCGGGCGACAATGAACAAGCAAAGAAATACAAGTATATACACACTAAGTGATGGTGATTTGCTCAAGACACAAACTCATTCAATGACAGAAACAAGATTCTGAACTCATGTTCTACTCTTTCAACCTCCCTCCCTCCTGGAAGTCCATGTCCCCTTCTCTCTGTACCTCCTACAGATCAAGCTATGCCAAACGGTACATACACAGACACACAGCACATGCTAAAGAGTGCACTGGGCCACCGAATGGGAAATAAAGCGTGGACACTGGAACCCAAACCTTCTCCTCTTGGTGACACGGAAGAAGGAAGGTGGTGACGGGAGGGAGAAGGGATGACTGAGAGGGAAGAGGGAAGAGAAACAAAAATGATGCTTGAAAATACTATGATGAAGCAGTATTCTGTCTGCTAATTAAAAAATAATACACACATTAAGAGAGAGGTGAGCCCAGAGCTTGAGAAGACTGAAAAGGGTAAACATGAGGAAGGAAAGAGGTAGGAAACTCTGCAGTACTCCTACCAAAGCAGTACTTCAAAACTGACCACACTGAAAACCATCCTCTTTGATCCTGCAGGGGCACTGTCCTTTATACTCCGTCTGTCGGTACTTGTATTTGTATGTCATTACAGTTTTCAGAGACGCCTTGAACGATTTAACTTTCCTTCTTGAAAACATTTCTCTTAGTATCCTCAGAATAAGGAAGGCGGCTATGGACTCGGACTCAGACAGGCATGTACCAATGACGGGCAGCACTGTCAGCACTGACGTGATGGCTCCCAGGCCATCAGGCCCAGGCAGTTATAAACTTGCTTTCTTTGTAAGACACATGAGAGCACAGGACTCAGACTGCTCTGAAGCCATCGAAGTTCCCTAGTTTGATCCTTCCCAGGATGCCCTCCTCTCCAGCCACAAACACTCCATGCACTCAATCTGTTAGCTAACCCTGTTAATGCTACATACAAAGTACGCCCTCTTCATTTTTCTCATGGTTTATCATATTGAGCACAAAACCCACAAATGACATCACCTTAAGAGTAGCTAGATGAACAGAATTCTGGACTTACTTGTCATTTTTAATGTGTTCATAAAGGCGCTTAAACTGGCGGACCTGGAAGGACAGGATCCCCATCAACACAACGACCATCAATAAAAACGGGTAAATCCGCCGGTGGACTAAGTTCTGCATCTCCGCAGTAACACCTGGTCAACCAAACAAAGACAGTCTTATTAAAGCAAAAGAAAATGGACTAGTAGGCCTGTGGACTACGGTGAGGTCTGGCCTAGGACAGCAGAGAGACTTCACAAATGCTCTCAGACTCGAGGACTACACACAGGCAGTGAGTCTCACACTAACATCTGCTTCTTTTCTGTGAAATAACTTGAGTGCAGGTAGGTGCTTCACAAGTTTCATCAAATGCAAACATCCTGGACTCCACAAGCAGTTGGTGGTGTCATTTATGTATTTCAGCTGTATCACCATTAAAAACTGAAAATACTGTGCTTATACTATACAGAGAATGAACTCAATGGTAGAGTGCTTGCCTAGCCTAAGTGTGGCCTTAAGTTCCATTTCAAGCACTGAAAACAAACAAACAAACACTGTGCCTAAAAGATAGGAGATCTGACTAGGGATGAATTGGTACAGTGGTTGGCCAGCTGGGTTCGATACCCAGCAGCATTGCATAAAACCAGTCAGTGGAACACACATATAATCCCAGTGAAAGGGAGACAGAAGCAGGAGAACAGAAATCCCAGGTCCTCCTCACCTATACACCAAGTTCAAAGGCAGCCTAAACTACCTGAGACCCCACCTTCCCACAATTCCAAACACAGTATATGATCAAACATGTATTTGTTTTTATAACACTCAAATACTTCCTTTTCAACTTCCAGCTTGAGAATTTTAACTCTCCTTTGGAATAGGGGAGGGTTTAAAACCAGAGCAAGTATTCTGAAGGAAGTCTCACAACTGGTTTACCCTAAACATCATTCATCTACTGTGGTGAAAGGTCATGCACTCTGGAGCCCAGCGCAGCTAGAATCTCCCTTTCCTCTTCTTAAAATTTACAATTTGAGGAAGATGTTCAATCACTATGAACTTCAATTTCCTCACCTCTAAACTGAAGTTGATAAAAACCTTCAAGAGGTCTTCCAAGAACAAGAGACAGGGGTGGGGAGATGGGCTACACAGCAGAGGACCTGGGTCTGACCCTGAGCCCACAAGGGAAATTTTGGCATGATGGTGACACTTGTAGTAACATTGCTGCAGAGGCAGAAACAGACAGATCCTTGGCATTCAATGGCTAGCCAAGGTTGCCTATTAAGTGAGCTCCAGACCAATGAAAGACCCTGTTTCAAAATAAGATAGATTGTTCCTTATTGTTACCTAAGCAACAATATCCAAAGCTGCTCTCTGGCTTCCCCCAACACACAAACACACCATGAAGCATAACAACAGTAACTACGTAAAGCACCAAGACAGTGCCAATAAGTGCTTTATTATTCCTTTACTACTGCTACCCCTTTGATTATGAGTTTCCCAAGAGGTATAATAAAATTTACTTTTCTCCTTTTCATTGAGACAGGATCTTGCTATGTAGCACAAACTGGCCTCAAACTTAAGATTGTCAAGCTTCAGCCTCTTAAGTACTTGGATTATTAGGCTTAGTTATTAAAATAATTAATAAAATAAATTAATTGGAAATTTCTAATCCTTCCCTATGACAGTTTAGGTGTGGAAATCAAATAGTAATTTTGTGTGTGTGTGTGTGTGTGTGTGTGTGTGTGTGTGTGTGTGTGTGTGTGTGTGTGTTTTGAGACAGGGTTTCTCTGTGTAGCTTTGGCTGACCTGGAACTCCCTCTATAGACCAAGCTGGCGTCAAACTCAGAGATCTGCCTGCCTCTGCCTCCTGAGTGCTGGGATTAAAGGCGTGTGCCACCAATGCCCAACTTTAAATCGTGATTCTTGTGTATACAGTGTTCTGCCTGCATGTGTGCCTGCAGGCCAGAAGAGGGTACCAGATCTCATTACAGATGGTTGTGAGACACGATACGGTCACTGGGAATTGAACTCAGGACCTCTGGAAGAACAGCCAGTGTTCTTAACTGCTGAGCCATCTCTCCAGCCCCCAAATAGTGATTCCAACTCTACATACTATCAATGGGGAAACTGTAACATACTTCAATAAACATAGTAATATTTTAAAAAAAAAAAAAAAAAAAAAGCCAATAGGATATTCCAAACAGCCAAAATAGCAACAAACTAACTTTGGTTTAACGTTAGTATTTTTTTTTTGTTGTTGTTCTTCTAATAAACGTACTCTTTGAATTACCTACCTAGTAAAGGAACCACACCAGAAGCTATGACATACGGTACACACAGGGAAAGTAAGAGCACGGAGATCACTGGAGCCGCCAGCTTACGAATGATATAATGAAGGTCGATGTTCCGAATGCCATTCGCATAAACCTGAAATGTTAAAAAGCAATGGTTACGGTGTAGGTCATTAAATGTTCAGAGGATAAAGGTGACTGTCATCAAGTTTGATCTCTGGGACCCACAGAACAGCAGGAGAGAACTGACTCTCCCAACTTGTCCTCTAACCATCACATGACTGCTGGGGTACCCAGGAAACCCCAATCATCTTAGAAAAATGCTGCTATGTAGTTCTGCAGGAGAAAAAAATGGATGAAAGTGGGAAACCTTGAAAATGAAAAGCACTGTTGTAGACAGAGAAATAAGACAGAACTGTCTTTATTCTCTTCTCTTGGCTTCACGGCTTCTTAGAAGCCAGGGTGTGGCCCAAGCCAAGCCCTTATTCCAAGATCTGAAGAACAAGCAGGCTTAAGCCTCTAAAGACATGGTCTACCTCCTAGCAAAGCAACCTGCATGTACTATCACTAAGGAGCAGGCATCCCCGTGCTTCTCAGTCAGCCCTCATTATTTTCCTCATCTTGTGTCCCCTTGTCCCACGCCCCCCCACCCCCCACCCCCCGACTCTAAAATGCAACAGACAAAGGATCCCACAAACAATAACCTTTTGTGGCTCCCAGCTACAAATAAACACTATTTCCAGAGGTCTTTGCAAAGGTCAGAGAGTTTCAATTGGGAGACATTCCAGTGTACAAGCTCCTACTTCTACTAGCAGGGCTATGCTGCCACAGGCACACACATGGTAGCCTTCTGATGTACTATTTCCTGGCCCCACTCTTGGTCTAAGAATCAACAGCTTGAGGGTCCAGGACTACCTTCAATGATTTTCTCATGTACGCTGGCCAGAGAGAACTACTGACTTTAATTTCTAGACATCAGGAAGAGGTGGGTCTTAAAACTGCTGCAGACCTGTAAGACTATCTATCTAGCAATTTCCTAACAATAAAAAAGCTGAGCTACTCTGTAGTACATTTTCTAGATAACTAAAGTTTAAAAAAGCAAGTATAAAATAAATCTCTTCGTAGGCTATTTGGATAGAAGACATCTTTCTGAAATAAATTACTGTACATCCTATTGGTTAGCATTCAAAAGCACAATCCACTTTTTTCAAGGTTAGCACCATAATAACCAAGTTACCTGACAGTTCCCTAATAGAGCAACTGTCTTAGACACTATGTAACCAGAGTATTCCTAAGCAAGCCTGCCTCTATCTGTTATTGGAGTTTTGTCTAGTACAGGTGTAGAAGTAGGAATACATCAGAATATCTGCAGTGGAAAAATGACAAGGATCAGTTTTCCTTCACTTTAGACAAACCTGTAGGTATTTTAATTTACTGGCTAACCTCTGGGTGAGTTATGGGTGACTGACAAAAACCCACCATGGTGTGTGAAATCAGAATGAGCACTCAAGTGCCTTGACATCCTCAGCATAAGTATGGCAAGCAGCACCTGAAGCAGCACTTGTAGGAAATCCCCCTTTTCGCTCTTTACATAAAAGCAAGATACAAAGGGTGGCTCACCCTCCTGAGCCTACTAAGAAGGGCAAGTGTAACGCAGAGACAACATGAACCTTTATAGGCCTAGAAAGGACCACAGGAAACAACACTGATGAACCTCATTATGCCCTCTCTCGGCTTTTTCAACAGGGTCTCATGTGGCCCAGGCTGTTCCTGAACTTGCTATATAACTGAGGATGACCTTTGAACACATGATTTTCCTTTCACATCTCAAATGTTGTAAGTCAGGAACGCAGCAGCACACATGGCTATGGACCACTTCTTTATCATTTCTCTTCTTCTCCCAAGAAGCCGATTACGGTTTCAAAATTCCTTTTCTTTGGTTTATCTAAAATTTTGTTAGTCTTTCTTAAAAAATAATGTTATCAGCTAGAATTCAAAGCTACCTCTTTAATAATTACTTATTCTCAAGGCATATATTACTTTAACAGCCATAATATGAGAAAACAAAAGTGCCTCCTCCTTAAAAAAGGAAAAAGAGGCAGGCAAGCTGGCCACGTGGGTAAAAGTACTTGCTATGCAACCCTAATGACCGAAGTTTAATCCGAGAACCCCACAGTGGAAGGAGAAAACCGACTCCCAGCACGTGCACACACGCACGCATGCACAGAGAGAGAGGAAAAAAACTGTATGTGCACATTAATGAGAATAGAGAGCTCAGAAAAGCAGAAACATGAAAACTAAAATTCCATTAGCTAAATACAACCAGGACCTATTTCCCAGCAACTTTCTCTGAAACTGACTTCTTACCTGTTCAATGACAGTTTTCAACCACCACTGAGGACCCATCAGAGTGATAGCTGCGATAATTTTGGCATGCAGCACTCCTAGTGCCCAGTCCTATGGTTAGAGAAAATCAACAACACTTAACACATCTTCACTGACTTTGACGAAAGTCTACACGATGCTGTTCAGTTTCAGAACAGAAGCTGCACAGGACTGGGAATGCTGACAGCTTCTGGGAGAGAGAGAGTCAGTTTTCTTTAAGAGTTCTACGCTGACCAGGAGGAGGCAAACAGATCTCTATGAGTTCAAGGCCAGCCTGGTCTACAGAGTGAGTCCCAGGATAGCCAGAGCTGTTACACAGAGAAACTCTGTCTTGGGGAGAAAAAAAAAAAAAAAGAAGAGTTCTTCGCTGGTGGGTAAAGGCCACACACCCACAAGTATATACGGGTAGCACATATTTGATGGATTAAAAATACTTTTCTTCCCAAAGGAACAAAGTTGGGAGCCAGTGAGAGAAGGGGGGATGAATCTGGGAAGAGTGGAGGGAAGGAATGAATGTGATCAAAATAAAGTGTACAAAACTCTCAAAAAACAAAGAGCGGGGATTAATATATAAAAGCTCAAGATAAAGATAAATCTTTTAGAAACCTACATTATTCTCTCAAGAGAATATAGAAAAGTCTGGGCATTAATGGAGACCCCAACAAGCGAATAAAATGAATGCTATTATTTTATCAACCATACTTGTTGCTTGTCCTGTGTTATTGGTATGGACTGACCAAGTTATGTTGTAATAAGACATCTGGGGCCTAAGAAATTACTCCAAAGGCTCACAAGCTCAGGTATTTGTGGTGTTCCTGAACTGTTACCAGATCAAGACTATTTTCCACTCCCAGTACCATTGAAACTAAGGTCCTCATGGTACCCTGCCTCCAACCTCTCCCCTTCAGCTAGCCAGTGACTACCCTACCCGTCCCATCCCATCAAGACACTTTAAACAATGTACATCAGATCCTACAAGCATTAGTCCTTGCTTAGAAACATAAATCCTCATGACGACACAAAATACTCCCTTACATTTTTTTCTTAATTTCATTATTTATTTTGGGGAGACAGGGAACAAGTGCATCTCATGGCACATGTGTGGATCAGTTCTTCCATGAATCTGTGAGTCCATATATGTGAGTCCTGGACAGCAAGCTCAGTGAAGAGCAACATTTCAATCCAAAAGTATTCTGAGGGAGGGATTTGTAGAGCCTTTATATTTTAAAAGCAAGAGCAAAGTCATTACTTTAACATCTTTACAAGGGTTCCCAGAACTGAAAAACTAGCTTCCTAAACCAACTGTAAAAAGTAAACTAAGATATTCAAAGCTATTTTTTCTGATCTCAAACCATTAGCAACAATCACAAGGATAAGACACACATACCTGCCAAGGGTAGAAAAGGGGAGTCTGGTCAAGAGGGACCCTCAGAGGAGCAACAATAACCAGCTCAAACAGGAGCCCCAGTAGCAGTGGGACAACTCCGGCCAGCAGCACAGCAACTATCAAAGTCTTCATGATCTAGGAGCAAACAGGACACCTCATCATTACAGAGGAGACTCCGTTATAACAAACTCTAGTCCACTATCAGGCCTGATGCCCATGGGCAACTGTGCTATTTTAAAAAACATCTACACACACTTTTATGTTAGATACTTCAGTGGAGTTTCTTTTTTTAACGCATATATGTACATGTCCTGGAACATATGCAAATAGGGGCCAAAGGACCATCTCAAATGTCACCCCGTCCTTTAAGAAAGAGAGTCTCACTGGCCCAGAACTCATCAATTAGGCTAGGCTGGTTAGCCAGCGAACCCAGGCAGCAAGTACTCCTGTTTCTGCCTCTTCATAACTGAAATTACAAGAACACATCACCATACCCAGGATGTTATGTGGGTCCTGGAGACTGAATCTGGGTCCTTCCACATTGTTAGGCAAGAGTTTTATCAGACTAGTCATCCCCAAACCCATGAAGTGAACTTGTTGGAATGCATGAATGCAGAGCTCTAGCTGCAACAAAAACTATTACTACTATGGAATATTGCTGTAAAACAAAATTTTTCCAAAAATTTCATTTACTGTTCTATACAACTAACAAGATGACTTTGCTGTTTTCCTCAAAATATCCTTCTCAGTACTTGACTTTTATCTGCCTGCAAAAAAAATCTACTGATTCACCAGAGCACTGACCTAACAGCTACCTAACTCATAAACTGATCTGAGCCCTCAGATTCATCCTAACTCTATTTAAAGAAATTAATCAAGCCAATCAGACTGACCACATTAGAACAGTCTGGTTTTCTGATGAAAAAATAATCTGACCAATACATTAACGACTAGAGCTAGTGTATTTACTATGCAGCTTTAGAATTTGGATTAAGTAGCAAAATAAGAACAAATTGATAAAAGGAACTACAAAATACTTACAATGAAATCAGTCTTACAGTGACTCTGGGTTCTGGTGACCTCTTTACAATGTGGTTTCAGTGGACACAACTATTCTAACATATGACCATACATGGGATTGGTAGAGTAATACATACTACCTCTTTACATGGCATTTGTGACGATATAAAAGACTACCAAATAAAACTAAAATTAGCTGGTTTCTGTATTGAACATTGTTAAGTTGCTCATTATCCTAAGGATTAAGTAGCAATGAACTCCCTTCACTCATAATCTACAATAAATCTCTCACTACACACGTGGATTTTATCAATACACAGTAATGATACAATGGTGGAAAAAGGAAATATGCTAGTTTGATTAGAACACACCTCATATACACAGGTATTAATGAGTTAGCATGTAGGTGCAAATAAAAATTATAAAAATTAAGAATGGTTTCAGCATAAATATATAAACTCTAAGAGAAAGCAAAATATAAACTCAGATTACCCAAATGACTACATAAAGAAGTGCCCTACCGTGTTCATCAGCCCAGCCAACAGTGTGTACAGGTATGCATGCCCACACCCAGGTAAGGATCTAACTGTCTTTGACTTTGTGTGAAATCAGGGTTTGAGATTACTTGTTCATTACTTGTGCATTCACATCTCCAAAAGCATTTTCTATAATTCTTAATTATTTCACAAGATCACTTAGCAGCATTCTTCTGTTAACTCAAGTGCATCTGGGTACAGAACTGTGGCTTTCAAGTGAAATGGAAGGTTACTACCTTAAAGGAACAGTCATTCTGACAAAAAGATAAACTCTCCTGAAAGACAGTGACAGAGAGAAGATAAATGGGAAGTAGCTGTTAAAGCATTGACGACCATCAGACAGGACCAATCTCTTACTACAGAAACCTACCATGAGGGACCACTCTTTAACCTTCTGGAAAATCACTCTGCGTCCTTGCGGCATCCAGGCCACCAGCACCGTCACCGCCCTTATGGTTAGCCAACATACATAGAGACCACAAGCAGCCGTGTACAGCTCGTGGATTTTGGCAGTCCCCGTCCAAAATGACATTAACCAACGGCCAGCAAATACTGAAAATAGAAAGGCTGACAAATGAGACATGTGGCTAGGTAAAGAGAACTGTAATCTTGACATTCTGTAAATATTTTCACATCAGAATAAACAAAAACAATTCTCTAGAAAACAGAATCACTTCATTAAGAAATACCTGAACACAGGGAATCAATGAGCCGACTCTCCCAGAAATGCACGCTGGCATGCCATGCCCTTTACCAATTTCCCCTGTCCTATCCTGGGAAGTTAGGAGCATTGGTGCTTTCATTATTTTTACTGCCAACTAAAATTATGAGCTAATAGGATAAAGATAGAAATTTTATATTGTTTGTGCTGTCAACACTTTATCTAGGAACCTTATAAACAATTTAGGTTTTCTTCCAAATAATCCTGTCATTTGCACAGAACACTCAGTTTTATAAAATAAAGGAGTGGGCACAATAACATTTCAAAACACAGTATCAAAGAATACTGTATAAACCTTCTTTTAAAAAATCAACACCAAAATAGAACAACAAGACTGGTTTGAAATCTCCCTAAAGGTTGTTAGTTTTGTGCTTTGTCTTCTGTTTTGAGACAGGGCTTGACACTATAGTCGAAGGTGGTCTGAAATTCAAATGCAGTCTTCCTGCCTCAGCTTCCTGAGTGCTGGGATCTCAAGTGTGTATCACAGGGACAGCAAAGACTGGTTGGGAATAAACTCTATGGTACAGCCACCCAGTAAACTGCTCAAGCATATCATTTGTAGGATTTTTTAACTTTCTGTACATAACTGATTGTCAATAAAGCTGACTACAATCTCTAGTGTTCTCTTATGGACTGCCTTCCTTTCCAGTACTGTGCCTGAACACCTAAACAGAGCTGGTCAGTGCATGAGCACTTTCACCTATCCTCTCATTCATGCTCCGATGGTCAACCATTCATCCAACACAGACATGACCTTCACCTCAAAGTGAAGAAGCAAGGCTCAGCCACAGGCCTTGACCCAGCAGTTACAGAGTAGAAGATAGATCTGAATGTGTGTCTACATGATAAAGCTCATGTTTTTGCCTGGTAAACCGTATAATACCTCTAGTCAAACTAAGCTGGCTCAACAGTCAAACATTACAAGCCATACCATAATAAGCACAGACTTCTCATCATCTCACAAACTAGTCTGAACATGGAAATAGCTCTTTTACAGACAAACACTGCACTGGGCGTACAGTAAGGCATTCGTTAAGCCTGAGGTTCAACCAACAAAAAAAGAGGATGGATATATTTGTTCCATGAAATAAGTAAATGTGCATATTAATCCTAAGACACCAAAATCACCACTGACACCCTGCCAAAGTGTTTAGTGCTCTTTGTAAGTGTCCACTCTAGGGTTTGTCTCTGAAATGTCTCTATTAGTTTGACATTTAATGGCCAATTTCTATTCTCTCTCTTCCTTCTGTCCTTCTCTCCCTTCCCTCTGCTTCTGAGAAGACGGGTAGCTTTCAGCCAATCAGTTAAGTTGTAGCTAAGGGAAGTAACATATGGGAAGAAGCAAGACTCCATTAGCCTCAAATGTGCACCTTGTCAAAGCTCTTCTGTAATGAACTAAAACTACTCTTTCTACCATGTAGGACTAGATTAAAGGAAAATGTTTAAATAACCATATTCAATGATGCTGAATTACTTTCATATTACTAAATTCAAACATAAAAACTAGTTTCTTTTATTTATTTTTTAAATACTGGTAAAACCATGGGAATGGAACATAACAACTCTGAGGATGTTCACATTGTAGCTAGGTAGTTAGCCAGCTGGGCTGGAAGAAGGACAAGGAAGCTTCAAGTCTTACAAGGTCAGAAGTCTTCCCGTAGAGTGTTCAGCCAAGAGGACGTTTGCATCACACATACCCCCAGTCCCCACGGCTCAGAGACCATTGAGGAAGAGGGAACAGAAAAGGTCAAACACAGCAGAACAGGCCCACTACACTCACAAACTCACAGCAGCTGTGTTTGCTGGCACATGATCTCAACAGGATCAAGCCAATCGACTTCTAGCACCGAGTAGGAAGGAGTTCATGAGCCCTACCCCTAACTGGGGAACAGCTGATGGCTACTAGGGAAGACTCTGTTTTCTGTAAGGGTAGGGGCTCCTGACAGGTCGACCACTCTATAGTGCTGGGCGGTGGTGGCACATGCCTTTAATCCCAGCACTTGGGAGGCTGAGGCCAGTCTGGTCTACAGAGCAAGTTCCAGGACAGCTAGAGCTACACAGAGAAACCCTGTCTCGAAAAATCAAAATAAAATAAAATTCTCAAAGAATCAATAAAAATCTTTTAAAAGTCTCCATGTAGAAATAGTAAAACTTCACTTTTAAGCAAATGAAGGTAAAAATCATAATTTCTCCAAATTAATAATTTTTTTAATTTTTAGAAACATCACTTTAAATTAATTTTAATGTCCCTAGTTATTCTTTCCCAGCCTTATAACTACTCATGGAACAAATTTTAATACAAATTTGATGTATAAAATTATTGAGCTAGTATTATAATCAAGAATCATTCACTATACCATTTAGTGGTTAATAACTATCAGTATTATTTGGAAAGTCTTGACTGGACATAAACAACAGGACAAGTTATTCTGTGATTTGTCACTGGCTTTGTACACTCCATCCCACTGATAGCTGACCTCTGGAGAGGACGGCAAGCTACTGTATCCAACCAGAGAGGTTCACTGGTTAGATGAAGAAATCCTGCTGGTTGGTGGAAATTTTTAGCAAAGTCAAGGCCAGAGAAGATCAACATTTGTGAATCCCAGAGTTGAGGAAACAGTCTAACTTTATAAAGTTCTTTACATACTGACTGAGAAAATGTCTTAAGTCTTACAAATGACTTTGAAAACCCACAGTATGATGCACCATGAAAACTGAGAGGCTGTAGTGCCATGCTCTAGAATAAACCCACAACTGTTTTTGGAGCTGGTGAACCTATGCACTGTGGAGTCCAACAGGATGAAGTACCCCTAAGGGATCAATAGCCTATGAACCAAACGACTATTTCCATTTCTATTTGACGACAAATCTCTTCTCCATAAGATATACCCTGCTTTGAGAAAAGAATCTTAACATTTAATAGCTGAATGCGAGGATAAACTCATACCTGGTAAGGTAAGGCAAATGAGGCTGGCAATTAGTAATGTTATGCACATGAAGACAATCAGCAGAAATATCTGCAAGAAAAAAACAGCGGTCGTAAGTGGTTCACATGTCCTCAATGTATTCTGCTACTCCTCAAAGAATCCACATAACACTCCCACTATAAAAGCCTGCCACTGGGAAAGGGACACATGCCTGTAATCCCAGAATTGATGAGGAAGAAAGAGGAGAGGGAGGCGGCCTGCACCTGTGCTCTCGGGGGAGGGAGGCGGCCTATGGAAAGTAAGTGTTTTCACACAATCCGATAGACCCACAATAAAGAAGCAAACATTTATACTCAGTAAAACAAACTCAACCAAAATTCAGTATTAACAAATTTAAAATATCCATCCTTCTAAACAGTGCTGTTCAATTAGATGTCCTGTGTGGTGATAGAGACATCTAGTTCTGCACTGTCCAACACAGCAGCCACTGGCCACGTGTGGCTATTGAGCTCCTGACATGTGAATAGTGTTGTGTAATGATTTTAAATTTTATTTTCATTACTCTTAACTATAAATAAATACATATAGCCATTGGCTACTGTCTTGGGAAGTAACGATGGAACAACAGTGCACACAACAGCACACACAGGGAAGAGGAGCCCCCTCTCCTGGGCTGAAAGGCTGCACTGTAGTTCATTTTCTACCTTACCAGGTACACCTTCCCAAGACCAGAGGGCAGAATTCTTGAAAAAAAGCTCATTAACACTCTAACTTTGCCTGCCTGAACAGCCTTCGTGATTCTGTCTCCAATGGCCTTTTTCCCCCTAATTCAGCAAGAGGGCTGAGTGAAGACCACGGAATAATGAAACAGGTGTTCACTGTGAGGTCTGCTTTTAGGATCCACAGAAAAAGGAACCTTCTTGTTTCCTTCCCCACTGTAAGCAACATTTTCTAGAATATGTTGTTGCAACAAAATAGATGTGTTTCTCAGTAGGCAGGAAGCACAAAATCACGAGTGCCAACTACTGTACACATGATGTTCAAGACTCTCCACTTGGCTGCAGCCCATCCAAGAGTCCTGTCTGCCACTGCTTCCTTTGTCCCTCATCTTTCCTCTGCATACACCCCCATCCTCTAAATTACAATCAGTTATCCCCAGTTCCAAGCTTACCATGTCCCAGGTGCCCTTTCCTGGCATATGCCTGGAATGCCCTTCCTACTTTCCACTTCTTAATCTGCTTGCCCTTTCAGCACTAAAGACAGCTTGGGTATCACCTTCCCCATGAAGAGTTCTATGCACTTGTATTACAAACCAGTGCCCTCAGTAAACATCTACTCTGACAACCCCAATCTGCTATTATTTGGTTTTGATTTTTAATCTCCCAAAGTTCTCTGAAAGTGGTTTCAGGGCAAAGACTGCATGCATGATCTCTATAATCCTAATACTCATCAAAAATACCACAGACACTCAAGGTGTGCTTAGACAATGGCTACATATGACCCACAGGTAATCGAAAAATAAGATGACTATTTTTACAAAAAAAAGAACTGAGGATAAGAGGTTTAAAAAAATCTACCCAAATTTCAAAATAATCAGACTCATAACCTCAAACCATTATAAACAGGGATTTGAAATACAACAAATTGCATGTAAATGGCACTAATCATCAGGTTAAATTTCTGACAGGATTGTGAATCACAGAATGACTGCCAGCTTCAAGACCATGAAACAGGCATATTTTCAGCCAAGCTGGTCTTCAGTTTCATTAGATATCAACATGAGATGACCACCCTCATCTGGCACATGCCAGGTCCTTAAGTATATACTGGACATGGTAAGCTTGCAATTACAGATAACAGAATATATTTAGGAGATGGTATATGCAGAGGAGAGGTCTGGGATGGGCAGGAGCCAGAGAGAAGAGCCTTGAAGACCATACACACACTACTCCACACTCACTGCATTGTGCTTTGTGGGCCTTTGCCCTACTGAGGAACACAGTTCTGTTCAAATCCAATAGTTTCAAGTGGTGGGGATTAAATCAGAGGCAAACACTAACATGTCATTACAGTTCCTGACACACACCTGAAATGTTATCCATCTCGCTAGCTTCTAATTTACAATCTTTTTTTCTCAAACAACAAGAGCTAAAGTCCATAGAATCCTAATTACACACAGTATCCATCTCTAAAACCTGGTAACTTATTTTGAACATCAAAGCTGCATGAGTAATAAAATAGGTTTGTTTCCAGGAACCATAAAGCATAACTACACAGCACCAATTTAACAACATTAATTCTCAAAAGAAAATTGAAAGAAAAGACTAATATACAGAAATCAGGCTATATAGACTTACCCTGAGTGGGAAATTAAAAGGCCGG
Source organism: Peromyscus maniculatus bairdii (assembly GCF_049852395.1). NCBI lineage: Eukaryota > Metazoa > Chordata > Mammalia > Rodentia > Cricetidae > Peromyscus > Peromyscus maniculatus. The sequence continues at coordinate 8,756,340 of NC_134866.1, read as the reverse complement.
CGGTAAGGCTGAAAGCCAACAGGTCCTCCCTGCTGGAGTATGGCTTGGTGGGCTGCATGCAGACCCTCCCCAGCAGGAACAGCATTGTTGTTTCGAGCAGGCTGGTTGTTGTTGACCTGCTGATTTGCACTGTTCTCATTTTCTTCCTGGTCTCCCAGTAAGTAGGAATGAAGGTCCCTACATAGAAGTTACACCAGTGAGTCTCATTTCAGGTCAGAGTGACAATGACAAGCATAGTGTACTTTCTTAAAGGACAGAAAACGTGTATGTGGATTCTATAGAGACCATTGCTCCTGCTATCTAGACTAAATGCTAGTGTCTGCGTCAAATTAAACTCTTCCAACTATGTTAGCTAGCTTGTGGGACACTCCACAAATTCAACCTATTTTGTCTCCTCACCCAACATCTGGGAAAAAAGTCAGTGATTTAGAGGAAAACATAGACAGTTGGCATTAGGCTCCAGAGTGAAAATCTTTTTCTTCTTCCCAAATGATTGCTGTGTCTCCTGTACAAGCTACAAATCAATTTAGACAAGGATAGCACTGGAGAGAAGGATGGTGTTTTATCAAATATAACCAACTCTACACCACACAGTAATTTGCCACAGTTGGCCAAATATTTCACAGAAACTCCCTTATCTCATAGACTCAATAAATTCAGCTCAATAAATACAAATGGTTGTGGGGATTAACCCTGATCATCAACCTGACAAGATCTAGAGTCATAGTGTTGGCCAGTTTTATGTGTCAACTTGACACAGGCTACAGTCATCTGGGAAGAAGGAACATAATAAATTAAGAATATGCCCCCATGAGACTGGCCTGTGAATAAGCCTATAGTGCATTTTCTTGATTAGTGATTGATGAGGGAGGGCCTATCCCACAGAGGGTGGGTGCCATCCCTGGGTGAGTGGTTTGGGGATGGGGTGAGTATAAGAAATAGGATGATAAAGCCCTAAGAACCAAGCCACTAAACAGCATTCCTTCATGGCCTCTGCATCCATCCTGCCTACAGGTTCTTGCCTTGAGTTCTTACCCTCACTTCCTTTGGTGATAGACTGCTACCTGGAAGTGTAAGATGAAATAAACCCTCTCCTCCCAAAGTTGCTTTTGGTCATGGTGTTTTATTATAGCACTGGAAATCTTAATTAAGACAAAACCTAGGAGACAGGCCTCTGGAATGCCCATGAGAGAATGTCTAAATTAGGCTAAGGTGGAAAGAACCATCCTAAAAGTGGGTGATACCATTCACTGGGAAGGCCAAGGATCCTGAACAGAATAAATTAGGAAAGCTAGCCGTGGACTAGCATTTCTTTCTCTCTGCTTCCTGAATGCAAATGTTATGTGAGTAGATGCCTCAAGCTCCTACTGCCAAGACTTCCCCACCACAATGACCTCTACCCTCAAAATGTAAGCCAAAACAAACACGCTCCCTTAATCTGCTTCTGTTGGGTATTTATCACAGCCACATGAAAAGTAACTAAGTAACAAACAAGAAATCAAACCTTAGAAACTTTCTTTACCTGGTTAGCATCCCTAACAAAGTAAATAATAAAATAAAGGTAAGTTAGCTTGTCTTTAAATGCACCGCATTTTTTAACTTTTAAGTTAATTTGTATTGATGGAACGGTCACATTCCTATATAAGCACACCATGCAGTCTAACTGTGCTGCTGGCCCCAATACCCTTTGTTTGCCACATCTAACAGCACAAAAGAAGGTGCAGCAGTGAGCCTGCACCAGGAGACAGGGTGCACACACCCTCCTTGAAAGGTAACCTGTGGAAAGCACTCAGCTGTTATTAAACCTAGGGGTTTCTAAATGTTTTTATTTACATGTGTGCATGTGTGTATATGCCATATGTGTGGAGGTGCCCACAGAGTCAGAAAAGGTGTCAGATCCCCAGAGTTGGACTCACAGACAGTTGGGGGAGCCTGACATTAGTTCTGGGAATGAACTGGGTCCGGTGGAAGAATAGCAAGAACCCTTACTGCTGAGCCATCTCTCCGGACTCTAAAACTACTTTTTATTGACTGGAATGCAGAACACACTTCTTTCAGGAAGGTTATAAAACAAGATAGGCCATGGTAGCACACGACTGTACTCTCAGTATCAAGAAGACTGGGGCATGAGGACTCTATGGTAAGACTGTCTCAAAATTAAAAATAAAATATGGGGCTAGAGATGTCACTCAGTGGTATAGCATTTGTATAGTATGTATAAGGTCCTGGCTTCAATCCCCAGTATCAAAAAAAAAAAAAGGAAAAAAGAAGTTTTAGAGATAGACAACACAGAAGCCCAGGGAGCCAGCTGCCATACTCACAGCAAGTATCCAGCGGTAACGGTCCATGCACGCACAAGCCCCTTCAGCCACTGCCTCGTGTGTCCCTGTTCCAGCAATGCTGGCAAGACGACCTGCAGCAGGAGCAGCTCAAGGGACAGCTCACTCACTGGAGCATCACTACAACAGTTACAGGTTTATGACATGAGTCCTATTTCCATTATGATTTATAAAACATCTCATCAGATTAAACAAATCTCCAAGGCAAATGAACCCATTGTCTTTATTGCTTTTCTCCCACTCGCTCTTCAAGTCAGTGAGGCTATCCTCCCAGACTCTACTGAAGCTGCTCCTGGTCCCTTGGTGTCCATGCCACTGTGCTCACTTACACTGTGAGAGCAGCATGTTAGAGCTGCTCACTCATCCTCCTAACTAGCTGCTTCCCCAGTCTAGAAATATGAGGCCCCGTTCTGTCCTCTTTTTCAACTAAGCTTATTCCTTGTGTGACTGTGACTTGCATACCACCTTCATTTACTACTGATATTTCTTCCCTGACTCCTAACTTGTATATCCACGTCGGAACTCAGTGCACCACATTGATGTGCACTTAGAACAAGCATCCAACCAAACCATTCATCTCTTCCCACTGTCACCTCAATACATTAAGCCCATGCTTCCCATGCTAAGAAAGAACTTCTGATTTCTGACTTCCTTCTTTACACCTCACATCCACACTGCTGGACTCATTTTGACTCTTAGCTTCCACTGCTACCTCCTTCACCTGTGCCCTTCCCATCTCCACTTAGGATCATCACATTCTCTTCTGGCTACCCTCCTGCTTCTAACCTCATCACTCTCACTCTCTCTCTCATCACTGAGGAGCCAGAGTGAGCCTGATAGTCAAAGTGCTAATTACAGCCTCCAAGACTCAAAAAGCTGGCTTTCAAGGACTTCTCTGACTTCATACCCAACTATTGTGCTCTCTCCTCCTTAGCCAAACTAGCCTGTCAAACAGATCTGGGTGCTACTGTGCCCACCTGAGTCACTCTCAAGGGATGCACATGACTCAGCACCCCTTCCTCACCTCCCTTCAAGGCTTTCCTCAACTGTCACCTCTGTCTATCAGTTACTCCTAAATTAAAACCCCATTCTGGGCATTCTCTATTCTTTTCTCTCCTTTTCCCTAGCAGTAATGATTATTAAGCACATCACATGTCTTATCTATTTAAAAGCCGTTCTCCTTGCCCCAAAACATAACCTCTACTATGGAGGAACTACTGACAACTTTTTAAGAGAGTAATAATACACCTAAACTTTCAGAAAATCTAGACAGCAGGGATGAGGGTGGGATATAAATGGAGAGCAAAGGGAGACGGAAACTAAGCTACTAAGTGGTAACAAATTGGTTTAGTGCAAGGTCTTAAGGAGTTGGAACCCACAAAACTTAAAAGGACAGAAGTAAACTTAGGGAAACAATCTCATTCCCCATAGTTTGAGGAGAAATCTGGGGTAATGAAGTCACTGGAAAGTCTAAACCCAAAAGGATGAAAGCCTTGAGTCTTATTTTTAGTTAATAGTTAAAGATGTACACAAAGAAAAAAACAATGCTACTAATTCTCACTAAACGTGGTAACTTTCTAAACAAATGCAAAAATAAATCTTCCTTTGAAAAATGTAACTATTAGCATGTATATGACTGAGAGTATGGCAAAATGGAACTATCACATAAAATGTTTAATGTAATTTGAATATTAAATTCCCAATAGTGACAGATCATTATAGTTTTTCTAAGTTTTAAAAATGTATCTATAGGGTTGGGGATGCCACTCAGTCGTAAGGTACTTGCTTACCATACTAGCACTGAGTTCAAGCCCCCAAACCACCAAAATAACAACAAAATTCTTACCTGTAGAGCATGACATTGTAGGGAAGAAAATTAGGCAAGAGACTCTTAATTATACGTATAGGAAGCCAGAGCATCAGAAGTACAATGGAGCCAAAGACAATCTGCAGTAAGAAACATGCACAATCCCACTGTGAGTCCAGCAAGCTACTTGGTAAGTGCATTCCACTGGCTGAGGTAAATACAGTCAGTGTGCTCCCCAGCCCTCCCAATCTAAAAGGATACAAAGAACAACAACACTGTATGAAATTAAGATAGCATTGGATTTAAAAAAAAAAAAAAAAAAGGTCTGCTCACCACTGACAAAATAAATCTTCGGAGATGCCTATAAATGGGCAAGTGGATCATTTCCTGTACTGGATTAAAATCTGGATCATTCAAATTCCTTAAAAACCATAAGACACCAGGTCGAAGTACCTGCAAATATATTTAAAGTGTGATCGGTACCCAGAAAAATAAGGTCCTAAAGAATTCACAACTGTCAATGGAAAAAGAAGTTCCTTAGCTAGAAATTCTATCAAACTACTGTGCTTTTAATGACTTTTGATGCTTTTAATCGAAAACTGGAAAACACTCACTGAGACCAATTTATTAAGAAATCTGGATCACTGAGGTAAAAATATAAACATTACTACATACTATACGATGTATAGTATTTAGGGGAAGGATCCTGACCCACCCCCTATCCTCCTCAAATTTTTCAGAGTAAAGCACAAATGACATTCAGCCTCTGTGATTTCACATTCCATTGCCAGTGGCTTTGTAGGCTTTCTCCTCATCACCAGTCTTGGTAAATAAGGTAAGCTAATTTGTGCAAAGGATTTATTCATTTCCAAAAACAAAGGAGAACAGGAATTGTGCCTTTGTTTCTCATTATTACCCCAGCATAGAGGATAGAATCTGGAACTTGAGATGCATATTAAGGAAACACTAATCTTCCTTCGTTTTTAAACCAGTTAGAACAGGATCTGGGAAGGTACCCACCTGGCAAGTAAACTGGGATCATAAAGGATCCTCACTGTAATTCTATATTTCAAATGTCAGTTCCTAAATATTTCAATATTTTCAATTCTATGAAACTTCTCTTGGGATGAAGTCTAAGATCAGTTTATTATATACCACTTTTAGGAGTTTACAACAGAGGGTAAGTATGACATATATCAAGTAAGAACTTTAGTTTTTAATTAGCCTTGATCATTTTTAAAACTATAACATGCCATTTTTGACATAAAAATCAATTTAAAGTAATCAAACCAAACTCTGTTAGTTATTCCCTCTTAGAATAGTAGAGAATATGGTTTAGTTAGGAAAATACCCTACCTAACTTTTGAGGGATGACTGGGTGTCAGTGCTGTGGGAATTCACTCCAACCATGACCTTGGGGTATCTGGCCCAATAAAAGCATGATTTTTTTTTTCTGGGTATGTGACTGCTTAAAACTGAGGAGGAGGCTGCGGCGAGTACTCATCCTCTCTTAGGGTGGTTGGAAACTGGACGGCTGGTCCCGTTGATCTCCAGGCAGAATGGAGGAGGACAACAGCCGTTTACTTTGTTCTGTATCCTCCCCATTTTTTTTTAAAAAAAAAATCTATCTATTTATTTACTTACATACTTACTTATTTGTCAGTTTTTTGAGACATAGTTTCTCTATGTAGCTTTGCGCCTTTCCTGGAACTCATTCTGTAGCCCAGGCTGGCCTCGAACTCACAGAGATCTATCTGCCTGGTTCTGCCTCTCAAGTGCTGGGATTAAAGGTGTGTGCCACCACTGCCCAGCTTCCCATTTTATATCTTAATAAGTCCTTGATACCCTTTAACAGACTCTCGTGGATTCGCTTATTAGGTCAAAGCAAATCTCTTCTAAAAAATGCAGAGCACCAACACTTCACTATAGGACCTACCTCTCTCAGTAACAGAATGAAGGAGGCAAAGTAGAACACATACACCATTCCCACCAGCCAGTGCAGAAACATGGTAGTTCCTGGAGCTGACTGAAAGCTCAGTTCTCGATCTTTCAGAGTAGCATCAAACATTTCCTGAGACAAAACAGAACAGGTTACAGATCTGTGCTACCTACACAATGCCTAGTACTTCCACCATTAAGAGTCAGATCACCCACCAAATGCACGTAATGTCAATGTTTTCGGTTTTCAGTTCTCTTAATGCCATTTCACAGTGCCACAGGCTATATAAGAGTATATAGTACTTTAAAATCTTGAAGCATGGGCAGACAATGTGGCTCAGTGGGTAAAGGCACTTGCTACCAAGCCTGATAACCTGAGTTTGATATCCCTGAGATTCACATGGTAAAGAGAGTGGACGCCTGCAAGTTGGGCTCTCACCGTTATATGAGTAAATACTCAAAATAAATACTGCCATTAAAAATCATGAAGGATAAACAACTAGTTTCACTGGTTCATTTCTTTTCTGTGACATGGTCTCATGTATCTTAGGCCAGCCTGGAACTTGCTCTGCAGCTGAAGGGATCCTGGGCGTCCTGACCCTCCGAGCTATCACACTCAGGACTTCATGCATCCTAGGCTAGCATTCTACCAACTGACCTAGGCTTTCAGGCCTTTACTAGTAAAAACTACTACATAGGATCTTCATTTCTTAGTTACAGGTCTTCTTTCACAAAAGGTTTTAAATAATAAAGAATAAGAGTAAACATCAATCTCAGAACCAAGAACAGCTTTTCTACATATATTCTGAAAAATCAAAACTAAAAACAATTAAAATTTAGTATCATAGTTTTAAAAACTGGCCAACATTAGTATAAAATTTAGGAGGGAAGAATGAGTAACAAAATTCTCCAATAGTTATAAAAGCTCCAATCAAAATACCCTGACATTCAAATACATACAAGACATTAAATAATACTCAAGACAAATTAATGACATTTAGACTCAATAGTGTTACATTCTAAGAATAAGTAAATCACTTTTCTTTAAAAGGAATGTTTTCTAAAGACTTTTTGAAGCTTTGAAATGAAATTATGACAGTGGGTGCTCAACTCACCAGAGAACAAATATCCAGCCACCAGCCACAAATGAGAGGGAACACTCCAATTTCTACCACAACTAACAAAGAAACCTTAATTAAATAAAAATAAAGGTCATCAGTATCAACCAAATGGAGATCAAACCACTTTGAGCTTTCATTTACAATTGGATTACCTTAACTACAATATAGCAGACTCCCAGCAAGCGTCGAGACCTATGAAACTTAACAAGAGTTGCCAAGGCCTGTAGCATCAAGTCAAGGAGACACTGAACACTTGAGAATGGGAGACAAAAAAACTCTTCAGGTTATACTAAATGTAATAACAAATTTCATTTATTTCTAATTCTTCCTATACTCATCCCTTCACAAACACTAGCTCTTATAAAGACATAGGGGAAAGCAGCTTTGTTATTAATGAGAACTCTTTGGTATGAATGGCACTGTACCTCCAAGCTGACTCATTAAAGGATACATGACAAATTATCAGCGTTATTGCTAAAAGTATATATCCAACAATTGTTGTGATTAGACCTTCAAAATGAGATGCTTGGACCTGAAAATAAAACAAATAAATAAGATAAAGCTTTCCCTCGTGGTTGATAACCCAGCTTTTAAGTATACTAAGTGATCTGAATGATAGACAGTAAACTGCTGCTTCAAGATATTTATAATTTAAAAACTGAAATCTCCTTTATGAAGAATCTGGAAACCAGACCCTCTCATATATAGACTGCCAAATATTACTGAAGACTGATGGACAGTAAAGAATAACATTTTATCAAGAGTCAAAATAAGAGAGTGAATGAAATTTCCCAATAAGACCACAATCTTAACGCCAGCCCTTATTCTCACAAAGGTGCATTTGCTAAGAGCTGACTGCTAGCATACTGCCCAGCTTGCCCACCAACCTGCTAACAATCTGACCACATCATCTCATACCCTTAGAAGTAATTGTTTAAGCTTCTCTAACTCTTCATTGCTGGTCTAGAGGCTTGCAGAAAGAAAAAATTGGAGAATGACAAACATTTCTCATTCATATCTTTTCATTTCCTGAGTTATGTGTAATAAGTAGCAACAGTTCATAAAGTCAGTAGGTTCTCACAAGCAACTAATAAGAGGCATCAGAGCAGTAGAAGATAATGGAACATTCCCAAAAGTGATCCAAGAACTCACACACACAAAGGAAACAAAAGACCCCAGAGTCAGCTCTTCCTTAAAAGAGAAATCCTCAGAGTCCACAAAGTAGCCATACTCCATGGATCTTTCAAAACCCCAGCTGTGGTAGTCCCTTCTTAGTACAAAAGACAGTCTCTTATTCATGGGCAATGTCATCACCATCTAATTGCTATCAGAGTCAGACATGCACATTAACACTCTTTTGTGGTGGTATTGTGTTCCCCAAAATATTGTGTACTCTAATAAATTTATCTGGGGTCAGAGAACAGACAGCCACTAGATACAAAGGCTAGAAAATGGTGGCACTCACACCTTTAATCCTAGCATTCCAGAGATAGAAATCCCTCTGGATCTCTGTGAGTTCAAGGCCACATTGGAAATAGCCAAGCACGGTGACACACGCCTTTAATCCCAGAAAGCCAGCCTTTAATCCCAGGGAGTGGTGGTAGAAAGCAGAAAGATATATAAGGCGTGAGAACCAGAAACTAGAAGCATTTGGCTGGCTAAGCATTTTGGCTGGTTAAGTATTCAAGCTTCGAAGCAGCAGTTCAGCTGAGAGCCATTGGGATGAGGACACAGAAGCTTCCAGTCTGAGGAAACAGGACCAGCTGAGGAATTGGCAAGGTGAGATAGCTGTGGCTTGTTCTGTCTCTCTGATCTATCAGCATGGACCCCAATAACTCGCCTCCGGTTTGATTTTATTAATAAGAACTTTTAAGATTCCTGCTACACTCTTTACTGCTAAAGGGCTGCAGGAGGCCAGGTTAATGGAATGTTTGCTAAGTTAATAAAATGTTTTAGATAAAAAAAAAAAAAAAGCAGCAAGCATCTATCTAACTATTCATCCATCATTAGGAAATGACAAAATGTAAAATATCAGCAATTTCTTGAGAAAACACTATATATAGTCCATTACCCCAAGAGAGACTACTATTCCCTTTTTAAAAATTGCTGATACTTTTCAAAATTCACTTTGGACTACCTCAGGAAAGTACAGAGAGGTACACACACATTCATCAAGTGAAGGAAAAGCAACCTATGGGAAACCTCAGGCCCGGCATACTGTGAGGTTCCGCAGCACACCTGTAATGGCTGGCATATGACATGCTACTTCCTGAGCAACTGTCCAGTTTCAAACAACAAGAACAAGACTGTGCTGACTAAATGTTCCTTTGCACAAGATACATTGAGAAATGAATTCTTCAAAATATTCCTTAGTGGGCTGGAGACATGGTTCAACAGAACTAAGAGCATTTGTTGCTCTTGCAGAAGACCCGGTCCACTTCTCAGTACTAGTATGGTGGCTCACAAGCACTCATAATCTCAGTTCCACGTTATCCAACAAGACACTCATGGCACACATACATGCCAGCAAAGCATTTATACACATAAAATTAAATATTCCTAGCCAGGCAGTGGTGGCACACATCTTTAATCCCAGCACTTGGGAGGCAGAAGCAGGCGGATCTCTGAGTTCAAGGCCAGCCTGGTCTACAAAGTGAGTTCCAAAACAACCAGGGCTACTCAGAGAAACCCTGCCTTGGAAAACAAAAAGAAAAAAGAAAATTCCTTAGAAAATAACAAACTTGGGGATAATTAGCAGAAGTAAAGTTCTGTAAGTATTATACTCACATGTTCCTCAAATCCCAAACCAACAAGGGAGAAATGACCAATGTGGTAAGGACAGAATGCTAAAAGAAAGGAGAAAAATTATCATTAGAACAATGAGCACTCTTAACTTAATCTCCACTAAAGGAACCAGGACATCTTTGAGAAACAGTAGATTCTTGGAGAAAAAAAACCAAACTGTACCTGGCACAATAAAACATCAAGGTCTAACAGGACCCTGTCAAAAGGACACAGGAACCATTCTGAAGAGGGTGTCACTGGCATTTTTAAAGAGATGATATGAGCTTTAAACATTAATAACAACAATTCAATGACCAAAATTGATGGGAACACATAGAAACCAAATCCATGAGGTCTTCTTCTTAATACTCAAAGCTCCAAATATCAACCACAAAGGAAAAAGGCAGCAACATGAAAAGAAACACTTTACGTCTGGGAAGTGGCCCGCACACCAGCTCCTCACTTTGGACTAATCACTGAAAGGACACCACCTGCCCGGCGTCTCCTGAGAACCAACCTCACACTAACTGGATTGTTGCTGTTGATAAAAATGAACTCTTTTTATAGAAAAGCTAGCCAAGAAGGACCTTTAAAATGCCAGAATTTGAAACATTCGGCACTTTTCAACACCTAAGGAGGACTGACACTAGGTGTGACACTAAAATATCATTCCACAGATTTCTTTCTTGGTGTAAACGGAAAATGATAAAAATCACATACCTCTTCCTATGTCCCATTCTGAGTCAAAATGCATGCCCAATAACCTTGTCAAAGATGACTGAACCTGACCTGATCAGGCCCTTAAATTTGACTTCCAGTTTAGAAAACATGGCAGACAGAGGATGAGGGTAGAGGACATCAACACACACATCCTAACAGAGTGGAGTAGGAAGCTCAGGAAAGACTATTTCAACCTCCCAGTAATGTGCGCACATTATTTGGATCTTTATTCAAACACACCAACTATAAAATGGCATTTGAGGGAACTTTGAATTTGTAAATATGATGGATTATTGGGAAACAATGAATTCTACTAAGTTTTAGATGACACTATAGTTAAATCAGAAAGTATACTTCATTTTTCTTATTAAAAAATTTTATGCTTCTCTTTTCCTGAAGCTTTTCTAGCCAAATTTCAGTTTGTTCTTAATAAATTTTTGTTTCTCCATAGTAACAACAAACATCCTGACTGATAAATACGGCAGAGGATGATTCAATCACTGAGTAAAAATTCAAGGAATGTACTAGGAATCTGGTGTCTAAGTCCACATTATATGTACCTTTATATTCCTAAAGCACAAATAAAACAAAAACGTGCAACAAAACTCCTAGAAAGCCAAACTTCTATCACGATACCACAAAAACTAAAAGCATAGGTACAACTTACCAAAAACAAGAATGAACAATGTATTTAAAGACACCACCCAGAACACGTGTTCCTACAGGAGAAAGCATTAGTAAGAGTCAGTGATATCTCATGTTTAATTGAACAATTTCACTTAGTCATAGTTAAATCCTGAAAATAATTAGAACTGATCCCCCCCCCCCCCAGACAAGGTTTCTTGATGTAGCCCTGGCTGTCCTGGAACCCGTAATGTAGACCAGGCTTGCTTTAAACTCACAGAGATCCACCTGCTTCTGCCTCTCAAGTGCTGGGGTTAAAGGCACACGCCACTATGCCTGGCACATTTTTTATCTTTAACTATTAACTTTAAAATGTTATTTATTGAAAGCAGAATCCTATTACATTCACCCCTACCTCTGATTCCCCTGAAACTGTATAAGGAAGGAAGTCAAGCTGCAAACGACTTTCCTATTTGACCTTAACAACTCCTGCCATTCTTATGAAACACCAATGAGGTAAAGGATATATTTAAGTAAACAGCAAGAGACAGATATTATCTGGATTTTTGTAGCAGTGCTGGCCACTGGATCATGCAACCCTCAAGCCTGTACTTCCTCTGGGCTTCCTGTTCTTGCCATGTCTCCATCTGAGGCAGTTCTGCTACTGCAGACAAGCCCTATCTATTGAAAAATCCCAAATAACAAGCAATTTTGCATTACGTGATCTGAAAACACCATTTTTTTCCTTTACAGAATAAACTTCTTGAAAGAATTACCCCTCATTTAAAGACATGCCTTTATTATCGTGTGTGTGTGTGTATGTGTGTCTGTCTGTCTGTCTGTGAGTATATGCACATTAGTACAAGTACCATGGAGCCCCAAACTGTTAGTGTCAGATCCCCTAGAGCTGGAATGACAGGAAGTTGGGCTACCTGACACTGGCACTCAGAACCACAGAACTCGGGTCCTCGGAAAGAGCAGTGTGTATTCTTACCTGATGAGCCATGTCTCCAACTCTAGCCATCTACTTTTAAGTTGCAGCTTTTGGGGTACTGAGATAGCTCACCAAGTCAAAGTGCTTATTGTGAAACCTGACGACATGAGTTTAATCCCAGCTCCCACAGTGGAAGGAGATAACAGATAACAGACTCTGGCTTCTACACACACCAGTAAAGAAAAAACTTAAAAATTAAAAACTGTAAAATAAAAAATGAGGTAAGCTTTACTCCTACGGCAGACTTCCAGCTAAGACTGTGGTTCCCACCTGTGGCATGGACAAGGCTGTTTTGTTCTCAATGGTGCAGGCATTAAACATGTAAGACCCAACTTCAAACATCAACTTCTTTTAACTACTATTAACTTTGGACTTTTTCTCAAATATTTAATAACTTTATTAAATGTTAAATAACATTCCTTTAAATATTTCTAGTATTGTCAACATACAAAATAATACTTTCAAGTATCAAGTAATCAAAATTCAAAGAGTTATTTTGACTTTTAGTATAAAGAGGAGCATACTCCAAGAATTTGGAGTTACTGGATAACAGAGACAACTCATAATTTCTATCAAAAGTAATACTTCCACTTACCAGAAAAACTAATGATCCGTCAAGTCCAAGCATCTAAAATAAAAATAATAAGCATTAATTTAAGATGCATAGGACCTTCTTATAGAAAGATTGCTTTCCTATCAGTATCATTAAACAGTTTCCAATCACTACTTTCTAAACCTATCATTACCAGAATGTTAAAAAAATAATAACTCTGTGTTTTAAAGTATTATGTTTTGTGTCTTCTTTTACCCTAAGTCATATGGAAAATATCATCTAGAAATTTCCATCCTGAGTGTGCTCCCAACCCTAGGGAAGATAAGGCAGCTACAGAGACAGAGAGTGAACCAGTATCAAAAGGCTGACAGGTGGAGCGCAGTGAAAGAGTGCTTGCCCAGCATGCCCAAGGCCATGGGTTTGTATGCCCAGCACTGAAAAAAGAAAAAAAAAAATACCCATCCTTAGTTTCTTACAGTAGTCATTATAGAATTCCTTTTATTTTCTTCAATTACAGTGTGGAAATCCAATTTAAATTTTTACTTAGTTTTCCCCCAAGTCCACAATCTGGGTCAACCTGCCTCCGGCATGAGCAAGGTTCGCAGGAAAGGCAGGACAGAGGCCGCACTGTCACCGCCTGCACCACGGCTGCCCACCACTTGTTTTTGTAGAAAGTAAATCTTGATTAACTGTTCCCATCAAATTTAACTATGAAATTTGTGTTTATAGCTAAATATGCAAACTTCCAAACCCCCCACAGGACTGAAACACAAGGACAAGGGACAGTGAAAGTTCTTACTCTTTCCCAAGTAAGCTCTTCTGCAGCCCGGTCCCACTCCAGAGCGTTCCAGTTCATATCATCTGAAAACACAATTGCCAATCAAGATCACTGACAGAGATGAAACTTGAACTAATAAGAGCCACTTTTAATTATCATCTGTTGAGAAGTTAAACCACATTTAAAATTTTATCAAACATAATTTACTTCCTAGATTATAAGACAATGCTAGATTGTGGTTAGTACTAGAAAGTTAATAAATAGGATTAAGCCAAAGACAAATCTAATTGATGTGGGTCAAAAAAGAATCTGGTAGATTTGAGGAAAAAGAAGTTAGTCAAGGGATTAACTTTCTAATGAATTAGTAAATTATCAAAAGATAAAAGTTTAAAGCTCAGGCTCATTAGTGGTTAAGAACTCAGACTGTTCTAATGGACCCAATTTAGTCCTTAGCATCACTCATGTCAAGTGGCTCACAACTGCCTGGAACTCCAGTTCTAGGGGATCACCCTCTTCTGGCCTCCATGAACACCGCACACACACACACACACACACACACACACACACACACACACACACACACCACACTTAGAAATAAACATATATATTTAAAATGTAAGAGTTGGATCAGGTGGTACAAAGCCTGAAATCCTACCACTCAGGAGGTTGAGGCAGATGGACTGCAAGTTCTGGGCCAGTCTGAACTACACAGTGAGATCCTGTCTCAAAAAAAAAGAGTTAAAAAAAAATGCAAAGCAGATAGGGATTAAATAATAAATGAGGAGTGTGCAGTCTGGACTGTGCTTTACTCAGGACTTAAATAAAAGTGGAAGAATACAATGAACACCAGATGGGGCAAGAACATATGCAAAGACTACTCAAGAGCTACTGCACTAACCAAGAGACAGGTGACCGCCAAGCACTAGGGCAGAAGCAGCCAAAGCGGTTTTCTCGGAGCCTCTGAGCTTTCCCTGAGAAAGCCGACTGCTCCCATTATCCATTTTGTTTCTTCTTATCTTTCAGGTCTCAGTGCAAAAGTCACTTACTCTGAGTTTCCTGGGAAACCTTATATAAGACAAATATCTTCAGAGCGACCCATACACACTTAACACAGTGTATCTCCTAGTTCTTCCCTCCACCAGCACCTCCCAAGAAGGCAGGCCAGGCATTTTGTTCACAACTGAATACTTTGTCTCAAGTGTCTGGCACTATGCACACAGACACTAGCAAAGTGGATCGATGATAACACAAGAGGACAGGCAATGAGCTCTGACAATGCAACGCAGAGCCAGAGTTTGCACTGATAGAAAACGAAAAGATGGTTTCTAGAGGTGGCACCTGGCCTGTACTGTACACTTGAGGGGTTCTTTTTTTATTTGAAAAGTGCAGTAACTCCATGGAAGCAAAGAGAAAAATACGAGAAACAAAAACAAAAAACAAAAACCCAGGAAATTCTATACCAAGCTCCCTCCTCAAACATGGACCTTATGTACCTGTGTGTTCCTAACTGCTAGCTTGTCAAAACAGAACTCGGACACATCATGAAACATGAAAGCACTGCTCTCTTTGTGCTCGGTGCAAGCTAAGAATGACCGGCCGTCCTGAAGGGTGAGCAAGGGCACGGGGCAGACACTACCTTGGGCTCCATTGTTGGCGTCAGCAGCATCTTCCACACCCGCATCATCTTCCTCCTCATTGTCCTCCTCCTCCTCTTCTGCTTGACCGTCCTGGGCATCAGGGTTCTCACCCAGCACTGCATTCTCACCTGCTGGGTTAGCTGGCTGATCAGCAGCAGCGTTCTCTGCACCATTTCCTCCTACAGGAGCCTAAAATGAAAGAAAAGCCCAGGAATTCACCCACGTGGCTCAGTTTTACTCTAGTTCCAAATCATACTTTACCCTGCAAGAAAAACAAAACCAGCAAAGACAACCCCACTAAAGTTAAAAAAAAGAAGTATCTTTCAGGCTCATCTCTTTTAAATGTATCTCATTTATGACCAACTTGGTACATAAGAATGTGAACTCACTTTTCAATGTACACATTTCAGAAAGCACTAGAGGGCTGGGGAAACAGTTTCTGTGGGCAAAGCACTTGCCACCCAAGTGTGAGGACCTGGTTTGGATTCCCAGAACTCAAATAAAGCTGGGCACAGTAAAGCATCTGTAATTCTGTGCTCCAACATGGGGACAGAAGAATCCCTGGAAGCTCACGGACCAACTGTAGAGAACCCAAGATGCTGTCTGTCTTCAATAAGGTAGAAGGCAAGGACTTACACCAAAGGTGGTCCTATGGCCTACACATGCACACAATGGCACATACACAACTACACTTATACACATACACATGAACACAGATACACACACACACACAGACACACACACACACACAGACACACACACACACACACACACACACACACAGACACACACACACACACACACACACACCATTATAAAATATGGGCAAATCTGGCTGTCTTAAACACATCATCCATAATCTTTTATAAATATGACAAGTATGTCTAATTCTCTTAGGGATGAAAACACATTTTTTAAAAAAAATGTATGCACATGTATACACACATATACACCTTAATTTGCTGCTATTAACACTTGAGTAACTGATTTCTAGTTTGACTTAGAGAATAGGATTTTCCATATATGGCCTTTATTGATTCCCAAATGCATTTTCTTCTGGCTCTTTTGGGCTACCAAGCCAAGGATGGTGGCCCAGAGTGGTAATTACAGCTACTATAGGGAAAAAGGTAGATTTGAAGCAGGAGGATTATAAGTCTGAGGCCTACTGTTGGACTTGGCCAGATTCTTATCTCAAACCAAAAATAAAAGGGCTGAAGGTGTGACTCAATGGGAGGGTAGTTACCTAGTACATGTGAAGTCTTGAACTCAATCCTCAATTCCAGAAAATTATAAAAAAATCAAAATTCTGCTACCAACCAAATGCAAAGACATAATTCCATTTAACTGTTAAGTTAAAACACAATTCCCAGGGCTGGAGAGATGGCTCATCGATTAAGAGCACTGGCTATTCTTCCAGAGGACCTGGGTTCAATTCCCAGAACCCACATGGCAGTTCACAACTGTCTGTAACTCTAGTTCCAGAGGATCTGATACCTTCATACCAATGCACATAAAATAAATTTAAATAAATTATTTAGAAAAAAACAATTCCCTTGGATTTAATGAAAATCCTGAAACAAAACTACATTAAATGCTTCAAACTACAAGGTAGAATAGCAACATGCTTCTCTTAATCTTCTCTAGCAGCACTACCTGCATAGGCATGGGGTATACCCCTACTGCTCTTAGGGAAGGAGAAGGAAAGTGAGTTTGAGGCCGGTTTGGGCTACATATCGAGACCCAGTCTAAAAATTAACAAAACGACTATGGGTATGTATGGCTCGGTGACAGAATGCTGGCCAGTGTGCTCATGGCCCTGGGTTCCATCCCCAGAAAAGGGGTGTGTGCGGCAGGGCTTGTGGTATTGGGTTCATCTATGCATACTTTTCTAAGGAAAAGGCGTACTCTGTAGTTAAAAAAATTCCAGACTTAATGAAACCAATCTTATTATTAAATAATTATTAATATTATTTATTAATAAGTTATTTATTATATATTTATATATAAATTATCTATAATATTATATAATTTATAATGATAAATTATTAATAAATGATAGATAATTATTAATATTATTAAATAATTATTAATATCAATATTAAAAACAAATCATAGGAACAAAGATTAATTACCACTGAATAGTTTGTGACCAACTGTTTCACTGAAAAAAAGTATATGAAGTGTGAACTTTTCACTTCACTGAGCAGTAGCTGTATGACATTCTTGGCCCTACAATTTCCCAGCAGGCAAGATACTAAAGCTAAAGATACTCTTGCTGTGCCCTCCTGTTAACAGGCTGCCAAGTATCCTTGTAAGTGAGCACATTGTCACTCATAAGAAAACCGTACACAATTCTTTTCTTCTTTAATTTTGTGTGTTGTGTGTGCACATACCCACAGAGAGATCTACACATGCCACACTGCATGTACGGAGGTGACAGGACATCTCTTCTCTGTACACTGGCTTCTGGGAACTCCAAGCAGGGTTATCAGGGTCAGATGGCAAGCATATCTTCCTACTGTGCCATCTGACTGACCAAGTTTGCTACTTTTGATAAAGTTTTTCCTACGTAATAGAAAAGGCATTTCACATACGAAGAAAAAAGTTGGGATAGGTGTAGAACACTCCTAAATGTTGTGCAGCATGTCAGAAACCTGTGTGTGTGCGTGCGTGCGTGCGTGCGTGCGTGCGTGCGTGCGTGCGTGCGTGCGTGCGTGCGTGCGTGCGTGCGTGCGTGTTTTGAGTCAGGGTCTCTCTACTATGTAGCCCTGGCTATCTTGGAACCCACTGAGCTCCGCCTGCCTCTGCCTCCTGTGGTGGATTGCAGGTGCGGCCATCACTCAGCTATATATAGGAAATTGTTTCTTACCTTCCAGGCCCAAGTTAAGCTGCTGACCCATGCAAAGAGAATGGAAGAGTGTTTTAGTATTCCCACTAACACTGTTCCAATCTTGGAAGATTAGTCGGAGAAACATTCTTTTTCCCTTTCACAGTCCTCCTAATCCCTCAAACTTTCCCACTGTCCTCTTCTATGACATGAGCACATTTATGTGGCACATGAAAGTCAAGGGTTTGGATTGTAGAGGGTGACAATAACTTTCAGATACTGCCCAAGGAAGATACATTTCACGTGAGGGCTTACCTCATTTTGGTGGTGTCCAGCAGCATTGAAGGCTGGAGCAGCATGCTCCAGCCAAATTGGTGCTCCCCCATGGACTATCTGCTCTCGTAACCACACCAGGCTAATGAATGCACAAAGTGTGCATGTTACCACAAAACAGCCCTGTAAGCAATCTGCCAACAAATTTTCCCTATTAAAAAAAAAAAAAAAATTAGACACAATTAACTTCAAAGGACACTTGAAAAAAAAACCCAGAAAAATCTTAACTTTTCAGTAAAATTCAGTTGCTTCTAAAGGATTATATATAATGACATTGAAATTCTATCTTATAAGCTAGCTAATATGTACGTTTATATACTTATATTATTGTATACTTATATTAAGTAGATATAAAATAACATCAGAATATACAGCTATTAATTATCCAGCCTATCCTTTTAGCACAGCCAAGAAACAGAAGTATAAAGGTAAAAAAAAAAAAAATCCAGCAAAAACACTCAACAAACCCAAACACTGCATTTATACAATTTACTAAGTTAGTTGAGCAATTCTGCTTGATCCTTCTAACAGAACTTTAAAGCTTAACTGACAGAGGTAACTGACAGGGAAGCACATAAAAGAACACACTCAATAAGAAAGGTGGGAAGCTCCCTCAGTGACTGATAAAATGGCAACATAAAGAAGGTTGAAGGACACTCAGTATACCACGGACCAGATGGAGAAACTCACAATGCATGGTGCAGAAACTCTTTAAATGGTAAACCTAGCTTTAATGCTAGCTGCAAAAATACCAAAATAAATCCAAAGAGGCAGAGTGTGGTTTCTTTAGTAACCACACATGGAAATGTTAGATTTGTAACACTTGGGAGTCTTTGCTCCTTCTTTTCTGAAGAAACGTATTCTTCACTATCTATGTCTGTGATTTCAGAATAATTCGAGCATAACTCAAAAATGATAGATGTTAGAAAATTGACTACTTTTTTGTCTCTGGTAAATTTAAGGAAAGGTCAGTCTGAGAGACCTCAGCCTAGCAGCCCCACACTGTAACTGCTATCATTCCAAAGGAGGTCCTGTCTACAGTATCTCCAAACCATCCCTTACTAAAGGACCTTCTATACCATCAAAATCAGGATGAGTTGGGGCTGAAATATTCCTTCTCCATTTCTTCTTTGCCAAACAACTAACTTCTTATAGATTTTAAATGGAACCACACTTTAGAGCCCTTTTCTCTAATGCCTGCTTCCACGTGAACTAGCTTCATTTTTGCCTAGTCCTGAGGTGAGGATGCCCACACTCCAGGGCTTAGAAAAGGGCTTATGGGCTCCCACTATCCCAGTTTCAGAATGCTGCGCTGAAGTCCTCTTGTGGAGAAGCCTCCATTAACCTTCTGAGGATGAAAGGCTGTGTGGATAGCTCCAGGAAAGACACGTGTGACTCAGACAAGCTCAGAGATGAACTGCCCAGCTAAGCACGACTAAGCCACACCAACTCTGACCTCCAGAACTGTGAGCAGGTAAAATGGCAGCTATTGACACCATGATGTCTCAGAACTGTGTTTTGCACATTTGTGTAAATGAGGTGGTTTGCCTGGAGATAACCCAACTCATCTGCACATAACTCATACTGCCACATACGGTACATGTGCAGAACTTTCAGGAAAAAGTTGTATACTATAGAGAATATGTAATACTCTCCCTCACCCCTAGCATTCTTCTGTGAGTAGTCTAAAGAAGGAAGTGTAGCCCACAGCCAGTCAACTGACATGCCAACACAGGCCCAGCCAAGTGCTAACGTCACATGAAGAGAAAAGCCAGTGAACAACTTTTTAATGCATAAGTCAAGTAGCTTCCTTGTTAGAAGGAAAAAAAATGAATTGCTGTTCTTAGATGAATTTTCAAATAATAAGAATAAAAACATAGGTTAGGTATAGTGACACATGCCTTTAATCCCAGCACTTTGGGAGGCAAAGGCAAGTGGACCACAGTGAATTCAAGACCAGACTGGTCTATAGAGCAAGTTCCAGGACAGTCAGGGCTGTTATACTACAGAGAAAGCCTGTCTCAAAAACCAAAACAAACAAACAAACAAACAAAGGAATATATACAAGAGGAAAAACATCCTTCACATTGCCCAAACTCCATTCTCACACTTGATACTCACGTTGACAGCATGTCTAGTGGCAGTGTCAGTAGTGAGCTCACGGAGCCAGTAAACAAGCACTTGTAGATGCGGCCTACAAACAAGGGCACAATGGCATAGTCACAACTAGCACCATGAACTCACAATGGCTCAAGGAAGCAGAGGTCAAGTGGAACATCACAGGCACCAAGAAAACAAGCTTTCTTGTTCTCTGTAGGCCTGAGTCTCATACTGGGCTTTAGTTTTTGTTGTTTTTTTAATTGCAGGCCTGTGTGCATGGTTGTCTGAGTATGAGCACCCACATACCATGGTGTGTGTGTGTGTGTGTGTGTGTGTGTGTGTGTGTGTGTGTGTGTGTGTGTGTGTGTGTGTAGAAGTCAGAAGACAACTTTCTACCTACCGTGGGTTCCAGGGATGAAACTCAGAAGCTTGTATGACAAATGTGTTTACCTGCTGAGGTACCTAACTGGCCTCAATATACTACTTCTTAGCTAGGCAGTGGTAGTGCCCACCTTTAATCCCAGCGCTCAGGAGGCAGAGGCAGGTGATCTCTGGGTGCAAGGCCAGTCTGGTCTACAGAGCAAGTTCCAGGACAGCCAGGACTACACAGAGAAACACTGTTTCAGCATGGGGAGGGAAAAAAAAAAAAAACAAAACCAAAACCTACTTTTTAAGAGCACAAAAAGAGTGAGTAAACAGTAAGTTCTCCATGGCAGTGTTGGCTGGTCTCTGCAGAACCACTTGAAAGTAGGGCCTCCCACGTGTTAGACAAGAGTCTACACTGAGCTACATCCTTAGTTCTAGGAATCTTAAACTTGCTTAGATGTTGAGGGGGCTAGATTAGTGATCTAAATCATAATATGAAGATTGTTTTTAAATCTAGAACTGCAAAATTCAGTAACTATTTGTAAAAAACAAAAGATTTCAATTTGGGAATCAGGCGTCTTTGAACTGAGAAGCTTCTTCAGCACAGTGCATAATCCAATGACCTTCAGGGATCAATGAGATGGCTGACCCCAGCAACCTCTGCTCAACCCTGGGAACCCATGGAAAGCTGGAGAGACAAACATTCCACAAAGTCGTTCTGACCTCCACACACACCATAGCATAAGAGCACACACATAGAAAATTGTTTTTAAAAGACTTTAAAAAAAACAGTTTCAGGCCGGGCGGTGGTGGCGCATGCCTTTAATCCCAGCACTCGGGAGGCAGAGGCAGGCGGATCTCTGTGAGTTCGAGGCCAGCCTGGGCTACCAAGTGAGTTCCAGGAAAGGCGCAAAGCTACACAGAGAAACCCTGTCTCGAAAAACAAAAACAAAAAAACAAAACAACAAAAAAAAAAAGTTTCAAAAGGTCTCAAACAAAGAATATCTTAAATTATGGCCATGGAGGGAAAACACAAGCATAAAAGAATTCACTGTCATCCTTAACCCTCTTATTCAGAAAAGGTAGAATGTTGTTTAGTGAGAAAGGCAGAATTCTAGAGAGAAAGCAGTAACAAGACTAGGGCTTTAGAAAGGGACTAAGGAAATGCTGAGGCTTTTCTTCAGAACACTTCTTGCACATTAGTTCAAGCACTGTTCTTAGTCTTATATCAGACACTTTCAATGAGTTCAATGGCTTCTTTTACTGGTCAACTCAAAAGGGCAGAAGAATAAAAAGTGTCCATAATGGAAATTACTTACATCCCTATATAAAAGGAAGCAAACATGCTTATAATAAGTAAAACTAACAAACCAACCATCAGTCAATACCCAAATGGACTGACAGCATTAGGGCTCCTCAGAACTCTGGCATGTACTAGGAAAGAGGGATGGGAAACAGAACTAAAAAGGAGAGTCTGGGGGCTGCAGAGATGGCTGTTAAGAGCACTGGCTGCTCTTCTAGAGGTCCTGAGTTCAATTCCCAGCAATCACATGGTGGCTCACAGCTATCTATAGCGGGACCTGATGCCCTCTTCTGGCATAAAGTTGTACATGCAGATAGAGCACATTATATATATATAAATTAATTAATTTTAAAAAATTGAAAAAAAAGAAGTCTGTAAGAGTATGTATTATATGATGCACATGTGTGTATGCAAAGTCAGGACAGAAATCAAGCTTGTTACAGTGAAGTCAAACATTCACTTATGCTCGACTGTATGATCTGTTGATTTTAGAAAGGCATGTTGTCTTCCACTTTAACTGAATGATTTTTTCTTTTTCAGTTCTTATGCCCCATGAAGACCAAGCTGGCCTCCAACTGGAGATCCTCCTGCTTCAGCCTCTATACAGATAGGATTAAGGTGTGTATCATTTACAGTGTGTATCATTTACAAGTTTAAGGTGGCAAACATTCTGAACACCTAAGTGTATTTTGTTCTTCCAACTGAGTATATTTGGAAGGTGAGGAATTTACAGTAAAAAACTGTTTTATCTGGAACTTGCCACTGTCTTGTTTAGGTTTGTGGTCTCCTTCATAACAGAAATGATCAACTCCTCATCTCCAATAACCTTACCTTGTAGAACAACTTGCTAGGTGTTACTAAAAGTGCCAGCTCTAGCTTCTCCTATTTCTCTTACTCGAACTACTTTGTCCCTCTGAATTATACTGTAGGAGAATTCACTGGCTCCATCTAGCTCACTAAAGTCACTCTCCACCAGTGCTTATGTCTTTCATCTCTGTAGGTAGTCAAGCTAGTTGTACTTAAGGAGACATGAGAATGTAAATTACATGTATCTAAAACCCTTGCTTGTTTTAAAGTCCACAGAATCCTATCTATATACTCTGCCATTCATGTATTATCAATACTGCTCCATGTCTTTAAGAAAAACACCCTTCCCTCCTCCAGAAACAACTCAGTGAAGATGTTTTCTAAACAAGGCTTTCCTAATATATGATAATATAAATCAACTAATTAAACATCATTCGTAGTATTAGGCAACACAATTAAAATATAAATCATTTATAAAATAAAAAAGTTATTAAATAACTCCAGAAGAGGGATGAATACTCACATGCTGTAAGAGGAACAACTCCCAACCATGCAAAGGCCACAAGTGTATAATGAAACCAGTATCGTATTGCAGTGCCAATACTTGTAACCAGTCCAGCAAATATGTCTTGGATTGGTAGCCGAGAAGGCATATCTGGAGAGTAAACTGTAAGAGGAAAAAAATACACAGGATTTCATGAGGACTTTTAAATAACTTAATTCATAAATACAAAGTAGAGATATTGTGCTTAAGTATTTTTCCTATATGCCACTGAATGTCAAATCATTATGATAATACTACATTTATACAAGTCTCTTTTTTTATAGAAACCACAACTAAAATACATAAATGAACAAAAAAAAAAAAAAAAAAAAGACCACAGAGCAGAGAAAAAGCATCGAGGGGAAGAAATCTACCTCCTCTGCTTACAGCCTTGAATCTCAAGCAGTATCAGTTTACACATATGTAACATGCAAGCCATACAATGACATGGCTTCTCAAACTATAAAGGATCAAGAAAAGGTAACAAGGGCAAAAGCAAATCTGAAGGCATGTTATCAGAGAACTTCCCAAATGCAGGCATTGGCCATGGCACCCAACAGCCTGTGACAGTCATTTAATGAAGGACCAACAGTTCACTGACGTCACTTAGCCAACCCTCCCCCAATCCTAACATCTTACTTTAATTTTCAAATGATAAATTCAGACATCTTTGCAAAATGTAATTCAAATGTGGTTCAAGAACAGTCCCACATTTTAGGAAATATCTTCCTAAAAATTGTTCCAGTAAAAACTGTTATTTATTAAAAAGCTCTACTTCAGATAATACACATTGTCTTTCAAATACCTCTTTCTCTAAAGGGCCCAAAACAAGGAATTATTATATAAAATCAATGATCTAAAATCTATAAAACAGAGCTGGGGGAGGGGAAATATAACCAAAACTAAACAAAAAGACAATGCTGGCGAGTACTTCAGATGCAAAGTGCTTGCTTAGCACAGATAACATGCTAGGTTTAATACTAAGCAGCCAAAAAATAGTAAAAACAAAACATTCAAGAGCAGTATCACAAAACTACTCGTCTACGAACATAAGTCATAAGCTCCAACAAATGGCAAGTCTGTACATGCCACAGATCACCCAGCCAACAGGACACTTGGTGGAAAGGACAGGAGAGCTTCCTGAGGAAGGTCTACAGGAAACACTGCACAAATGTCAGGAGAAAAGCAAGCATACAAAGTAAAAGTCTACAGGATATTTTCTATTAGTCAAATTTCATGAAGACATTCAACCATTTAGTCTAGTTTGCTATAAATCTTTACAAGCAGTAATGAGTTTATACACCAGAGAAAATAAGGACTATTACAGAATACAAGTGGCATTTTTGCTGGCAATGAATAAATAAAACACAGTAACTTCAATTATACATGTTTGTCAGATAGCAAGCAAAACTAATGATAAGTTAGAGTATTTGTTCTAAGAAGCACAAGAGTCTTAAAAAAATATTAAATACAAAAAATCAGGTGCAATGTATAAGGATCACAACATGAAAAACTGTGCTTCAAGTTTTTAATAATTCGCCAGTACAGTACTATTTGATATAACACAAGTATTATCATTAAAATTTTAAACATCTGAAAAATAGTTACTGAAGCCTTACAACACATGAGCTTAAAAGTTTGTTTCCCGGGGCTGGGAAGATAGCATGCAAGCATGAAGACCAGAGTTATGATCTCCAACATCCACGCTATGCTGGGCGGGCATGGGAACCATGGCCTGCCTGTATCCAGTGCTCAAAAGGTGGGGCCAGGAGATCCCAAGGCAATCTGACTGGCTAGACTTGTTGAAGTGAGGAGTTCAAGATTCAAATGACAATATATAAGGTAGAGGGCAAAAAAATCAAGGATTTCCTAGCCAGGCGTGATGGTGTACGCCTTTAATCCTAGCACTCAGGAGGCAGAAGCAGACCAAACTTGGTGAGTTTGAGCCCAGCATGTTCCACATAGTGAGTTTCAGGACAGCCAGGGCTGTTTTACAGAGGAACCCTGTCTCTAATAAAAAGAAAAAAAGAAAAAGAAAAAAGAAACCCCATATCCATCTCTAGCTCACTCAAACCCACTTATGTACACATGTGAACACACACACACACACACACACACCTCCTACATGCACACATGTGCACCCACACAATCAAACACATATACATTTTAAAAAGTTGGTTTCCGCCGGGCGGTGGTGGCGCACGCCTTTAATCCCAGCACTCGGGAGGCAGAGCCAGGTGGATCTCTGTGAGTTTGAGGCCAGCCTGGGCTACCAAGTGAGCTCCAGGAAAGGCGCAAAGCTACACAGAGAAACCCTGTCTCGAAAAACCAAAAAAAAAAAAAAAAAAGTTGGTTTCCAAAAGAAAAAAGTGTTCTTACTCTTTACTATTATTATTTCACTCTTACAGCTTTACCTCAAAAGGAGTTCAGGCTGAACAGCACTAGATTTTGATGAAATCAAATCAGAGATAATAATGTTTCTTAAAAGGAAGGAATGTTGACACATACTGAGAATGTTTAGATAAAATGAAAACTGACAGGATATCTTTTAAAAAGAACAGCCCAAAAAAATTAAAGAATATAGTAAGAAATGAGAGCACAGATAAAGAGAGAGAGGCCATGTGAGCTGAAAAACAAGTACAACTAAGTGATGGGTTTTCACTCACTCTACCTCTGTGTATGTTTAAGCTAGTCTGTAAATAAGCAAAAACACAAAGAAAACAGCCTACAAAACATGCATGGGTATATTAAATTAAAAGAAGACAGTTTTAAAAATATCCTTCTAAGTGGAACAGGTTTTTTTCTATTACTATCAAAGACAATGAGGTTGAAAATTATTGCTTTCAAACTCTAAACACCTTTTGTTGCCAGAAATAACAAAAGAAAACTGTAGTGAAAATGTCAAATGAACTTACTTGGTGTGAAAGCAAATCTGTGCTTGCATAATTCACAGTATTCTTTTCGACTGTGTTTCAACCACTGAACTAAGCTGTAATTACAAAGACATTCATGAATACAATATTTAAAACAAAGCAGCATTAAGATTTCATTGAAAACTAGTGTTTTTATTAAAATTTTTGTGTCATAGAACTTTTATAGTTTTCAGAATTTCAAATGTAGACTATTTTAACTTTTATGTGCTTTCTAAGATATAAAACTTAACATAAATATAAACCAATATACATTATATTAATAAAAAGATTTAATTAGCCAAAATTCTAATCTCTTCAGAGCTAAATGAATACTAGTAAATAATCCGAGGTCAGCATCAGTTTTGATACTGGCCTTTCAATGCTCACAGCTGGTAACCAGGGCTGAATTCCCACTCTCCCCCTGGCAAGTTATGTGCTTATAGCACAAGTTCTTGAACCTGTTTGTGCTCCATTTCTTCATCCATACATCCATATAATGTTCCAGACTTTTCTTGCAAAGAGTAAATGAGTTAAGATGTGTAAAGCACAGAAGATAGTTCTTGGCACAGAATATTTAATAAATATAAGCTAAAATTATGCCACTCAAAAACCAGAAAAACATAATTCTGTCCATGAACAAAACAACTTCTCAGTGATAGAAATTAACAATAGGCTATCGTTCGCATATCCACTATATACCAAAATAGCATGTCTGGTATTAACTGTGGGTCATTGCTTAGTCAAACTATAAATATTGTTAGAAATTTTTAGAACAAAAGCTTAAAAATAATGAATTACTGGTCAAGATCACTGAAATGATCAATTTTATTACACAGATGATAAAATTGAATTTAAGAATGATACAATTTTCCAAATGACTTACCATTCTTGATGAATAAACTTAATACTGCCAGTACATACACAAGGATGATAAAGAGGTTTCTCGGGTGTTCCTTCTGACCGACACACTCTACATATGTCTGATAACAAAGGAGAAAAATAGAATTACCTTTAGTTATGACTCTTATACAAAAAGACCAACAAAACAAAAATATTTTGTGCTAAAGGTAAAATTTATTATATCAATCAATAGGATGGAAACCTGAAAACGGTGATGAAACTTTCATTAAGGGTATATCAGAATCTAAGTACGTTCCTTCAAAATGCATAAAGGTGAGTTGTTCCTTAGAATGTTCTGTAAATAAAGCTGAAAATAACAAAAAGTTTAATTTATCTACACTTGCAGTATCCTATAACACTCAACCAAACAAATAAGCAGAATCAGGTCACCTGGCCACAAATATTAGTGTTGCAACAGTGTAACGTTTTTACAAGTCTAAATCCAGTCCTAAGGGTTTAAGTACTACAAAACCATCTGAGGGGGAAGGGAAAATGATACCAAAATATAATGACATACATGAAAATGCAACAATAAAGCCCGTCACTTTGTATGCCAACCTCAAAATTATTTTTAAAATAAAATTATTCCTAAAATTACTTTTCAGGGAGCAGGTAAGATGGCTTAGTGGTTAAAGACACACTGGCTGCTCCTCCAGAGGACTCACTCCAGCTTGATTTCCAGCATCCACTTGGTGGCTCACAACTGTCTACAACTCCAGTTTCAGGACCTAACGCCCTCTTCTGGCCTCTGCAGGCACTGCATGTGCATAGCACATGCAGATAAATACTCATACACATTAAAGGAAAAATCATTTTTTTAAAAAAATTTTTTTCTAAAAAACCATGTCTGAGGACTTAAGACAGTAGCAGCAGAGGAATGCACAGTAGATTCTCTTTCCTTGCCTCACATACAAAGAAGGAAACTAGAAACCGGTGACACACACACACATAGTGTGCGCACACACAATCAGGACCCAAGGAAGGTACCTCAGAACCTCACCGACTCCTACTAGAGAAAGGGGAAGCAGAAGCTATAGGAGCCCAGGGCTGAAGAGTCAGCACAGGGAGAGCATTCCCTACCCTAGCACCAAGGGGAGCGCACACATCTCCTGCCCTCCCATCGCTGTGGCTAGCAAACGGCATGGAGGAAAACCTCAGGAGATCGTTTGTGCTCTCTCGCTCATTTCCCCTAAAGCTCCTCTGCAACACCACACTCTGAAATTTCACTATTGCTATTACTTAGCCTTCTCGGGCATCCCTCACAGCCAAGTGCCAATGAATCCCAAGGGCAACTGTCAATGTTCAAAGGAGCAAAGATATACCGTTTGCTTCTGACTGCCTCTCCTACAGGGAATTCCTCACTCAATGTAAAAGAGCTGTAGCTCTGATCTCTGCTTCACTAATGAACTTAGAGGGCCTGTGCTGCCCTTTGGATTAGAAGACACACAAGCTGAGCACCACAGCACACCAGTTCTGGCCACTTGGATCATTATAGACTTCCTGGCTGCTCATTCTTGAGTAACAAAATGCTGCTTGTCCAAGCCAAGCGACACTAAACACTCAGGAAAACTTACTTGGTTATTACATGACTCTCCCTGGTTACCAAGCAACTAGACAAGTCTCTTCACCAATATGGAAAAGCTACACTTCCCTGCCCACAGAAGAGCTATCTCACAGCTCAGTCTCTGTGGTAGAGGTCAATGAGGTTGCTATCACTGCTCTGTCCTGCTGGGAGTTAGTAATATGCATGCCCCTGCCTTCCTTTGAGAGACAGTAGTTTAGCAAGCCCCCTCTGTGAAAAGGAACCAAGATTCCCCATCACCTCAGTTCCAGGTTAGTCACTGCCACAGCAGAAAGTGCAACCAACACACAAAGGTGACAAGGCTATGGGTGCTTATAGCTGAACTATGTTATCTACACATACCAGGGCCACTAGTGCTGTGGGTGCAGATTAGCTTTAAAATTATCAGCTATCCAGGCAGGAGACGAATGCTGCCCAAGGTCCTACACATCACCACCACACTGAGTAACGACACAGGCATTCATTACTATAGATCAACCAAGGGGGCAGGATGGTGTGAGTTAATACAGGTGGGTCATTACCACATATGGATCCTGTATCAACAGCTCTCCTTTGAGAATGCTCCATGGGAACATGATGCAAAGAAAAAAGCAGTAACAAACCCAGGCTCACATGAAGGGGGATTGCCACATCACCTACCCTCCAGGAAGGAACATGGTGACTGGCCAGCTCCCAAGTATGGTTTGGGAAAGAGCAAGGATGCACCTTACTGGTACACTGTGGTCAGCAAGAGACAAGGACAAGAGTGAGTGATAAAACATATGGACATGGATGACTAGTTCAAGGCAACGCAACTCTGTGAGCTGAGAAAGCTGTGCTGGGACCAAGGTGGCGGTAAACTTCAGAGTGCTCCAGTGCAGGAGGAGCCTATCTATGGGCAAGAAGGACTGAGGTGGGAGATCTCCTTAGGGGGCCCAACACACCTGGAGAGGACAGTGATTTTTCAGAAGGTCTCATCCTTCTCAGAAACAAACCAACAACATAATGCCATGCACAGACAACCAACTTCAACTCAAGCCAGAGCTAATGTGTAGCAGAGAAGCTGGATCCTTGGAATTCTGTAGAGTCCCTTTCTTACTCAGAGACTGAAAGTAAGAACTACCTTCTAGCAATCCTGAAGAGTCTCTTTTACTCACTGCTGAGCCAATTTGCAGGTTTCTTTCTTTTCTTTTTTCTTTTAAGATGGGATCTCACTACATAGCCCAGGTTGACTTTAAACTCAGTGCTCTCCTGTGATAGCCTCCAAATGCTTGGATTATAGACATAAAACATCACATCTAGCTTATAGTGGTGTTTGTAGAGGGCACATGATATTGGATGCTATCACAGATTTCTTTAAAAAATCCAACTGTTAGCCGGGCGGTGGTGGCGCACGCCTTTAATCCCAGCACTTGGGAGGCAGAGCCAGGCGGATCTCTGTGAGTTCGAGGTCAGCCTGGGCTACCAAGTGAGTTCCAGGAAAAGGCGCAAAGCTACACAGAGAAACCCTGTCTCGAAAAACAAACAAACAAACAAAAAAAAAAAATCCAACTGTTGTTCTATTAAACTAGACACTGAAGACAACTGTAAAGATAAACCAGGAATAGCGGCACACTCCTTTAATCTCAGCACTCAGGAAGCAGAGGCAGACAGATCTCTGCATTTGAGGACAACCTGATACACATACACAGCAAGTTCCAGGACAACCAGGGCTACATAAAGGGACCATCTCAAAAAACAAAAATTGTAATATAAAAAAATACCCACTCTTCTCATCAGTTTGGGGGATTTGGAAGATATGATTTAATGAAAAATGGTATTATATTACCATAGTGAATATACTATTTAAGTAAAATTAAAAATGGTTCCATTTTATTCTTTCAGGTCTTTAAGAGTGTAAACATTGTGTTAAAACCTCAAAAGCTTGAGAACCAGGCAGGGCCAAGGGGATAGGTAGCTCAGCAGGTAAAAGCATGACTCACACAAGTCTGACAAATGGAATGTGACCTCTGGAACTCAGGAAAAAAGCTGCACGCAGTCACCTGCGCCTGCAATTCCAGCACCTGTATAGCAAGATGGGCGGTGGAGACAAGAGAACTGCCTGAAAGCTACCTAGCCTGGAGCACACAGCACAAGAGCAGGAACAAGATGAGACCCTGTTTTAATAAGGTTGATAAGGCAACAATCAACTGAAAGTCATCCTCTAACCTCAGCACATGCACTGCAGTGTGTGTGGGGGGAGGGGGAACAACACGTTTTTGTTTTTGTTTTTTTTTTTAAGTTTGAGAACCACTGTTCATTAGTAATTGTTCTGATACATTTATTGGCTCTTTGAAGAAGGTGGGGAGTGTCAGATAACGGTAATGATCCTTTCCAAACAAATATGCATAGAATTATTAAGGGCCTCCTACACTTAGACCAATTTTATGGGAGAAAAAGTAAGATCATTGTAGACTGCTCATTCATCTTGTTTCAGAACCATGGAAATCATTTTTATAATTATAAAACAAAGTTATATCAAAATGGGAAATAAGCAACTCCTAAATGAAAGCACAAACAAATTAATAAACCCAAGCCTATGTCATGACTAACCACAAAAAAGAAATGAAGACACTTTAAAACAGCAATTATGGAGCCTGTGAGATGGCTCAGCAAGTTCAAGTACTTGCTATGTAAGCTGGATGTACCCATGTAAATGTGAAAGAGAATAGACCACATAGTCTCCCTTTGATCTCCACATACACTGTGCACTACAACCATGCCCACAGATACACACAATAAACAGATGCAGTTTAAATAAGACAGACAGACAGACAAAACAGCAAGGCCTGGAGAGAGAGCACAGACATTAATAGCATTTGCTACTCTTGTAAAGGACGTGGGTTTGGTTACCAGTACACACATCAGACAGCACATAACTCTTAACTCCAGTTCCAGGGCATCTGACACTTCTGTGGGTACTGGCACTAATGGGTGTACATTTATACACAAGCATACACACATACACACACACCCAAAATAAAAATAGATAAATCTTAATAAAAAAAAAAAGAAAGCCATCAATACTCATACATCCCTAATAGACTACACTCTAAGAAATGCAAAGAAATCCTATGCATAATTATTAACTGTTAATAGAAACAATAAAAAGCCGAATTAATATAAATAATATTTGTGGTCATTTAAAAATTTACAGGACAGAGGCTACAAGAGGGCTCTAGTATGTAACAAAACTTAATGCATACAAGAAAATAGGAAAATCCACATTAATAATTTTCTATCTTACTGACTTGTTTTTTTTTTTTAGCATGATGAACAATACACTGTACTGGCAATAGTTCCAGCAAAGGAAGGAGACAACTTAAATACTATTTGCCTCAACAAAATTCCCAAAAGTCAACAATCTAATTCAACTTTTACCACTGCACCCAAAACAAATGCCACATGAAAAGGATGTGATCCTAGCCCTCCCCCTGCCAATGAAAGCCCACAAGACATCAACCTCCTAACATACCAAGTATACAACCCACCAAGATGATTTAAAAAAAAAAAAAAAGAAAAAGAAAGGGAGGGAGGGAGGGAGGGAGGGAGGGAGGGACGGAGTGAGAGAGAGAGAGAGAGAGAGAGAGAGAGAGAGAGAGAGAGAGAGAAAGGAAGGAAGGAAGGAAGGAAGGAAGGAAGGAAGGAAGGAAGGAAGGAAGGAAGGAAGGAAGGAAGGAAGGAAGGAAGAGGCTTATTGTGAATATAATTTCTACAAATAAGGAGCCACTTTTCTCACTCTGTGGGTATCAGGAAAGGCGTGCCAGGGATCCAGAAATCCTAAAGAGCAACAACAAAGCACCCACTACTAACATCAAAGGGGATAAGGGGGCTTTCACTTCCAGCTGGTAGTAATGAGGCCATGCCTCTTCTACCTGCACATCATAAAAAACGACCTGTTTAAAACAAAACCCCAAACATGTTAATGTGAACCAGAGGCTCCACAAAAGCAAAAATATCCACAATACAACTGAAAAATCACTCATACCAAACATAAGGAAAACCCTAGCCTAAATGAAAAACCATAACCAATAGATGTTAACATCACAACCATCATAAAAATGAGTCCGTGACAAACACATTTGAAAGACTGAAGATCACGTTTTCAGGGACATAGAAGATAAAGAATCCAGTGTAAATTTTTGAATTAAATAAGCAAAAACCAAAACATTTACTGGAGAAAATAGTGAATTTAAAATTTGACAATAAAAACTTCTCTATCTAAATAGCAAGAATACTTAAAAGACCTTAATAACTATAACAAAGTATATAACAATTTTGTCAACAGAGCATTGGGAGAGAAGGGAGGTAGAGTAAACAAAATTCACAAACAAAACTCTCTCCTTATCCACAGGAAACCAATACCAGTGAGTGCTTGAAACTAAGAACAGTGTCAAACCCTACATATACTACGCCTTTCTTACATGCACAAATAAACGTAGGTGCACTGAAACACACACACACACACACACACACACACACACACACACACACACACACACACGTAGCAGGAAAGGATAAATAACAATAGTAAGTAGGCAATTCTAATAAATGGTAACAGACTCACAAGCATCAATAATGGTTAAGCAAAGTGAGAGATCTTTGCACGAGTGTTGTGACAGCATCGCAGTTGATCTGATAACTCAGGTACTAATGTGTGGGCAGCAGAAACAGTGCAGAAAGCACTCAATGCAGGGTGACTCGACCTAGACACAAGTTACTCAAGAGAAAGAGCAAGTAGTTCTAGGCCAATCCTCACCATGGGACACTGATATGAATTGAACGGTACGTACCCATTTGTTTCCTTAAGTCACTTTTATTGTATTAAAAACAATAACAGGCAAGGCCTCAAGTAGGAAAAAAACAGTAAAGGGATTCTAAAATATCACTGTTTCCCACTGGCAATTAAGAACTCTTTACCAGTTAAATAATTCTGTATAAAACTTCTAATGCAAGAGTTAACCATCATTCTTTTTTTTTTTTTTTTTTTTTAAAGGAGCTCTGGTAAACTTTTATTAAAGAAAAACTTTCCTGGTTTACTTTTCACCAGTCTGTTCTGGCATGCTTCTAATAATATCAGAATCACCTGGGTCAATGATAGCCAGTGTGCATACTCTGTAGTATTTTCCACATGCTGTGCCCAATTCAATGTTATTGCCACTGTAGTGATGAACACCAGTTTTAGCCAACATGGCATAGTATTCTATTTCAGATTTCCTCAAGGCTGGACAGTTGTTGGCGAGGATAACCAATTTCGCTTTGCCCTGTCTGATCATCTTCAGAGTCTGTTTGTACCCCAGCATGTACTTTCCACTTTTCATAACAAGCTGGAGCCTAGAGTTGATCGACTCCAGAGACTTTTTCATCTTCTTTGCGGCCACCATCTTCCTGCCTTAGGTGCGGGACGGCCCCCAACCAAGACCAGCCGCCAAGATGGCCGGGCAGCGAGAAAGGAAGCAACCATCATTCTTTATTGCTAAAAATATACACTTTAATCCAAGTAAGTGCCTTTTCCACTAGCTCCATTTATCCTCAGGTGTATATTCAATTTATAACTGGCTATGTGAACTATGTGAACAAGAACAAAAACATGAACACACCAGGAGTGTTCAACAATCACATTCCCATTAATACTATGGAGACATGATAAAAGAAAACAAAAAATGTTTGTTTTTAACACATCGCAACTGCAGTTTCCCCTCCCTCTAGAGAACAAAAATTTTGATTGTGGAGTTTGATACACATCCTTAATTGGATCTTAGGAGAAAGTAAAATTAATTTTCTACTGTCATGGTGTTTTTTTTTCTCAGATTTATTTTATGTTTATGCATGTTTTGCCTGCATGTATGTATGTGCATCACATGTGTGCCTGGTGCCACGGGAATCAGAACAGGGGTCTAATCCCCTGGAACAAAGTTAAGGATGACTGTAAGCATCCTGTGGGTGCTGAGAACCAAATACATGTCCTCTGGAAGAACAAGTACTCTTAATTACTGAGCCACTCCAATCCCTCTGTCATGGTATTAAAAAAACGAAACAAAAACCACTCAAGGTTCAAGAGACATTTCAAGAATCTATTTATTGTGTATGCACGCATGTGTGCATGCGCCACGGGCCTCCCGTGTGGAGGGCAGAGAACGACTTGCAACAGGCCATCTCTGTCCATCTTATGGACCCAGGAATCGGGTGCAGGTCCCCAGCTCTGGCCGCAAGTGCCTTCCTTCACCTACGTGTCATCTCACTGCCCTGTCACAGTACTTCTAAAAACAACTCCAACCGATGTTTTATTACTCTCAAGGTCTCTCTTAAGAAATTAACTGCTTCTCGATCTCAGGTGTCTTCTGGGGGAAAGCAGGGGAGTGCTGCTATTGTTTTGAGATAAAGTATCATGCAACCCAGGTTGGCCTCAAATTCACTACTTAGTTGAGACTCTGAATTGTTGATCCTCCTGCCTCCTCCACCTCCTGAGTACTTTGTACCCCTTTTTATCTATTTGTGTTCGTGCATGTGTGCACATTCGTGCAAAGGTACTCAGACCAGAGGAGGGCATTGTATCCCTTGGAGATGGAGTAACATGTGACTGTGAACTGCTCTAAGTGGGTTCTAGGAACCAAACCCTAGTCCTCTGAAAGAGCAGCAGCACTCTTAACCACTAAGCCATCTCTTCAGCCCCATCACGTCTTTTAACTCCTATTTGACAGAAAATACTAAGATGGTATCTTTGCCATCTATTCCTTCAATTTTATTATGCTTTTATTTGTAAAGCATATTTTCCTATAGTGAAACACATTACTGAACATTAATGAATGCAGATTTAAAAATAACTATATAGTACCAGCAGCTAATCAAAAAGACTTACGGCCAAGCTGAACATTTCCAAATACTGTACCAGGTTCTCATTCTCTGCGAATTATGTCTGAATTCTTTGCTTCACTTTTTTATTGGAGTTTTAACAAGAGTATAAAAGATGTATGTGTGTGCAAAAATAGTGGCCAGAGGAATACCTCAGGTATTGGTCCATCTACCTTGTTCAAGATGGAGAGATGTTGCATACACCAGGCTAGCTGTGTATTCTCCCATCTCACATCCTGTCTTGCCACAGAAGCAATAAGATTAGACATGCTACTGTGCCCAGCTTTACTTGGGTTCTGGGGATCTGGACTCAGCTCCTCCTCACATGTACATGGCAAGCACTTTACCTACTGAGCCATCTCCAGACCTGTTTTTTTCTTTGAAAATTATTCTATGTAGGATGATTTGAGGATGTCTCAGTTCTTCTGTTGATGATAAATGTGGTAATTTCAAAATTTACTGTTATTACTAATAAGACTATTTTATAAAACAGACTTAGAAAAATTATGAGAAGAGATAGCAGAAAATTCAGTACATGATATCTTATTATTAATGTCTTATTAGGATTTGTTATGCCTTCTTAAAATTAATAACCCAATACTGATACATTATCACTGAAGTCCACTGTTATTCAGAATCCCTTAGTCTTTACCTGATGTTCCTTTCCTGTATACTCCATACACACTTAGCAGTCCTATCTCCTTGGGTTTCCTTAGATTCCAGGAGTTTCCCACTTTTCCTGTTTGGATGACCTTGACTTAAAAAACTACTCTTCAATGCCCTATACTGGAACTATCTCATTCCTCACTGGTTTGGAGCAGACTACAAAGGCACACTGCCACTCTGATCACACCCTATCCTGAGTATACAGCAGCAACATGATTCAAACAGTTTCATCTGGAGGAAATAAGTTTTTCTTATCTATCAGTAAAATGTTTACAATTAGTAGCTTCAATCATAATAGGCAAATATTAAAAACATATGATTGAAAAATATTACTCTGGATGTCTTTAGCTAGCCTACATATGCAAAAGGAGGTACATAGCTAAATTGTATGCTTTTACCATATGGAATATAGTTCTTTTAAAACTTTAAGTGCTCCTAGCATTTGGCAAGTGGAGGTAACAGTCCACAATCATCCTCAACCCCATAGAAACTTCAAGGTCAACCTAAGCCTATGACATCCTGTCTCAACCCCTGCTCTGATCTCCAAATTCTTTGTCCATGAGAATCTTATCTATTTTTTTTATGTGAATTTGGGAAGAAGTTGAAAATTCCAATCCCTGGGCCTGCAAGCTGGTAAGGGCATTTGTATTTGAAGCATAAGCATGACCGGTTGAATCCAATCCCCAAAGCCACATAAAGTTGGAGGGCAATAAATTAGTCTACAAATGTGACTCCACATTCACATACATACACCTCACATACAGTAATAAACATTAAAATCCTGATTCCCCATGTATGTATTACCTTTCCAGATTACTATCATTACAAACCAATAACCTTTACTGTTATTCTTGGAAGCCTGAAAACTACATTTTCTGGCCTCCTTCAAGACTAAAATTGTGTTGCCGGGCGTTGGTGGCGCACGCCTTTAATCCCAGCACTCGGGAGGCAGAGCCAGGCGGATCTCTGTGAGTTCGAGGCCAGCCTGGGCTACCAAGTGAGCTCCAGGAAAGGCGCAAAGCTACACAGAGAAACCCTGTCTCGAAAAACCGGAAAAAAAAAAAAAAAAAAAAAAAAAAAAAAAAAAAGACTAAAATTGTGTTAAGATTCTGTCTAGAAGGAGCACTTCGGAAAGCAGGATGAAGGAAAGAAACAAACTTTTGTACAATTCTGGTCCTAACAACTGGCAGAGACAACTACTTTCCAGGTACAGGGCTCCAACCAGTTAACAGAGGTTAGGTGGGGATTCTGCCAGCAGCTTGGGGGGAAAGATTCAGCAGCAGAAGCAATAGCTACTCTCAGCATCAAGATGCCTCTCCAACACTTAAGCTCCTCCACCACCTCTTTCTTTTTTCAGTTCAGTTTTGTCAGTAAAGGGTGCTGACGAGCATTTAAGAGGAAGGGTGCTTTCTTACTCCTGCTACGCTGTCAGTGGTTTAGTGATCACTTTCCCATAGCCCTACTGATGAAGACCTGACCCACTTCAGACCTGTCACAGGCACAAAGGGAACATTTGGTTTGGTCATTTCATCAGATCACTTTAGCCACCCTATTTAGAATGTCAGAAATAGAATTTAACTTTTTAAAGTATAGTATTCTTTATCTAT
The DNA here is from genome assembly GCF_049852395.1 of Peromyscus maniculatus bairdii. Taxonomy (NCBI): domain Eukaryota; kingdom Metazoa; phylum Chordata; class Mammalia; order Rodentia; family Cricetidae; genus Peromyscus; species Peromyscus maniculatus. The sequence goes on along the minus strand of NC_134866.1, from coordinate 8,718,228 downwards.
CATCAAGTTCAATGGAAAAGTGTACAAATCAACAGTTGAGTTATTTACATTTCTACATCATGATCACTACTTTTAGAAAACCATCACCCCAAGAAGAAACCTTGTAACTAACAGCAGTTCTATCAGGCCTCCCCACTTCAAGCAACCACCAATCTACTTCTCTCTATAGAGATTTGTCTACAATAGATATTCCATACAAACTGAATCATGTAAGATATGGTCTTCTGCCACTGGTTTTCTTCACTTAGCATAATGTTCATGAAGTCCATTCCAGGTGTCCCTTGTTTCTAAGCACTAGTGAATAATGCCCATTCATACACAGGACACATTTATCTATGAAATGATAACACTCTTATTTCCACTGTTTGCCTATCATGATTAAAGCTGCCCGTAAGATCCACCTTTTGCGTAAAGACCTACTTTGAATACTACTGGGTATATACTTAGGAAAAGAACTGCCTGAATTAAATGGTTATTCAGTACCTTTGTAAAAACCTACATCCAGCATCCTTCTTTGGGAAATCAAGCTTCCAGAAGTTTCAACCTAGCCCAAGACCGAACACACACACACACACACACACACACACACACACACACACACACACACACACACAAACACTCCTACAGTTAGTTTTGGGCTTCTCAATTGGGTCTAACATTCTGAATTAACCTTGGTTTACTAAAAAGGCCATGGCTCCAAGTTCATTTTCCTGTGGATATTCAGTTTTTCCAGCACAGTTTACTTAAAAAAAAAAAAAAAACCTATACTTTCTTTATGGAATTGCTTTTGCACTTTTGTCAAAAATCAACTGCCCATGTACATTTTACAACATATGGAAGCATCCCATATCATTAGACCAACAGATTCTTAAGAAAAGAAAAAAAACAGATTTACTAACTTTATGTTTATGGGTGTTTTTCTGCATGTATGTCTGGTACCTTCAGAGCTAGAAGGAGTCAGATTCCCTGGAATTGGAGTTATGGATTGTTGTGCATCACCATGTGTGTGCTGAGAAATGAACGGGGGCCCTCTGCAAGAACAAGTACTTTTAATCACTAATCCATCTCTCCAATGCTAGGCCAAACATTAAACATTTTAACAGCTGGTTTAAATAGTTTAATTTAAAAAGTGACATTTTCAGATATATTATCACTTGTTAAGTTTTGACATAGTAACAAACACAAAACTATCTGAAAATACTCCTTCCTTTTCAATCCCAAGTTTTCATTTACTAAAACATGTAAACAGTGAATGCAAATGCCAAGTGAATATCTGTCTTCTAATAATCCACACATAAGACATCTTTAAAGATGTGAAATAATACTAGACTTCATAATCAAGATTTCCACCTTGGGGAAATATATTTATCATGAAGTCATTTTTGTTAGCATGCACTGATTTTATTACTTTTAAATTTTATTTATTTTATGTGTGTGTGTGTGTGTGTGTGTGTGTGTGTGTGTGTGTGTGTGTGTGTGTATCACCTCCATGCCTGGTACCTTAGGAGGTAAGAAGGGGCATTAGATTCCTTGCAATTGGAGTTACAGGAAGTTGTGAGGCAGTGTGTGGGTGCTGGGAATTGAACCTGGGTCCTCTGCCAAAGCAGTACGTGCTCCTAACTGCTGAGCCTTCTCTCCAGCTTCATCGTTACCTTTAAACACACCTAACTTTTAAAGGTTATTTATCAAGGCTAGTGAGACAGCTCAGCAGGCAGAGGCATTTGCCACCAAGCTTGACTCCTGAGTTACACCAGGACCCCATATGGTAGAAGTGAATAACCAACTCCTCTAAACTGTCCTCTGATCTCCATACTCAAGCCTTGAGTGCAAACACAGAATAAACATAAAACAAAGTGTTACAAGACTGATTTTCCTTTCTAATAGGGTAAGTATCTATATATACAACCCACAGAAACATAAATGCTTGGGTTTCTCAATTTTAAGAGTGCAAAGAAAGCTAGTTCTGTCTCCAGCATGTCAGACACTGACACGGGACTCCAGGTATGAAGCCAGCCTAGGAGACGCAGGAAGTTCAGGGACAAATAAGGACTCAGTCTCAAAACAGACAGACGAACCATGAAGAGTATAAAGTGTTCTGAGTAAACTGAGAGCCATCTCTCTGTACCAGCATCCTTTGGACTACTTCTCTCCAGAATGCCTGACAGAAGAAATGGAGGGAGCCTAATCCTGCCTCACTGTTTAAAGAGAACAGTGATCTCAAAGTGGCAGGGAAATATAGCCAGTAGGGCTCTCTGTGACAGCCTGCAGTAAGACTTGTTACATCTCAGACCCAAAGGATGACCCTCCAGGCCCAGTGCCCCACAATCCACTTCTCTCCAGTGAGGACCCACCCTCCCAAACAGCACCGCCATCACACACATTAGCCCATAGGGGCATTCCTGAAACAGACCAAGTGTGACAACCTTGAAAATGTTCCACTCAATACAATGCCTCTAGGCACTATGCAATGTCTGAGGAAGGAAGAAATGAAACTTATTTACCTAGTTAGCAAAGGTTCAAAGAACACAGTAGGTGTTCAATATTCAGTTAAATACAAGCCGGGCAGTGGTGGCGCACGTCTTTAATCCCAGCACTCGGGAGACAGAGGCAGGCGGATCTCTGTGAGTTCGAGGCCAGCCTGGGCTACAGAGTGAGTTAAATACAGACAAAATTTTTAAAGGCATGGTATCTCCAAATCTCCCATCTCAAGCATGTTCCAGCAGAACGGCATAACAAAAAGATAAATTTCACTAGGTGCAAACTGTACTTTATCAACCTATTTTCATCTTTACAGAATACATCATCAGGTGGAAGTAAAAGAAGTTCAGAAAAATGAGAAAGGATGCAATACTGAGGTTAAGCAATAATAAATAAAAGTAGAGGAAATGTGGCTAGGCAGTGGTGGTACATGCTTTTAATCCCAGCACTCGGGAGGCAGAGGCAGTATCTCTGTGAGTTTGAGGCCAGCCTGGGCTACAAGAGAAAGTTTCAGGACAGCCAGGGCTACACTGAGAAACTCTGCTGGAAACACAGTAAAGAAAGTGCTTCACTGACTTCTGAGCCTTCAAGAACTGAGCGTGCCTGTGCCATCTCTCCTGCAGAAAAACTCCCCAGACATGACTCTATTTGAAGAGGTGGTTACATCACAGTGCAGTTGTTAGTGTAGGACCTACGCCGTAGGACTGTTCTGGTAAGAGACTGAAACACAGATCTGTGTAGCTGGAACCCTCATTAACACACACAGGAAGAAGACATCCTTAACTCCTCAGATCCAAAGCTTCTGTCCAAAAGAACTGTACTCAGTTAACACATAGCTTATAACACTGTCATGGCAGTCCTTGGAAATTAAAACAATTACCAAACCCCAACTTTTCCCATTGTTGGCTAATAAAACTACTCTGGAAATCATTTCCTTTTAACTCCTACTCCCTAGAGCATCTCAACTATTAAGTTCTTATGTGTTTATACTGATCTGCTTTACATACATTCCATTCCTACTATCTTAACTTCCATGGCCCACTAAAATACAATGGACATTCACAAGAAGTTTCCCTTGATGACTGATTTCTTATTCCTTTTTAAGACCTCATTCTTCATTACACTAAAAATGAATTATCTTCATGTCCTTACAGAAGAAAAGGGGAACGGTAACTCAAAAACGGCCTCTGGATAGCACAGCATTCACCACAGCATTCCAATCCTAAATACTCCAGTTCAGCCATGCAGCAGGCATCTTTTGGAATGTATGGCCAGCTGAAGAAAAGACAATGCCAGTCAGTTTTCCTTTGATTTTTTTTTTTTTCATTACCTTTCCCACTACCACCCTGCTTCTTGTATAAAAATGAGCTGGTCATATTCTAGCTCCCAGAAATTTGGCATTAGCGCCTAGTAGCCAACAAGTCTACACAGGGAAAGAAACCAGTGACAAAGTGGCAAGAAAATTTGTATGTCACCTCTGCTCTAGCTACAAGGAACTGTTCTAGAGGCCCTACCTCCTAGCAAGACTACAGAAAGTCCCACACTGGTGGCCCCTCTGAACTTCTAGACAACCACCCCCAAATGTCTTCCTGATGTAGTTACTCTCCCCAAGCTCATAGAGACGCCTTCCTAGTGGTTTCCTGACATTCCTAGCATGCTTGTACCATAGAGGCTATTCCTGCTCTACCCACGGAGCATGTACAGGGACAATCCTCCTATGTTCTCTGTTCCATCTTCTGCTGTCAAACTGCCCTCATACCTGCTACTCTGCACAACACATGACGCCTTCTATTTAGGCATGCCACAGTTTACTCCATGTGCAATTTGTTTCCCCTTCCTCACCTACCACATTAACTAGATTTTAAGCTCTATGAAAAAAGAATTTTCTCTGTTTCCTTCCTAAGTCAAGCACACCAACTGTCTAGATTGAAAGACATATTCAATAAATATGCCAGATAAATGCAGGCATGTTTGGTTCACAGGTCTGTGGTCAGGATAAAGCAGGCCTGTCTGGAAACAGTTAAAGACTAATTTCTAAAATGTTTAAAAGAGGAAACTACTTGTCTGACTCTGACATCTGCCCATCTTTTTAATGCTTTTCTCCTAAATTTAAACGACTCCAAGTTTTTGCCATAATGTTAAACAATGTGATTAGTCACAATACAGTTTAGATTCATACTTTTAAAAATGAGTATTTTCCAGGACCAGACATGGTGGTGAATGCCAATGATCCCAGCCAGCATTTGGGACACAGAGGCAGGTGGATCTCTGAGTTTGAGGCCAATCTGTTCTACATTGTGATTCCTAGGACAGCTAGGACTATAGAGAAGAGACCCTAAATAAATACATACAAAAAATTATATTTTCCATCATAAAATGCAAAATAGGACTTTTAGTATCCCACAAAAATATTAATAAAATTTTGTTATGTCTGCTAATAGCTATTTAGCAAAATGGAAACAAAAGACACTGCTTTGTGTATCACTGGGTTGAAATATTAGCATTCTACTATAGCAAAATACTTAATATTTTTGTTGAGAGCTTCAGACATGAGTTCTTGATTACAATATCTAGTCCAACACTGTAGCACTTTTCCTATAAGGAAAAAAATTATCTTTGAGCACAGTATAGAATTTCTTTTCTGAAATTGAAACATCTCAGTGCATTGCAAGATTGGACTCCTGACCTTTATAAAACAAAGAGGCTAGATGCCTAAGTTCTACTCTAGCTCTGAAGCTGAAAGAAGTGATGCCAGTAGTTTACATAACACACCTGTACTCACGCAATCTATATACAGCTAATGAGTCATCTACCAAATACAAGAATGAGTTACAAAGTTGCTGCTGGTTTGACAAAAATATAATTCAATACATTTAGCACTTTAGCAATCTTTAAACTTTGGTAATTATTTACTATGAACAGGAAGAAATTATAAAATAAATGCTTTACTGTAAATACAAACATTCCAAGCATTACAGTATTGTAGATGGTCTATCAGAAGAATGCAACATGCTATTTTTTTTTTTTTTTTTTCGAGACAGGGTTTCTCTGTGTAGCTTTGCGCCTTTCCTGGGACTCCCTTGGTAGTCCAGGCTGGCCTTGAACTCACAGAGATCCACCTGGCTCTGCCTCCCGAGTGCTGGGATTAAAGGCGTGCGCCACCACCGCCCGGCGCAACATGCTATTTTTAAGAGTAACATTCAGTTTCTGTGATTAATTTACTAATAATCATTTTTCATAGAATATTTTAAGAAAATAAGTATTTTTTTTAAATAAGAGATAGTACTAACAGATTCTTTAAAAAGACTTTATTTATTCTTTTCTTTACGTGTATGTGTGTGTGTGTATCTGTATGTCAGCTATGTGTGTTGGTACACAGAGGGGAGAGTATGTTGGATCCCTTGAAACTGGCATTAAAGGCAGTTGTGAGACATCTGACATGGATGCTGGGAAGTAAACTAGGGTCTTCCAGAAGAATATGAAAGAACAAAAATGAATGCACTTGAATTTTTTTTCTTAATGTGTATAGGTACTTGGCCTGCATCTATGTCTGTGCAGCACATGCATACCTGGTGCCCTTGGAGGTAGAAGAGAGCAAAGGATTCCCGGAACTGAAGTTACAAACAGTTGTGAGCTGACATGTGGGTGCTGGGACTAGATCTCAGGTCCTCTGGAAGAGCAGCTAGTGACCTTAACTATTGAGTCATCTCTCCAGCCCTATAGTAGGCACTCTTAAAGCTGAACTCTCTCTCCATTCATACAGTATGCACTCTTATTAATGGATACTTACAATATCAATTTGTGAAGTCATGGGGTTGGCTCAGCAGGTAAAGGTGCTTGTTACTAAAGCTAACAACCTGAGTGTGGTACACAAGACTCACAAGGTTGAAGTAGAGACTGAAAGTAGAGAACCAGCTCCCACAAACCGTCTCCTGACCTCCATAATTACACCATGAAACGGGCACACCTACCTACCTACCTACACACACACACACACACACACACACACACACACACACACACACACACCAAGAAAACAACAACAACAATAACAAATGCTTGTTTCCTTTGTAATTAAAAAAATGCATTTCTTTAATTTAGGAAATAATGTACAGGAACCGGACAAATAAAGAGTAAAGAGTACTTGGCTGTTCTGGCAGAGGACCTAGGTTCAGCTCTCAGTACCTACAAGGAAGCTTACAGCCATTCCTAACACCAGTTCCATCCAGTGCTCTCTCTGGCCTCCATGGCACAGCATGCACATGGCGCACATACATACATGCATACACTCAAAACACTCATACGCACAAAAATAAACCTTTTGTAAAAGAACTATCCTGCAGTAACTAAGCAGGTAGAAGAGTTGTTTACAAGCTTTTTGTCACCTTCACTTTACAATATTTATCATGAAACTATCCCTCCCTCCCAGTGTTATTTCAAGTCAAATTTAAATTGTGAAAATTTCAAAAAGACTTCCAATTCAAAACTTTACAAACATGGACATTAGAACTCTTTTTTTTCTTTTTAAAGATTTATTTAAGCCGGGCGTTGGTGGCGCACGCCTTTAATCCCAGCACTCGGGAGGCAGAGCCAGGCGGATCTCTGTGAGTTCGAGGCCAGCCTGGGCTACCAAGTGAGCTCCAGGAAAGGCGCAAAGCTACACAGAGAAACCCTGTCTCGAAAAACCAAAAAAAAAAAAAAAAAAAAAAAAAAGATTTATTTATTATGCATACTGCACACCAGAAGATGGCATCAGATTTCACTACAGATGGCTGTGGGCCACCATGTGGGTGCTGGGAATTGAACTCAGAACCTCTGGGAGAGCAGCCAGTGCTCTTAACCACTGAGCTATCTCTCCAGCCCCGGACATTAGAACTCTTAATTTCACTTTCACATCCTGGAGAGATGGCTCATCAGGTAAAGTGACCTGATGTTCAACTCCTGGAACCCACTTGGTAGAAGGAGAAAACTGACTCCTATTGGCTGTCCTCTGACCGACACATACATACAAATAAGTAAATAAAATACCCAAATTCACTTTCACAAATAGTAGTTACATAGAACAGTTGAAAATATAGATAGTTCTTGTTAATTTACAACAACGATTCATCCTAGAAAGGAAATGACAAAAACAAGTCACTTAATGTTCACTTATAAATAACTAAGTTTGGGGTCTGACATGAGTGTGACTCTTTCTCCTGCCATTTTCAACCTGAGTGAACCTGGGAAAATTACTCAGCCAAACTAAACTTTAGTTCCTTCTTCACCTGTACAATGGCAGGTTGCAGCCTTCCTAAACATGTTAACAGATTGATATGCAATATAAAGTGTTTAGTAAGGAGAATCACAGAGCGATTCCTTGGTAACTACTAGTTACTTTGAGAACAATATCCAAACCGATTTTAAAAATCATTTATATCTTATCCCGCTATTTTAAAAAAGGTATATCCTTAAACACTAGAAGTACCATTTCCCTCATGACACCAGACACTCTTAGTTTCTCAATCCCTGAGTTACTAATAACTGTGGTCATACCATCTGTCTCTGCAAGCACCAAGTGCTCAGGTGAAAAGAATTTGGATTTCATATAATATGCCAGTACAAAGCAAGTAATATACTCATGGCTTACTAGATTTATTCATTAAAACTTAAAAGGAGCAAGAGAGATAGCTCAGCAGTTATGAGCACTTGTTCTTGCAGAGGACCGGAGTTTGAATCCCAGCACCTACATGGCAGCATACAACCATCAATACATGCGAACAAAACACTCGTATACATAAAACAAAATAAATCTTATTAAAAACAAGAAAACAAAAAATCTGAATCAAAGCCTGTCATGGTAGTGCAGGAAACTGAAACAGACGAACAGAGAGAAAACTCTTTCTTAAAAGGCCAACAATACAAAAAGACAAACACTAAATATTCACTAAAAGGATGCGAAACCTACAGAGATGGACACTTACAAGATCAACCTGTGTGACTGAATCTTCAACAGTTTCATTTTACTGTCTGTCTTTCCAAAAGTGGTCTCCAATGGCAACTAGTCTCACTCACTGCACATAGTAACCACACTGTAGCCTAATGAACTGGCAGCGACGAGCAATGAGAACAGGGTCAACTGTCTCCTACTGCCTGTGTGAGCCTCAAACAAGCTATTAAAATAAGCCTAAATGGTTAACACGCACATCCACCACCACCACCCTCCCCGGGCAGTCGGAACTAAAGTGGGCGCTCCTGAGCATGTTTTGTAAACCATACGCTTTTATCAAGACTTTTAAAAAATCAAGTTTTAACTCATCACATTAACATAAAACTTTTTATTACTCTAATGACTTCAATATAGTGCTTGGTTCAATTGCCATTTAAAGTCGCCAAAATAAACCATTAGGCAGAAGAAGACGCTCATTCTAACAACAACATATCCGAAGTGTAAGTATCCACACCGGTAAGTATATGATCAATAACTTCCTCTACAGACTCACTAATAAACCAGCGACTCTAAAACCATGAAACCGCTTTAAAACACCCATCAGCTAAGCATCTGCCTCCTATTCTCATTTTCGCCTCGTGTTATCTGCTTATTCCTCCCAACAACCACATCCAGAACACACGTTCACAAACCAAACAAACAATGCTCGCTTGCCGGTGTCAAGTTTTTTTAAAAGAAGGAACGTAAACAGTAGCCTCTGTCCCCCCACTCGTCTCTCGGACCCCTGCGCTCCCGGGCTCAGGTCAACGCACTTCGGGGTAAAGGTAAGCAGAGGGCAAGGTTTTCCAACGGGGGTGGGGTGGGGGGTCAGGCCAGTTCAGTCCACTGGGCAGTCACCCCGGACCGCGGGGTGTTCCGCGAAGTTTCAAAGTCAACAAAGAAGTTTCGCGGCGGCCTACAGGACAATCAGCACACAGACTCGAACACAGAGGGAGGGTGGGGGGTGGGGGGTGGAGGGGAGAGTGGGGGAGGGGAGTGGAAAACGCCCCCTCCCCCGGCCTTCGCACCGCCGCCCCCTCCTCCTCGGCTGACCGCCGTCCTCCGGAGGGGTCCCCGTCAACCCCCACATCTCGGGCACCCTAGGGTCTCGGGCACACCCCACTTCCCGGCGCCCGCTTCCCCCGCTCCCCGGGCCACGTCTCGGACGCCCCACGTCCCGGACACCCCCATGTCCCGGACACCCCAACTCCGGGCACTCCAGGGCCCCAGCCTCCTCGGCGGAGTCGTCGCCCGAGGGAACCGGCGGGGGGCGCGCAGAGGGTCACCTTCCGACCCGAGCCCGCGGCGTGGGTGGGGACGGAGGTGGGGAAGGACCCGCTGGACTCGCGCGCGCCCGCCCCGGCCCGGCCCGGCCCGGCCCGGCGAGCAAACCGACCCCCCGGCTGCTGGGGGGGTGGACGGGGAAGGAGAGCGCCGCCGCGAGCGCCTCGGCCCTGCCCGGCCCGACCCGGCCCGACCCGACCCGACCCGAGCGCGGGCGCCGCTGCAAGGGCGCGGGCGCCGCCGCCCTCACCTTCCTCGGCGGTGTCCATCTTGTCTAGGGGGGCGGCGGTGACGCAGCCGCCAGGCGCCCGCGACCCGGCAGAGCCCTTCAGGGCCCGAAGGGAAAGAGGGGGGGGAGGAAGAGAGGACGCGGGGCCCGCGGCCCGGGCCAGGGGCGTGCGTGCGCTCAGGTGCGAGGGGAGAAAGCCACCGGCGGCGACGCGGGGGCCCAAGACGGGGAAGAGAGAGAGAGGGGGGACAGCGGCTGACAGAAAAGAGAGCGCCGCCGAGGGGGAGGGGCGCGCGGCCGAGAGACGGGCCTGGGCGGGGCGCGCGGCGGAAAAGGCGGGGCGCCGGGGCGCCGCGCGTCACTTCCGGCGCGCACTCCCGCTCGCGCCGGGCACCCGGCGGGCGCGGGGCGGCGGCGCACGGGGAGCAGAGCGGCCCCGTGCGGGCGAAGGCTATACCGGGGATCGGGGGGAAAAAGAAAGCCGAGGCGGCGCTCTCGCGGAGCTGCGGCGTGTTCCCGGGACAAAGGGGCGCGGGGCGGCGGGGGCGAGCGCTGCGAGCCCGGCGGGAGGGCGGGCGGGGGCGCGCGGGACAAAGGCCCCCAGCGTTGGGGGTACTCGACCGTGACTCTCCCACCCCCCACCCCCCACCCGGCACTCGGCCTGGGCCCCGGAACGAGCACGAGCATGTCGGTTCCTCACCGGCGTGTCTCTGACGCTCGGTTCAAAGACGTACAAAAGCATCCCTGCAATGTCAAGAGATAAGCCACCCAGGTTATCAAAAATTCCTCCCGGGGAGGCTTATGCAATTGGTCGGAAAAGTACGCTTCGCCGCTGCAAGCCGACACTGCATAGGCACACTTCTCAGGGAAATGGGGCCGGATGGCGACACAATTACGGACGCTTACCTGGCGAGAGCTAAATTGCTGATGAAAGAATGATGAAAGACTGTGCTCTGCTCTCATCAGTTGGCCATCCTTCCTCGCAGTCCTTGGTTTCCTCTAAATAAGATAGTATAGGTTAGAAGCAAAGACGTCTTTCCAACCTCGACGCTTAAATATTCAGGTGACAAAAAATAGATTCAAGAAACCGAACTTTCTGAGTAGGAATTGGAAAGACCTTTCTTTAGATCCGCATCTGAGTAAGGCTTAAAATAATGAAAAGGAGCCCTTCAGAAACAACAACCACCCTTGAATAAAGTCATTGATGTGTCTGCCTTCTGTATTACTCAGGGCAAACTTACTGCTGCAGTAATGGATAATAGTAGTAATGGATAGTAATAACAATAACTTTGCAAAGGCTGACCTTGAGAATTGAGCTGCCATTGAGTAAAGACTATCTCAAAAAAAAAAAAAAAAAAAGCAAAATCATCTTCGAAGGCAGCTCTTTCCCCAACTCTGCCCTTCCCACATGATTCCAATAAGAAATCAGTATAAGGTCTATAGCAGCAACACACTTCGAGCCAGCTGAGACCAGGGACACAGAACCAGAACTCAAGCCTGTCAGCATGGGAGGAAGGATTCTGGGAGAGAAAATTTGACTGAAGGAAGCACTATTTATACTATTCAGGGCAGGTATGTAAACGTCTTGGCCACAGATGATGTTGGGTGGTGGAGTGGAGGGCTTTCTCCTTTTGATTTTCTGTTTTCTCTTGGGAACTCGAGGGAAAGAACTTTCCACCAGGTCTCCCTTCCACAGAGCAACATTTTGTGCAGTTACTTGCCTTTACTGGTTTAGACTACTGATAAAATAGAAGTAATTAGGCAATTTTTTTAGCCCCTACTATGTGCCAGGCAGTCTGCACAACAACCTGTTTAATTGTATAAATTAATCAGACCTGCCCAGATGCCTCTGATAGAAACTTAACTATTGTTAGGCTAAAAGGAGGAAACCACTCTTAACGTGAACTTAAAGGATAGGACTTTGCTGGGCCACAGGGCTACTAGAACCAGAGTCTCTCTGCCTCACCCTCAGCTTGGCCTTTCTGTGCACATTGGTTTATCTTGTCCAGCCTGCTTCTTCTATATGGCTGGATACAAGGCCATTGATAGTTCTTGGCTTTAAAGCTCCAGCCTTACCATTAAACAGGGTGAATGTGAAGCTCTCTATTCCCAAGTTTAACACTCCCAGGGAAGAGCAACTAATTCATCCAGCAAATTGCCCATCCCTGAACCTAATGACTGTCCTGTAACAACACGGACACAAACATGTCCGAGATACTGCCGCATGTGTGTGGAAATACACTGTTTACTGTGCTCTGAGGGTACTTTACTGATGGTGTAAGGGGATGTCGTAATTTGACCTGAAGGTGTCACTTTTGGAAAGCGCTGGAAACTTTGGGAGGTGGGGTCTAACGTCAGGTGCCTAGGTAACTGGGGTGTGCCACCAGAAGATAGTCCATGTAGGTTTGTTCTTGGGGAGTTCTTACCAAAAAAGCCTAAGTGTAGCCCAGCCATGCTTTCAGCTCCTGATTCTAGATGCAATCACTTACTCCTGCGTGCACTTCCCCTTCCTCCTTTCCCACATCCTGCACAGCTTGGGGCAACGGGAATGAAGACAGGACAAGTGTCATACAGAAAAGCTGGGATCCTGTGGGCCATGCTCGTTCTCATGGACTGCCATCACTAAGCCAACCTGGGAACCTCAGCGTGATTGCTAGGAGCAGCAAGGGAGGAGGGAGCTGGTCTTTTTTTTTTTTTTTTTTTTTAATTTACTTTAATTTTGCATTGGTGTTTCGCCTGCATATATGTCTGTGTGAAGGTGTCAGATCCCCTGGAACTGGAGTTAAAGAGAGTTGTGAGCTGCCATGTGTGTGCTGGGAATTGAACCCAGGTCCCCTGGAAGAACAGCCATCTCGCCAGCCCCAAGTGATCTAGTCTTAATGGGAGTCTCTGTAGCCGAGCTGTCTCACTTTGCAGTCATCTGAAGGAAGAAGCTGCAGTTAACTAGTTTTTGCACATACCGGACAGTTGTTGTTAAAAAAAAAAAAAAAAAAAAAAAAAAAAAAAAAAAAAAACACTTGGACCAGAAGAAGGCTTTGCTATGCCTCTGAGCCTCACTGACAGGAAGGCTTTGTCAGTTCCCACGGGTCGGAAGCATTGGTGTCCTTAACATGGCTGTGCTCATGTCAATAATACACAGCCCCTTGGGACTTCATCCACTCCTTACATATTCACTCAGGGCTTCCTCACACCCCGCACACCAGTCATCATGGGATCCTCACCAGACATGAAATTATGAAGGACACCATGGTCTTGAACCTACAGAACTGAGCAAGGCAAGCCTCTTTTTCCTCTCCCCATCCCTCTCCCTGGGACATGGTCTCACTGTGTAGCCTTGGCTAGCCTAGAGCCTCTTTTTCTTTGTAAGCAACTTGTGTCGGGTATTTTGTTATGTGATGAGAAAATGACTCAGGAAGACATGTGGGAGGACACACTATAATTTTTTGAGCAAGAACTATGACAATAGCAAACGAATAATAACAGTAATTAACCAAAGTCCCTATTATGTCCCATGAATATCAATAGCAATTCTGCAAAGTAAATACACCCATTTCACAGATGAGCTGTCAGATTCCCAGCAGGAAACCAGCACGAAGGGGAAAAGGAAGCAGCATTAAGGCACAGCTCGGCCTCACTCTGGGGCTCCATATTCTAAACCTCGTTGGTTTAGCGTTAGCAACTTCTCACTGTCCTTACGTCCTCAACTCTGTCTTTTTTGCTGTGAGCATAAGTGTGTCTCCAACCTGTGACCTTGCAACAGTGGCACAGAACTCTCCTGAAGAAACAGAGGTACAGTAACCAAGCCAAGAGCTTTACCACGACCGTAACATTGACAGTAACAAATCAGAGGGCAATTATGGTGTCGTGTTAAAATCCTTCCTTCCCTCCCTCTTCGCTTACTCTCCTTGTCTTCCTCTTCTCACCTCCCTTTGTTCCTATCTCCTCTCCCTTTCTGTCTTCCTCATCCCGCTCCTCTTCCTGGAAATGGGACCCAAAAGCAAGGTGGGCAAGAAGAGTGTGCAGGGGAAAGAGAGAAGCCTGGTGTGGCCAGACAATCTACTACACTGAACAACTAAAGATGTTAAGAGTAAAATGGCCAGATTCCCCAGTAATAGAGAAAATGCAGAAAATAGAGAGAGGGAAGGCTAGAAATATTCCTGAAAAATTAAACACATGTGTCACTCCTCACATGTACCACAGCTCAGACTAAAGCCATTGGTGATGAAATCATCTCAGGTAATGAGTTTGGTAGAAACGAGCTTGGGCCTAAGCACCATGGCACACATCTTGGAAGACAGGGGCAAGCTGATCTCTGAGTTTGAGGTCAGTCTGGTCTATACAGTGACTAATAATGAGACCTTGTCAAAAAAAAAAAAAAAAAAAAAAAAAGATGAGCTTGAGCTGTGAGGTTCCTAAGCTCCTGGCAAGAGTAAACATGAATTCTTTCTGGATGAATGTACCTGTGTTGTACTCACTGACCTTGTGAGTTCCTTTGTGAAGCTTCTTGAAGGGCATGTGCGTGCCTGTGCGCCTGTGCGCTTGTGTGTGTGTGTGTGTGTGTGTGTGTGTGTGTGTGTGTGTGTGTGTGTGTGCATGCGCACACGCATGTATATAAACTGCAAGAGTAAGAAATAACACACAACAGACAGTAGAACTCACCCCCACTGTCCTCCCTCCCATCCCTGGAGAGGCACACAGTCTCACCCAGACTCAATCTTCAGGTCGCCCTGCACACAAGGTTAGTAGATACCGTGGTCTCTTCAGTTACCCACCACCTGGTATAGTTACCTGCCCTGACACCAAATCTCTGATGGCTTCCTTAGCTTATAATCTTAACAATATGTACTCTTTTAAATTCTTTAACTTGTGGTTCAGAAGCTCAAGAACCTCTTAAGAATTATCTGTCTTGGTTCAGGTTGCTGTGATAAAAACACTATGGCCAAGGCAACAGAAGGAGGTGTTCGGTTGGGTTCCAGAGGCGCACATCACCGCTGTGGTGGGGAGCTTGGCCTCAGGCTGGCAGCCATAACACTGGAGCAGCAGCGGTTGAGATCTCACATCCCCACCCATAAAGAGGAAGCAGAGAGAGCTAACTCACAATGGCACCAGTTTTTTTGAAACCTCAAAGCCTGCCCTCAGTGACATACTTTCTCTACCAAGGCCACACACACTTCCTAATCCTCCCCAGATAGCCACCAATTGGGGACCAAGTACCAGATGCCTGAGACTTCTGAGGACATCTCATTCAGACCACAATACCCAACACTGTTCTCGCTCTTACGGAGTCACACCAGTCAGTGACATGGGGGCAGAAAAGGAAGGAGCTTGAGGCAGAGCCATGAGCACCAGGGCCCCCGTAAGTCCTGCCCAACTGGCCACATTTAGTTCATGTCCACCCTGTCTTGTCAAAGACTAGAAAAGCCTTCCTCCGCCCTACCTCGCCCCTTCTATCGCTTTCCTCTGGGTCTCCAAGTAGGGTAGCCCTCAAAGGTTCTCCACACCCTGCCTCGTGCCCCACTTCTTTGTCAACCAGATCGTGAGCACCCCTCTCTGGAGCTTTCCAACCTCTGGAGAAACCGCTTGTGTAATAAGCAGATGGTGGCCAGACCATGTGTAACAACAGAACTCTGTCCCGCAGTCTGCAGAGGCCGGTTCGGAAAGCCATGGCCCAGTCTCTGCAGCAGGGAGCCTGATACAGCCAGGTCAGGGTTCAGTCTATAGCACGGACCCGGATGTGTTTGCTGCTGCTTCTACTTCAGGACCAGCCAGAGAAAGGTAAATAGGGTCCCATTCCAGACACGTGGAATTCCCGGACTCCAGTTAGCTCCTCTGCACCTCATTCACACCATTGGCCTCTCACCTACCCACCCCAGCCTTCCTTTTTTCCATTACAAAGGTTTCACTTTTCTGTTTGCCTTTAGTCTCTACCAAACACAAATAGTAATGGTGGACTCCTTTTCTGCAGATAATCTCTGCTTGTTCTCGTTTGGGTAGCCTTTGTTTATTTTTACCTAATTTTAGTGGCTAGTTCTGAGGTCTTATGGCTGGAATCTTGCCCACCCCGACCTTCCGATACTCTCCTCCCCTCTCTCTGAGGGAGGGCTCTTCACCAGCCTCCAGGCTGTCTCATTTCAGCAGGAATGATGGTGCCCGAGAATTAGCCCTTCCCTTCAGTGACTCATCAGTTTGTTCATTGTGTCAGAGGAGAATCCAATCACTGTTGGACACCTACAGAGCCTCATTTTAGCCCCTGTGCTAGGGAGGTAGTTGCCATGGTGATAGATGCGGCAGGCAGGCAGGCAGGCTCTCTGCAGAGTGGCTGGCTACAGGCATCCCATGCCAGGAGGGGCTGAGCCTTCTGCGCGGTCTGTGTTACTCAATGTGCCCAACCCATCCCCCACCTCTGAGAATACAAGGGAGGTAGAGAGTGGGAATCTTCCATGTCCATCATTCTTAGAGCCTTGTTTAGCATACCCCCCACGTTGGTTCTTAATGGTTGCCCTCACTGGGTTGTGCAGCTTAAACTGTTGCTCAGCAACGAAATAACAAGATAAATGCAACCTCCACTGAATGTGCATGAATACCTCAATTTTTTCAGGAGGGTGTGAATCCAAGAGCTCCATGCTAAGATGGGGGTAGGGCAGTCGCAGCCTTCTCAAAGGAAGGTTAACAGCAAGAACAGAGAAAGTGCACACATGAGCGCACATTCTGGTAACCAGCATTCAGCTCCAGGTAGAGAAATGGAAGGAACATCTCCGTTTCTCCAGGGTCCCCAGGGAGGCTCCTCCTACCTTCCTCGGTGCCCAGCTCTTCGACAAGGATATGATTTCCATTACCACCTTGCTGCTCTGCCTGGCTTGAAACTTTTGTAGCTACAATGAGACTGTAGGCCTTTTGTATCTGACTTAATTCGTGGGTACTATGACAGTGAGATTCCCCATATGCTTGCAGTAAGGTGTGTGTGTGTGTGTGTGTGTGTGTGTGTGTGTATTCACACATGAACACTGCTGAGCCCAGTTTCTCTTCTAAATAATTCCCAGCTTAACAAGAACATTGAAGCCTGTAGTACAATTCTCACCGACATTTCACCCACAGTAGCCAAATGTTACTATATTGCCATTTTCTTTACCAATGTTTCTTTCACTGTCTGTATAATGTGTCAATTTATTTAAAAAAAATTAAGAGATTATAAATATACATTCTTACCCCTAAATATATATATATATATATATATATATATATATGTATGTATGTATGTATTTTAAGGATTACTTTTTTTTTTTTTTTTTTTTGGTTTTTCGAGACAGGGTTTCTCTATGTAGCTTTGTGCCTTTCCTGGAGCTCACTTGGTAGCCCAGGCTGGCCTCGAACTCACAGAGATCCGCCTGCCTCTGCCTCCCGAGTGCTGGGATTAAAGGCGTGCGCCACCACCGCCCGGTGGATTACTTTATTTTTAATTATGTAGTGGTGGGGTTTTGTACATGTGAGTGCAGGTGCGTACAGAGGCCAGAGGTGTAACTCCCCCTGGAGCTAGAGTTATAGATAGGTGGTTGTGAGATACCCAGTGTGGGTACTAGAAACCTAACTTGGGTCCTCTGCAACAGTAATACTTACCTGCTGAGCCAGCCCCTACTGTGTGTATGTATAGTTTTTATTATATTTTCATTTCTTTTGTTTGAATGTGTGGGTGGGGAGGACCATGCCACAGCTCACAGGTGGAGATCAGAGGACAATTGTAGGTGTTTTCCCTCTCCTTCCACCATGTAGGTCCCCGAGATCAAACTCTAGTTACCAGCCTTGGAGACAAGGGGTCTTCGCCTGTAAGCTATTTCACCAGTTTGGGTTTTTTTGTTGTTGTTTTTTGTTTTGTTGTTGTTGTGTGTTTAGCAAAGTCTCACTAGGTATCCCTGACTAGCTTAGAACTCAATATATAGATCAGGCTAGCCTTGAACTCCCACCATGATCTGCAGTGATGGAATCCAGGTGCCAGAGTCTGAGTTGCTGGCACTAAGAATTTGAAAACAGCTCCTTAAATGTTGGAGACGATGGACCTGGGAACGTGGCAGAGTTGCTGGTCCAGGTCTCTGCGGGCTTTGCCCCCACCCCGAGGACCTTCCGTGGTCCCCGGAACCTTCTCTAATCTCCCTGCTGACCCACCACTGAGAAGAGAAAGGAGGCAGCGTGGAGTAAAGGGGAGGTGAGGGAGGAAGAGCCTGGAGCTGTCCCCCTGGGCGCTCTCCTGTCGGAGACAGTAAGTTACAAACACTCATGAGGCTCCGTGGGGTCTGACTCACTCTTCCCCTGCAAGCACACAGTTCGATGGTTTAGTTGATTCAAACAGTCACACAGCCCTGGCATAATCCATCGTCTCCATTTTCCTCTCTGCAGGAAGAAAGCCTTCCCCACTGGCCGTCACTCGCTCCTCTCCAGCCAGTGACAGCTGCTGGTCTGCTTCTGGACTACAGAATGGACGGTTTCAGAGAGTGTGCTGCTTTGAATGAGAACGGCCTGCCATGGGATGGTCTGTATGTCAAATTACTCTGTATGGTCAATAAATAAAGCACTGATTGGCCAGTGGCTAGGCAGGAAGTATAGGCAGGACTAACAGAGAGGAGAAAAGAAAGAACAGGAAGGCAGAAGGAGTCACTGCCAGCCGCCACCATGACAAGCAGCATGTGAAGATACCGGTAAGCCACGAGCCACGTGGCAAGGTATAGATTTATGGAAATGGATTAATTTAAGCTATAAGAACAGTTAGCAAGAAATCTGCCATGGCCATACAGTTTGTAAGCAATATAAGTCTCTGTGTTTACTTGGTCGGGTCTGAGCGGCTGTGGGACTGGTGGGTGAGAGAGATTTGTCCTGACTGTGGGCAAGGCAGGAAAACTCTAGCTACAATGGCCTCCATGGGCTCATATATTTGAATGCTTGGTCCACAGTTTGGAACTGTTTGGGAAGGATTAAGAGGCGTGGCCTTGTTGTAGAAGGTAGCCTTGGAGATTTCAAAAGCCCGCAGCTTTCTCAGTTAACTCGATCAGCCTTGTGATTATATCTCATGATGTAAGCTCTCAGCTACTGCTCCAGGGCCATGCCTGCTTGTCTGCTACCGTTCTGCCTGCCATGATGGCCATGGACTCACTATCTGAAACCATAAACCTCAATAAACTCTTCCTTCTATAAGGTTTCTTTTTTTTTTTTTTTTTTAAATCATGGTGTCTTCGCAGCAATAGAAAAGTAACTAAGACAGATAAGGTGATCTTTCATATCTAACCTCTTTAAGTAACATGCTTCCAAGGCCCACCCATAGCATAGCATGAATCAGCACTTCATTCCTTTCTATTGCCACATGTAATAGCCCATTGTTGCGCCAATTCCTAAATGGTCTTTTTAATAATAATAATAAAAAAAAAACCCGGAGCCAGATATTGGGGTAAATGCTGAAAGATCAGAGAGACAAAGGAACAAGCCACAGCCACCTCTCACCTCTAGGATTCCTCAGCCTGAAAAGCCTCAGTTCCTGTCTCCTCACGCCTTATGTACCTTTCTCTGCCCAGCCATCACTTCCTTCTTAGTGCTGGGATTAAAAGTTTTATGTGTGTTTCCCAAGCAAAGGCACGAGATCTCAAGTGCTGGCATTAAAGGTGTGTGCCACCACTGCCTGGCTCTGTTTCTCTCCTAGACTGAGTCCATCCAGTCCATCAAAGCCATCGAGGGTGGCTTTGAACTCACGGAGATCCAGATGGATCTCTGCCTCCTGAGTGCTAGGATTAAAGGTGCGTGTGCCACCACTGCCTGGCCTCTATGTTTAATCTAATGGCTTGTTCTGTTCTCTGATCTTCAGGAAAATTTTATTAGGGTACACAATATACCACCACAGCCCATTGTTTTAATATGCCCTGTTTTGTGTATATCATCCTCAGGTACTGAACACTCATATTGTTTCTGCTTTTTTGCTGTTACGAATAATCATAACAATCATAGTCATATTGTGTGGATATATGTACTTTTGGCTTCATACTTTGAAGCAAAATTGCTGAGGTCAAGTGGTAAGTGACTTTGAGGGACTGTCCAAACCTAATATTACATGTTGGGTTAAGAGGGAGCAATTTAAAAAGCAAACAAGGGTGGGAGATGACTCAACAGTAAGAGTGCTTGCTGCCAAATCTGATGACCTAAGTTTGATCCCCAGGTCCATGAGGTGGAAGAGAAAACCACCTCCCACAAGTTTTTCCATGCCATGCATGTATACACACACACACACACACACACACACACACACACACACACACACACACACACACACAGGATGAAATTAAATGTAACCTAAGAGGAGACAACAGACTTCACAGCACTGATCACTTCCCCTCCCCCCACCCCACCCCCGGGGATTTAAGGAGAGGCTCTCTAAGGATATCCCAGAATGCAAGAAAGAGGAGGTGTTCTGGAAAGAGGGAATGGAGCAGAAGAACCCCCAGGGAATAAGTACTTCCTCCTCCCCCAGGGGAGGAGAGAGACAGGCACCCCACCTTGTAGCCATAACCCATGCCAGATGTTTTAGCTAGAAGTGGGAAATCCACAGGGGCGCCCAAGAGAGGCCAGCTCTGCAGGGGGATCTGCCAGGTCTGGGGAGGAGCTCAGCAGCTGAGACAATATTTGCCTCTACCTCTCAAAGAGTCTGTGTGTTGGCAGCAACTCAGAAAAGAGGCTTCTGGGGAGGAAGACCAGATTGCATTAAAACCAAGCCATGTCTGAGTATTTGATGCGTATAGCAGTAGTGAGAAGAGAGAAGATAAACTGAGGCACAAAGTCAGCGATACACCAGGAAGTTGAGATGGGAACCTAGAGGCCCTGGTACTGTGTACTTTCCCTGGGCAGGTGCTCGGCTCGTATCCGGGTGATCTTGGAGGTGGAGAGCCAGGGAGCCTGAGGGTGGAAGTCTCACGGGGCTGCTGTCTGGGAGACAGTGAAGGAGAGGAGGTAAAGGCTTAACAGTAGCGGGTAGTGAGTGAGGAGAGTCACATTGCTTCCATAGGCTTTCGTTGACATCTTCCAGAGAAAGCAAAACTTGGTCTGACGTTCTCAGCTCGTGGGGCATGTGCCGTCCCTAACTGCTTGGTACATTTGCAGTGTAAAACGTCCCCATGGGATTGTGTGTTTGAAAACTTGGTCTCTGGCTGATGGCACTCTTTTGGGAGGTTATGGGAGCTTTGGGAGGAAGTTACATGCCCTGAGAGGTGTAAGCGCGCCCTGCTCCTGCCTGCTGTCCTCCTCCTGATCTACCGTCTGTGCCTCCTGCCACAGAGCAGGCTGCTGCTGTGCCTCCCTCCGTGAAGAACTCTAGACCCAGACTGTGAGCCAGAACAGACCCTTCCTTCTTCAGGCTGCTTCGTCAGGTGACTTCAGGCTGGTGAGGAGGAGTCACGCATATACAGCTTTAAGAGCACCAGTGAGTTTGAGTGCCAAGAAGAGAGCTTCAGGAGGAGACTTGGAGTTGGGAGGGAGGTCACAACGTTCTCAGTTTGGGGAAGAACCTTTACCATCTGCCTTGCTGGGAGCTGCCCAAGAGAGCTCCTTCTGCAACTTAGCCCTCACCCTCACCCCATGCCCACCAGTGTACTTGCCAACCTCTCCAGACTCTGCACAGACAGCCAATGGCACCTCAAGTTCAGCCGCCGTGAGGACAGGAGCCCTGTGCCTCCTGTGTCTTTTTCTTCCTCCTTTCCTCCTTTCTCTTCCATGTTCCTTTGCTCTGTCTGTCTGCTTGTCAGTAAAAAACAGCCACTCTCCTCCTGCCCAAAGCTCCCGAGAGACTGGCATCTCAGGGTGGTACCATGTCTGCTCTAACATTCAGGCTGTGGGCTGAAGATAAGGATCCGGGTTCTAGAAGAGGGGTCCTAACGCAAAGTCAGAGGGGAAAAAAAAAAAAAACAACAAAACAACAAAAACAAAACATCCCCTGGATGGGAAGGATGTGGCTAAAATTTGGGCTTGAACTATAGAATGGCAGGCCAGAGAGTACAAAATTCCAAACCCCTTGATTATGTTCTTGATTTTCACTAAATGTTTTTGAGGGCCAAGTTCATGGCCAAAGAGAACTGTGAGTACAAAGGCTTTGAAAGGAAGAGGTTGTCAAGGGTGAAGCATGGCACAGTCTGGCCTTTGGTTTCCTAACTGTGGCATTTCTGCACTGTACCCCCTTCCAGGGTTTTCTTGGGATGAGCCCAGGCTGCAGAGGTGGCTGGGTGCCAGTGTGGAGCTGGTCTCCATCCAAGCATGCCTTCTTATTGCTAGAGCTCTGGTTTGGCAAGGCTTGGCAGGGCATAGGGGTGTGTGTGAGAGGATAAGTCTGAACAGTGTGGAAAGATCATGCAGGTCTTTCTCTATGCTGCTTTAGCGCACGAGGAAGTTCGAGTTTGACCACATCCTCTTGGAATTGGATCCTTTCATTTGTTCTACAACATTGGGCAATGTTTAGATATCAGGAAACCAAAGAGAGTTGACCCACAATTACATAATAATAGTACATTTAAAAATATCAAATGGATTCTGTGGTAGTTTTTTATTAGTTTCTGATGATAAAAAAAAAACCTCATCTACAATAGGGAATCTTAGATGTCCATCAGCCAATGAAAATGTAGTGCATAGTGACCATGGAATTTTATTCAGCTGCAAAGAAACATGTAATGTGCAGGAAAATGAATATAACTGGAAAATATGATGTTAGGTAGGGTAACTTGGGAAGACATCAATATGCTCCCTCATGTATGGCTCTCATTATATGTGTGTATTTATGTGGGAGTGAGTGTGGGCAGATGTCAGGAAAGCAGGAAGCAGCCTGGGAGGGGGAAAGAAAAAGGCTTTAAGGGAGCCAGGAGGGAGGGTAACAGACCACGTGACCTGGAAGGTGGAAAAGGAAGTACAGGGACAAAGGGGAGAGAATGGGGGTACAGAGATGGGGAATGGAGAGAGGAGTCAACAAAACCCAACAAAAATGTGGGAAAGGCTGTGAGCAAATGTGTTATTTTCCATGCCAATCTAAAACAGCAACCAAACAAAAATGGAGGTGAGGCTGAGGAGAGGGCCCAGTCCCAGTGTCCCCAGAAACAATGTAAGAAGCCAGATACTGTTGCACATGTGACCCCAGCAGGGGCCAGCCAGCTGGGAGAAGGTGGGGCTGCAGAAGTGAGAGAAGCCTCAACTTGCTGGAAGGAGAGTCTTGGCTTCAGAAAGCTGTCCTCTGATCTCCACATGCATGCATACACACACACACACACACACACACACACACACACACACACACACACACACACCCCTATGTACACCCATGCACACACACACACACAATAGCCTGGTCTACAGAGTGAGTTCCAGCACAGGCTCCAAAGCTACATAGAGAAATCCTGTCTCAAACCCCCCCACACACAAAAAAAAAAGTAAAACAAACAATAAAACCACAGGAAATAACATTTCTCACATTCATCTACAACTGATTTCTGATGTTTTAAAAAATGATTAACTGCATACTGCATTAAAATTGCACTGAATATGAATTTTCCATTAAAAAAATTTTTAGCCTAATTTCACTCAGTTCACAGTTTCAGAGTTAAGGCCTTAGTGGAGCACGCCTTTAATCTCAGCACTGGACAGGCAGAGGCAGGGGGATCTCTGTGAGTTGGGGGCCAGCCTGATGGTCTACATAGCAAGTTCCAGGACTGCGAGAACTACGTGGTCGAGAAACCGTGTCTTAAACATAATCAACCAAACGAACAAAAAGAGCTAATTGAGCTCCTTCTTCCCCAAGTGTTACTGGTAGCATGGTGGTTGGGGTTACAGGTAGGGCCCTGAAGGAATGGCCTGCCTGTATCTTTTACTCCTCTGCAGTGTATCGCCCCAGTCTGTACAGGACCACTCTGCTGCTGGCCTGTAAATCACTTTATATAAAATGTTGCAGAAGCAGCACCTTACAAGCTCTGAGTCCAGGCCTTGAGAGATGATGGGAGCCTTTTTAATCCCTGAGGACCGGCAATGACCTCCTAGCAAGAGGACCCAGACCTATCCCTCCAACTGGAGCTGTCCCATGGCTGACTGAACAGGGAGAGCAGCAGAAACCTCAGGTACCACTCAGTGTGGTTTCAGGACTCTGGGAGCTCAGCAATAAGTGACTAATACAACTGCTGTCCAGCCGACGCCAGAGTGGAGTCCTTGGCCCGTGGAAGACCTTATGGACTTAGGACAGTGTTCAGTAGAAGAGCGCTTGTTGGGTGTGTGTGTGAGGCCTGGGTCCAATCTGCAGATGCCCAGCTCCAAAAACCAAACCCTCAAACAACAACAACAACCACGTTTCCCGACCTCCCAGTACAATGAAGTAAGGTCCCCACCACGGAAGTGACTGGGAAATCCTACCGATTCACCTTTCAGCCCCAAATATAACAATGTGTGCCACGTGGAGTTTTATCACTGAGCAAAATAGGGTGAGAGGAAGCGGCTGAAGGGACTGCGTGTCTGCTGTTCGTTTCTGCTCTCCCCTGCACTCCAAAGGTGTGGCCAGTGTGGCCGTGCCCTCTTTGATCTCAGCTTTCTGCGAGGTGGACCCTTCCTCCCTGCTCTTCTTTTCGGGTGGGAGCACGCCCCCCTCAGCAGCTGCCGGCACACTGGTAGACAAGGCTGTTTCCCTAAGGGGTGCACGTCTCCTCTCCCCAGTCTCCCTCCCCGATAGCATGACATTTCTTGCAGGAATTTAAATGAAAACTCTTCTTCCTAGTCTCTACTGCAGGATAAACTTTGCTGCTTTATGGAAAAAAGAAACACATAGCCAGGCACGGCGGCCCATGCCTTGAATCCCAGCTGAGTTCAAGGCCAGCCTGGTCTACAGAGAGAGTTCCAGGACAGCCAAGCTACATAGTGAGACCTTGTCTCAAAAAAACAAACAACAAAACAAACAAACAAAAAAACCACAGAAGCATACAATCAGGCAGTGTTTCTTTCATAGGGTTCCATTGGATTTTTTTTTGTTTTCTGATACAAGGTCTCTGTGGTGATATATTGTGTACTCTAATAAACTTGCCTGAGGATCAGAGGACAGAGCCAGCCACTAGATTAGACATAGAGGTCAGGCGGTAGTGGCACACACCTTTAATCCCAGCACTTGAGATCTCATGCCTTTGCTTGGGAAGCACACACGCCTGTAATACCAGGAATTAATATGTATGGCAGGGCAGAGAAAAGTATATAAGGTGTGAGGAAAGAGGACCTCACTCTCCTCAGGCTGAGGATTTCGTAGAGGTAAGAACTAGTGGCTGGCTGCTCTGCTTCTCTGATCTTTCAGCTTTCACCCTGATATCTGGCTCCGGGTTTTTTATTAAAAGACCATCTAAGATTCGAACAACAGGTCTCATGTAGCTGACCTCCAACTCATGATGGAGGACAACCTTAAACTTCTGATCCACCATGTCCTGACGGCTGGGATTACAGGTGTGTGCAATTATGCCTCCTTAAGCAGTTCTGGGAATCAAACGCAGGGCTTCATTCATACATTAAGCTGTAGAAACTGTTAAACCTCAGCAGCTCTCCCTCCAGGTTCAGCTTTCAGAACACTGTCAATGAGACAAGTCAGATGAAATCTTTTGAGGCCTCATTTCTGTCACTCATCTACTCATGTCTTAGGCTACGTGAATCATTTGTTTCCTTCTAGGTTTGAGGAGTATTCCATTGTGCAGATGTACAACAGCTTGTTGACGTTCGTTAGATGTTAAGGTTGGTTCTATTTGGCACGATTATAAAGAGAGCTATTATAAACCTCTCTTCATTTTAATTCATAAAACTACTTTATCAGCAGTAATATTAAACAGCCATTCATAATGTCTGACTTTATATATCAAGACTTTACCTTAGTAGTTTTGGGAGTGTTAAATAAGGATATCCTTTTTATTATGCCTTTTTTTAGTATGTATTAATTGTAAAATAAATTGATGATTTTCATTATTACATTTATTTTGAGACATGTTGTCACAT
The DNA here is from genome assembly GCF_049852395.1 of Peromyscus maniculatus bairdii. Taxonomy (NCBI): domain Eukaryota; kingdom Metazoa; phylum Chordata; class Mammalia; order Rodentia; family Cricetidae; genus Peromyscus; species Peromyscus maniculatus. The sequence goes on along the minus strand of NC_134866.1, from coordinate 8,692,258 downwards.
AGCCCAGGCTGACCTCCAACTCATTATGTAGCTAAGGATGACCTTGTACTCATAGTTCTCCTGCCTAAACCTCCCACGTGCTGGGATTACAGGTGTAAGCCACTGTGCCTGGTTTTCCTTATGACATTTTCATAAAAACACACTTGCGTCACATTCACCTACACATGACAGTCTGCCTCCAGCCTTCTGGCCCTCTCTCTGCCTGTCCTTCAATAGTTCCCTTTCCGTTGCATAGTCTGCTTTTCTAGAGTCTACATATGAAAGAAAAGATGCAGTCCTTGTCTCTTTCTCATTTGGAAAACAGCTAGGTTTGACCTCTTGTACCAAGCAGGCTGTGGGTGGCAAGAGACACCAAGCTTAGCACTGGGATCAGCTGAACAACTGTGTGTGATAAAGTGTCAAACTCCATGCAGTCTCTATCAATCAGGGGACTTTCCAGAAAATCAGAATCGCCCGAGTTAGGGCTTCTTTTGCTGCAATGAAAAACCATGACCAAAAAGCAAGTTGGGCAGAGGGTTTCTTTGGCTTACACTTCCATATCACTGTTGTCATTGGAGAAAATCAGGACAGGAACTCAAACAGGGCTGGAACCTGGAGCTAGGAGCTGATGCAGAGGCCGTGGAGGGCTTGCTTAGCCTAATCTCTTGTAGAACCCAGGACCACCAGCCCAGGGATAGAACCACTTGCAATGGGCTGGACCCTCCCCATCAGTCACTAATTGAAAAAGTACCTTACAGCCAGATCTTATGGAGGCATTTTCTCAGTTGATCTCTTTTCAGATAACTCTAGTTTGTGTGTCAAGTTGACATAAGACTAGTCAGCACAATTGACCCTCCCTTGCCAAATTGACACACAAACACATCACAATTAAGCCATGCTTTTCCTTTCTAATTTATCCCCAAGATCTCACATTAAAAATTTTAAATAACTTTAAAAGTCCCACAGTCTTTACAAATTCAAACACATTAAAATTTCAGTCTCTTTAAAATACCAAATTTCTCTAAAAATCCAGAATGTCTTTTTTTTTTTTTTTTTGGTTTTTTGAGACAGGGTTTCTCTATGTAGCTTTGGAGCTTTTCCTGGAACTCACTCTGTAGCCCAGGCTGGCCTTGAACTCACAGAGATCGCCTGTCTTTGCCTCTTGAGTGCTGGGATTAAAGGCGTGCACCACGACCGCCCGGCCAGAATGTCTTTTAAAAGTTCAAAGTCTTTCAGCTGTGGGCTTCTATAAACATCATAATTAAATTAAATACCTTATTCAAGAGGGACGAGCCAGGACACAGTCACAATCTGAACCAAGCAAAACCAAATTTTTCCAACAGTGTAAATAAGTCAGTATCTGATTATCTGGGATTCACTCATGATCGTCTAGGTTCCTCCAAGGAGTTTGAGTCACTTCTCTGGCTCCACCCTCTGCAGCACACACAGATCATCGTCTAGGCTCCAGCTGGCTCCACTCCACAGCTGCTGCTGCTCTTGGTGGTCATCCCATGGTCCTGGCATCTCCAAAATTCAGAGGTCCCTGCTGCAACTGGGCTGCACTTTCGCCAATGGCCTCCCCTGGACGCTCACAGTACCAGCCTCAGCTGCTCTGCATGACCCCTTCATGCTTTCAAAACCAGTACCACTGGGTGACTCTTAAACTACCAAGTTTGGCTGCCAGCACAAAGTACAACTTCAGTTGCTTCTGAAACACACAGCTTGTATGTGCTGACCCTGAGGAAACACTTCCTGGAAGATTTCACCTCAATGATGCTGGTCTCTTCTCAATCATGGCTAATTTCTTAGCTCCAGCTAACCAGCATCAATTGGTCCAGTGATACAAAGGTTTCACCTCAATGTTGCCAGTCTTTCGTTAATCATGCTGACTCTTCAGCCCCAGCTGACCAGAACAATAGAATCTTAATTCAAGATAGCAAACCACCCCATAGGGTCTTTAAACTCCCCTCCAAAACTTCACAAGCCAGGCCTCCATCTTCTGCACTGTTCTCAACATTCTTATCTTCCAAGCTCGTACAGAACAGCTCACTGAACTCTCAAGACTCAGTGGCTTTTCAGTCCAAAGTTCCAAAGTCCTTCCACGGTCCACCTAAAAACATGGCTAGGTCTGTCACAGCAATATCCCACAATCTTGATACCAACTTGTCTTCGTTAGGGTTTCTATTTCTGCGACAGAACACCAGGACCAAAAGCCAGTTGGGGAGGAAAGGCCTACACTTCCACATTGCTGTTCAATAGGCTGGGTAGCTAGAGCTATGTTTGGATTGTGCCTCTTCCCTGAATTCAAATGTTGAAGCCCTTCTCCTCACTGAGACTGAATTGGAAGGTAGAGCCTTGAGGGAAGAAGTAATGAAGGAGAAATGAGGTCACGGGCTGAGGCCTTTCTACAACAGGATGCTGTCTTTTCAAGAAAGACAATTGCCGTGTCTCTTTTTTTCCACAGGTGCACAGAAGAGACACCACGTGAGGACAAGCAGAAGGCAGCTGCGCGGGAGAGGCAGGCAGGAAGCCTCACCAGACACACATCATGCTAGCACTTTGATCTTGAGCTTCTGGCCTCCATAACTTTAGGAAAATAAATATCGGTTGTTGAAGTCACCCCATCTGTAGTACTTGGTTATGGTAATCCCGATTGACAAACGTAGGTGGGGAGGGGTAGAGTTTCATTCATTTTAAGGAATTGGTTTGTGCAGTTGTGTGGCCTGGCCAGTTGGAGATCTTCAAGGCAGATTGTCACACTAACAACTCAGTGAAGCTACATATTCTCTTGAAAACTGCAGTTTGTGTTCTTACCTTCAGCTGATAGTATGAGCCTCACCCACATACGTTATCAAGCTTAATCTCCTTTATTTAAAGTCAACCAATTTAAAACCCAGTGAGGCAGTGCATATCTATAGCCCTAGTTACTTGGGAAGCTGAGACAAGAGGAGATTCAAGGCCAAGAGTTTGAGACCAGCCTACTAGGCAACATAGGGGTCACTGCCTGAAACACACACACACACACACACAAAGAGAAAGAGACAGAGACAGAGAGACAAAGAAGCAAGAGAGAGAGAGAGAGAGAGAGAGAATCAGCTGAAGCAAATGCTATCACATATACAAAGTGTCTTCACAGCCACTATAGACTAGTGTCTGACCCAACTAGACCCCTAGCTTAAGCTGACATTGGAGTAACCCTTACCCTGGTCATGGATTTTAGGAAGGAGCTCATTGGAAGCATAGAGCTTCATCTGTCTTGCCATCCTCTGTCCTCTCACTACATAAATATGGAAGGAATCCAGCTGATGGCTAGGGAGGGGGCTGTCGTGACCACCAGTACAACAGAGCTGCTGTTTGAGCAAGCACGGAGCCCAGTCCATCGCTGGCCCCAAGTAGACTGGGTAGGGAGCTAAGTTCTGTTTCTGTTCAGCTCAGTGCTGATGAGCCTTTGCACCACGAGCTTGCCATGTAGGGAGGCAGCCCAGAGACCCTGAGATTTTCAAATGTCACAGAGACTACCATTTATCTGTGGAGTTTTATCAAGAACCAGGCAGAGCTGTAGGCACTTTGTGTCACATTATTTAGTCCTCAAAAAGTCTGTGTGGTGAGCGCCATTTCTACCAGATTTACAGATGAGCTGATGAGGCCCTGAGTTAAACGAAGAAGCAGAGCTGAGATGTACTCAAACAGTCTGGCTCCAGAGCTCAGAGTTCTGCCACTCAGTTCTTTGGATTTAACACACCTCTATAAACCACACAGGGTCATGTATGTCCATACCATAGACACACATAAAGCCAGGCGGTGGTTTGGAGCATAACAATTCTGCATAGATCATGTGTGGCTAGAAAACTTTTTCCTTTGTGTTCTTGTCTGTCACCAATACGCATGACAGAAACAACTTCAGGGTCTTTTGGGGGTCACTTTTCTGGAAGTTTCAGTCCATCATGGCAGAGAGGTGGGCATGGTGCACCCCATGATGGCCAAGTGTGAGGCAGTGGTTGGTCACATTGTGATGGACTAGGAGGTAGAGTGCAGGTTGGACCAGGATTGGGCATAACCAACCTCCGAAGAATGACCCTGCTGGCCAAGCTCTACAGCTGCACAAGAGTGGCCAAAACTGAGGACCAAGCTCGCAACCCGTGGGCCTGTAGGAAATACTGCAAACTCAAGAGAATTTTAACTTGATGCGTTTTAGCTTATTGGATGCACTGGACCTTAGAAAGCTTTCATTGTATTGGCAGCTAGAGAGGGATAGGGATGACATGGATTTGTTGACAGAAGACATATGGTATTCTTGAGTTTAGTTTTTTTGAGTACTGAACTGTGCGGGTATTTATTTTGGCTTTTCATGTTAATATTTGACATATGAAATTCACAATTCATAAATCTTTGTTCTTTTGTCAGTTGTTAAAGATCAAATTATAGATCTCATTTGTTTAATTCCTATAAGATTTCACTTGCTATAAGAATTCTCAAGTGAAAGATGCTTGCCCCCAAGTAACATTGCCCACTATCCCATATCACTGGGCCGCTAAGCCAGGGACTTGGAGCACTTAGGAATCCTGGTACTTCAGAAAGGTAGAATGGATCCTCTTGCTGTCTGACAGCCCTGTGGCCTGCCTTCCACAACACTGATGCTTCTGTGACCTACAGAGGGTGGGTCATGTGGCTCACAAGTCCAAACTCCAGTTACACGCCTCTTGCTTTGACAGGGGTCTTAAAAACACCCATGCCCTCCAACACAGATGAAGATTAAACTTGTTGGAATCCTGCATTCTCTCGCTTTGTCAGACTGCAGGTGACATTTGTTTAAAATACTCTCTGACTGAAATCTGGATGTCACACATGCATCCATCCATTGATGAGGTTATTCTGCTTGCCAAGGCCTGGTGAGAAGCCTGTGTGAAGTGGGGTCCATACCCTGAAACCAAAATCTGTGGAATCTTGTTTACAGATGTGATTAAGGATCTGGAGCTGAGATCTTCCAGGACTAGTGTTTGGAGCTTAAATTCAATGTGTCATTGTAAGAGATGACAGAGAGGAAGACTCAGAGACAGAAAAGGCCACCATGTAGCCAGAGAAGAGACTGAAGTGATGCAGTTACAGGCAAGGAACAGTTGCAGCCCCAGCAGCAGGAAGAGGCAGGGAAGCATCCTCCCCCAAGATGCACGGCAGGGACACAACCTGTATCTTCAGAACAGTGACTGAACACATTCCTGTTGCCTTAAGCCTCCAAATTGTGGGCGTTTGGTAAGGTGGCCACATTCACATGGGATATATAGGGCCATACTTCATGGAATATATATTGAGACTCTTTTTTTTTTTTTAAAGATTTACTTATTCATTATGTATACAGTGTTCTGTCTGCATGTATGCCTGCAAGCCAGAAGAGGGCACCAGATTTTATTACAGATGGTTGTGAGCCACCATGTGGTTGCTGGGAACTGAACTCTGGACCTCTGGAAGATCAGCCAGTGCTCTTAACTGCTGAGCCATTTCTCCAGCCCATATATTGAGACTCTTAAGTTGCAAGCATGGAAGGCTAATGAAAGAGACATGTGTCTTAAGGAAGCTAGTTACTAGAACTGAGAAAGGAACTGGAGGTAGCACAGTGGTTCACACCTGTATTCCCAGCACACAGACACTGAGACTGAGGCAGAAGGATCATAAGTTCAAGAATAGCCTGGGATAACTAGTAAGATCTTATCTCAAAATAAAATATCTGAACCTCAGGATGAAAAGAGATGGAATGCAGGCCTGGAGTCCTGGTAGGACCCTCCTGTAAACAAATTTCTAAATGTTCTTAATAAACAAAAAACACAGAGCCAAATATAGGCATGAAAGCCTTAGAGAAATCAGGGAAATAGGGAAAGCCACCAGCCAACCTCACCTCACCAACTCTGCAGCTTCCAAATGTGAGTTACTTCCTGTCTACCCGAGTCTATGTGCCTTGCTGTGGAATTAAGGCATGTGCCACCACACCTGGCTCTGTTTCCAGTGTGGCCTTAAACACACAGAGATCCTGCCTGCTAAGTGATAGGATTAAGGGCTTGTGCTACCACTGTCTGACTTCTTTGTTTACATATAATGGCTTTCTTTTTCCTCTGATTCTCCAGGCAAGCTTTATTTATCAAAGCACAAATAAAATATCACCACATTTCAGCACAAATAAAATATCACCACATTTCCCCTTTTTTGTCTAATAAAAAGAAAAAATTTTAAAGTTATAACTAATATAAGAAAAACTATATACAATAAGTACAATAACTATATACAATATATGCAAGCATTAAATACATCAAGAATGTCTAGTCCATTTGTATTTGACAAATTTAGAGAAAATATTCCATTATCTATCCTATTTTGATGAGTCCAAAATGTGCTTTTCACTTTCTATCCTAACTTATGCTACCAACAGGAAACTATCTTATGGTGTCTTTCAAACTTATACACTTAACACCTCTTAGTGAGTTTCTTTTCTGAATTTCTTAACAAGGAAAACTGTAACTATAACTATCTAATCTTGAACTCCCTCAGGGACCCAAGAAGGAAATAATATTACCTAGTAAAACAGGAAGTGCAAACAAGTGACTTCCAAAAAATGAGTTATGATGGAAACAGCCAGCTTCCTGGATAGTCACCCCAGGTTTCTCTGCACATTGGAACATCATCTTTGGCCTTCAGGCTTAGCATATCTGACAGACTCATTTATGAAGTAGGATGTACACAAGGCCTACAGCTCAACCTTACTTTCGGTGAGAGCAGTCCATGTACCAGATAAGTCTGAATTCCACCAGTGTCCTGTCATGATTCAGGATTTTAAATTCTGGAAATTGCTGGTGTTTTTGGAATTCAGCTGCCAATTCTTCTCAGCTTGTGTGTGGCTTTATCTTGGCATTCATTTCTTCTTGGTTTGTGGGTAGCTTCATCTCCTTTATTAAATGCCAGTCTACCATTGAGAGAATAGACTCCATCAATCTAGTTACTTTGTCAAGAATAACTGTTTCAGCTACTGTCCCACTGCACACCAGAAGCCATTGGTCCATTGCCTGTTCAGCTGCCTTTGAAGAAAGGGGCGCTGTACCTTTTCCGGATTGCAAAGCCACTTCAGTGATGGTGCCTTGGAGGATGCCTGTTGCTAAAGCCACAGCCACATTTGTCTTGGCAAGGATCAGTAGTCCTTTGTTTTGTGTCCTGTTTGTCCATTTTGGATAGCATACTGTCAGCAGTCAGTGCAAGGGCACTTTCTTGCCCAGTGGCTAACTTTTGCCACAATGAAAGTTAACTCCATATGCATTTTCTTCAATGCCCATATCTTCTCTGAAGTAGATTGATGCTGCCAGGAGCAGACATGTCTCATAGTCATTAAAAAAAAGAAAAGAAAATCTATGTTATTAAAACATTTTAAGTGCCATATTATGTAGATCTCTGAAGGTTTTGAAGATGACCTATCTAAAATATATCTCTGCTTGACCTTGCAAACATATCTAGTATGACTACAAGTTCAATTGTAATGTCTAACTACTAACTTTCATTTTTTTATATCATAATATTTGATAATAATAACATTCAAGGATTAGCAAATTGCATTACATTGTTAAATGAACTGTATAGGTACAATATCCTGAACAAAAGTAGAAATATACGCCGGGGGGGTGGGGGTGGGGTGGGGGTGGGTGGCGGCGGCGGCGGCGGCGGCGGCGGCGGCGGCGGCGGCGGCGGCGGCGGCACACACCTTTAATCCCAGCACTCTCAGGAGGCAGAGCCAGGCGGATCTCTGTGAGTTCGAGGCCAGCCTGGGCTACCAAGTGAGTTCCAGGAAAGGCGCAAAGCTACACAGAGAAACCCTGTCTCAAAAAAAAAAAAAAAAAAAAAAAAGTAGAAATATACGTACAGTATTTTCTAACAAAATCAATCTCAAATTTGTATCAATATACATATTGTATACAGTATATAAAAATCCAATCCAATATAAAATATTTAAAACTAGTAGTTGTCTTTTAAAAGTAAATTTAATAATCTACCTTTTTATCTGTATCATGTCCATGTCCTCTCTTTTTTCTTTTCAAAGTACATTCAATAATCTACCCTTTATTCTATCATTTCTATTTTTTTCAGAGTAGATTCAATAATCTACCTCTTATCTATATCCTCTCTTTTCTTTTTCTTTTTTTTTTCAAACAAGAACCTTAAATCTAATCTCCTTTGTTTAGCCTCTTTCCTGACTGTTAACAATAACAACTTGTAACCAACAATCCTAAACAATGACAGTTATCCCAAACCCAAACCCATTAAAAGGCCATAAACCACCTGCCTCACCTCTTGGGAATGTGGGCATTGTGTTCTTAAAATTGCTTCCTGCTGTTTGTGGGTGGAGGCATCTTTAGGGGATCCTGAAAAGAAAAATTTTGGGTTAATTGTCTAGTCCTGGGAGAGATAGCTGTATCATTTGTTGTCTGGTCTATGCATAATGCAAAAGTGCAGGGCTTATCTCAAGTCTTTGCTAGAATAGTCTGTGATCATCTCAGCTAGCGATCTCGAAATTGTCGTGAGCAGTTTGTAGTCTAAAGCTGATCTTTGGGTGATGTTTGTCAGCTTAGTGATATTATTATTGTCTACATGGAATCGTTACTGTGGGGCCCATCATCTTTCTAGACATTTCAAATTCACTGTTAGGTCTGGTATTGATTCCCTGCAGAAAACTGATAGACATTCCAACACAAAAACATGTATAGGCAGCTAAATGAAGCGTTTTTTTCTAGAATTAGTTAGTATTCTATATGACCAGTAATATCATAACAAAAGTTTTAAAATGTATATATATAAATCTTATAAATTTTTGATATAAATTCATACCTTAAGAAAAATTTGAAGAATCAAAATAGAACCAAAGAATTGAGATTAGTGGCAATGGAATAATCCCTTAATTTTTGTTTTTCTTCTGTCCCATATCAGATGGCTCTTCTGACATGATACAGAGATTTTGCCTTTTCCTTTTAACAAACATGCTTGGGTTTAAAGAAGGAGAGAGCCATTCTCCAACTCCAAAGCCAGCTTTAATTTTTAATTGAACTGGGACTACATAAAGACCATTTGTGTTAAGTGTCTGCAGAAAAGAGCAGAAACAAACATTTAGGAAGACTTATGAAATTTTATATGTGATATACCAATAGGCCAATTTACTCTTTTTCTTGGGACATTTTTTCTAGATGATTTGTCCTTTTTCTTCAGATGTCTCATTTGTCCAGTGTTCTTCAGATTTCTTAGCCTTCATTATACTGAAAGATAAAATAAAAAACCCTTCCCCAAGCCTAACTTTGGGGAGGTTCCCTTTTGGCAAGTTATTATCTGATTAAATGAAAAGGCATGTGTTAGTGGTATAAGTTAGTTTAAATTGGATGGTCATGTTGGTTGATGAACTATCACCTCTTCTAATTAAGAGGTCTCTCTTGCTCAACTCAAACCTTTATCAATTTTGATGGTATCCACAGCTTTTCTTCTCCCATAGAAACAAAAGCAAAACCTCATCCTCAGCGTAACACATATCTTGGTTTCCATTCTGAGGTCAGCATATCCTTAAAATATATAGGCTGATTTAATCCTGAAGTTTTTTCTATTATCCAATGTCTCTCCACAGCTGTTGTTCCTTTCTCATTAGCACTGAGAAAATTCAAAGTTAATAGAGCATTATGTAATCTATTTCTGGGGGGGTTTGTTACCCCTTTCTGTTTATTTAGCATATCCTTTAGAGTTCTGTTTGATCTTTCTATAACTGCTTGACCTGTAGGATTATGTGGTATACCTGTAATATGCCTTATATTGTAATAAGCAAAAAACTGTTTCATTTTTTTTTTTTTTTTGTTTTTTTTTGTTTTTTTTGGTTTTTTGAGACAGGGTTTCTCTGTGTAGCTTTGCGCCTTTCCTGGAACTCACTTGGTAGCCCAGGCTGGCCTCGAACTCACAGAGATCCGCCTGGCTCTGCCTCCCGAGTGCTGGGATTAAAGGCGTGCGCCACCAACGCCCGGCCTGTTTCATTTTAACAGAGACATATGATGGAGCATTGTCAGTTTTGATTTGTGCAGGTATACCTATGATGGCCATAACTTCTAGCAAATACATGATTACAGAATCAGCTTTTTCAGAACTCAGAGCAGTCACCCATTGAAATCCTGAATAAGTATCAATGGTGTGGTGTACATATTTCAGTTTTCCAAATTCTGCAAAGTGAAACACATCTATCTGCCAGATTTCATTCCTTTGAGTACCCTTTGGGTTACATCCTACTGGTTAAGGAATCTGATTATAAAAAAGAACAAGTGGGACATTTCCTCACAATTTCCTTGGCTTGTTGCCAGGTTATGGAAAAATTCTTTTTAAACCTTTACTATTGACATGATGTTTTTTTTATGAAATTCTGAGGCCTCCAGCACATTTCCTATCAATAGTTTATCAATCTCATCATTACCTGTGTTAGAGGGCCTGGAAGACCCAAATGGGATTGGATGTGAGTTATGTATAAGAGATGCTTCCTATTCCTGATTATGTCTTGTAACTGAATAAATAACAAAGTCAATTCTGACTCATAAGGGATAAATTCTGCAGTCTCAATATGTAAGACCACCCTTTCAGCATACTGAGAGTCAGTAACTATGTTGAGAGGTTCAGAAAAATCCATTAATACCAACAGAGTAGCATACAATTCTGATTTTTGAGCCAAATTATAAGGACTTTGAACCACTTTACTTAAATTTTCTGACTTGTAGCCTACCTTTCCTTGTTTGTTTGCATCTGTATAAAATGTACGGGCTCTAGATATGGGTGTTTCCCAAACAATGTGAGACAGAATCCAATCAGCTCTCTTTATAAGTGAAGGAAGGATTCTTTTGGGCCTTGTATAACTTTTGGAAATGATTCAATTTTCTTTCCTGCTTACTTAATTCTGTCCCATGCATTCATGGCTGCCATGCAGCATAGAATTAAGGTTTGGGTATCACATAAACATTGTCTTTGTATACTAGTGTAATCACCTTCTCCAAGAAGCTGGTCCTGGGAAATTTCCACACCTCTAGTTCTACATTGGTGTTCTATGGTTTTTAACTTCCTCTTTAAACCAAGTTCTTCATTGTAATTGTGCTCTGGCTTCTAGGATAGCTATAATTTATTCTTTCTAGTCCTGAGGGATAATTCTATTACAAGTTGACCACGAGTTTAACATCTGCTTTACAAATGGAGGATGCATGCCATATGATACTATAGCTTTTTTAAATCTCCTTTAAATCTAACATTTCCACTGGAGTCAAATTAGCTCATACATGCCCTAGAGCAGGTAGTTCCTATAAGGTTGCCGGATAGATTAAGTTTGGTTGTTTGAAAACAGGCTGTCTCTTTGTAACTGTAAAATTCAATCCTGAAATAATTTCACCTTTAGATTCTCCTGTCTGGGTCTGAATTTCTCTGTAATTTATTTAAACAGGTTTTTCTAAAGCTTTCATCTTGGCACCTAAATGGGCCAACCTTTTTAATGCTAAAATAAAAATGATCAAACAAATAATATTCATAATTGATGTTACATACAGCCCATCAATGTTAATTATCTTCTTATTTAATTGTTGCATTTTCAGACTTCCTAATGTGTCATCAAACAGAGACCAAATTCCTTCCCTTGTAAAAATGTTTCCTTTTTTTTGTTTTTTGAGACAGGGTTTCTCTGTGTAGTTTTGGTGCCTGTCCTGGATCTCGCTCTGTAGACCAGGCTGGCCTCGAACTCATAGAGATCCGCCTGACTCTGCCTCCCAGCTGCTGGGACTAAAGGTGTACGCCACCACCACCTGGCCAATGCTTCCCATTTTTTTTAATGTGGGAAAAAGATTCTCTTTTAACTAATTTCACTCTTTAAGATATCTTAATTAGGGTTGGGGATTTAGCTCAGTGGTAGAGCACTTGCCTAGCAAGCGCAAGGCCCTGAATTCAGTCCTCAGCTCTGGAAAAAGAAAAAAAGAATGATATCTTAATTGACTTACCAAGTCTGTCGACTGTGTAGAACAGTAAAGTCTGAGGGAATTTCAAAGAAGCTGCCTAGTGTGGTGGCAGTCTGAGATGGGAATCGAGAGAGAGAGAGAGAGAGAGAGAGAGAGAGAGAGAGAGGGAGCACCCACCATCTACCAGGAGAAAGAAAGCCAAAGAGACTCTAGCCACGTGCTCTGGCCTGAACTGTGAAGCTGGGCCCAAGGCAGGGGCCCTGTAAGCCCACACATAGTTTTTTAATGAATTCTTGCCACATGGGCACCAACTGTAGATGAATTTCTTTTTCTTTCTTTCTTTCTTTAAAGATTTATTTATTTATTATGTATACAGCATGACTGCAGGCCAGCAGAGGGCACCAGATCTCATTACAGATGGTTGTGAGCCACCATGTGGTTGCTGGGAATTGAACTCAGGACCTCTGAAAGAGCAGTCAGTGCTCTTAACCTCTGAGCCATCTCTCCAGCTTGTAGATGAATTTCTAAATGTTCTTAATAAATAAAGAACACAGAGCCAAATATAGGGGTGAAAGCCTTAGAGAGATCAGGGAAATAGGGAAAGCCACCAGCCAACCTCACCTCACCAACTCTGCAGCTTCCAAATGTGAGTTACTTCCTGTCTACCCACGTCTATGTGCCTTGCTGTGGAATTAAAGCGTGTGCTGCCACACCCTCCCTCCTTACCTCTGTACCTGTTTCACTGTCCTCTCTAACCATAGAGCTAATCATATCGTAGAGTATGGCCATGGCAAAGCACCTGAATTCATGTGTGGCTATTCCAGCCACACTCTAGCAAAGTAACTCATTTCCTCTTACCTTAAACCAGAGCCAGCTTACTGGTAGATACGGTACTGGTACTCTGTGATGCTGGCCAGGGGCAGCAAGTAGCAGCAGCTTGTAGGTAGCCTAGACATCATGAGGGGGCAGAAATCATCCCTCTAGCCGGGGGTGGAGCAGAGTGGGGTGGGGGTAGGTAATGCTGCATGTCTTTAATCTCTGCTGTAGGCCACAGGAAATATATGAAGTTGGATTTCAGCTCATTATGACAAAGATATTCTGGAAGAAACCAAGGGCCTTCCAGAGGTCAAGCTGAGGCTCAAGGAATCTTGGTGATCTTGGCTTTTGATTATCAGCCATTTCCTGCTGTGAATTTCTTGTGTGCTATTGTAGCTTTTCCTTCATTCATTGAGCACAATCTCTCCTTTACTAATGGAATATTTAAATAACTTTCTGTGCAGTAATGCATCCAGGATCCCTAATTTCAGGCCTTTCTGTAATTATCATCATTAGCAGCATCCGGCCAGGACCATACCCGGATGGATGAAAGTATCTTATCAGAGATACAGCTGTACTCTCTAAGAACAGTCTTAAGCATCCAGACTACCTATTTGAGAAGGCCTGGTGGATGTGCTAATTAAGTTAACTTTCTTCCTTTCCAAACTCTTATCTCCAGTTTTACATCTACCTCTAACTATTAACTCAGAACTAAAGGGTTTCTACTTACTGGTACATCAAGCTGACTCAGCCTGCCTAGCCACCAAGTACACTCCCCGGCCCTGACAGAATGCAGTAAGTAGTCAAGATAGCTTGGACAGATAAGCGGCCAAAGGAAAATAAGGCAGTTTTGTTTCCACTCGTCACTGATAGACTCCTAGCACTTTAACTAACCACTTCTAAGAATATAGTTGAGCACATAAAATACCATGCTCAGATATTAACCAAATTTAGCCCTCAGTTGATTCTATTCTCCATTAGTCACTTCCCATTTGGGTTGCAAATGATGGCTGGCAATTACTGCCCTTTTGTGTGGATCTTATTGCCTCCCCCCCTTTTGACCCTGAGGGAATTCAAGCCTGGTGAACTTGCCTTAGCCAGAGCATTGCTATTGCATGGGCATATAACTAAACCTCAGAGACTTGGAAGGACTAGATGGAGAAGAGAAAAGAGAATGAAAGAACTAGATGAGTAAAAACTGGAGAGGAAGGAACTGAGATGGGGAAGAACTAGATTGAAGGGCTAGAAGAGAGTGCTAGAGGAATGAGATGGGAGATGAAGAAGAGGGGGATAGGGAAGAACAAGATGAGGAACAAGATGAGAAAGAAGGAGATCGGGGAGGAGCTGAGACAGGAAGGAACTAGGTGGATGAGAACCTAGATGGGGCGGAACTAAGATGAGAGAATTAAGGTAGAACTTAGAGGACAGCAGATAAATGTAGAGAGAAATCAGGCAAGAAAGGAGCTGGGCACGAGAGCAGAACTGAAGCTGTGGAGACAGAATTTTATCTCAGAGGAATGAAGCAGACGGATAAAGAGCTCGGTGTACTTAGATTCTTTTCCCGAAAATAATTCATGCCATTCATAGATTCTCTACTGGGCCCCTGGGAAGAAGATTATTAAGGCTGTTCCTTACTAATATTTGAGAAATCTCAGTACTTGTGAGGCAGAAGCAGGCGAATCTCTGAGATCGAGGTGAGCCTCATCTACAGAGTGAGTCCCAGAACAGCCAGGATTACACAGAGAAAATCTGTCTCAAAATAAACAAACAAAAAACAAATCCACTACTCTATAGTGTACTGTGCAGCGAAGCTAGGCTGTTCAGAAACTTATGTGTACCCAATATCTATTCTACTTAGAATAAATTTTCAGTTTATAGTGAGGGAGTGACCTCGCCCTAACAGAGTGGCATCTTTGCTGCAAGCAACAGTAGACACTATTTCATCTTTCTCTAAGAAGCAAGGAGAAAGCCACGATGCCTCTTCTGACTTAGTCTAGAAGGCATAAGCTGTCGTATTGCCAGCCACTAAGAATAACCAACATTTAAGGGGAGGAGCTGTCCTTTGCTTGGAAGAATAAAAATATTTATGTATAGATTGAAAAATTTTAAATTTATTCTTATTTGTGCTTACCTGATTGTCTGTATGTATACACAGAGGATAGAAGAAAGTGTCAGAACCCCTGGAACTAGAGTTACAGATGGTTGTGAGCCCCTTATGTGTGTGTCAAAAACCAAAGCTGGGTCCTCTGCCAGAGCACCAAGTGCTCTTGGCCACTGAGCCATCTCTCCAGCAGCCCCCACTTATGGGAGATTTTAAAAATCACCAGGGGACCAGATGGTGGTGGCACACACCTTTAGTCCCAGCACTCAGGGGGCAGATGCAGGTGGATGCTCTGTGAGTTTGAGGTCAGCCTGGTCTACAGAGTGAGTTCCAGAACAGCTAGGGGTACATAGAGAAACCCTGTCTCAGTAAACAAACAAACAAACAAAACAAAACAAAACAAGCCCCCCTCAAATAACCCCCAAAAAATCACTACTGGGATTATTTTAAGCTAAAAGAGGCCACAGAACTAATGTAATATGCTCCAGGTTCCCAGCTTTTGTGAGCTGTCATTTGTGCTGGGGTGAGCTTTGGTGATGCAGCTGGCTTTGTCATTTCTGCTCCTGTAAGTAACCCCAATAAAATCCATCAGTTGACCAAGTTGGACTTTGGTAGTATCCATACTTCGGTCTGTCATGGGCTCCCTGTATCTAAGGTGAATGAATGTGTGTGTAGCAGCTCCCCAAAAAAGCTTTGTCACACAATGTCCATGAACATGGGAGGTCTTTCCATCTTCTAGTGTTTCTTTGATTTCTTCAGTGTTTTCATTTTTCCACTGTAGAAATCTTTCATTTCCTGATTTAGGTTTATTTCAAAGTCGGTTTTGTTGTTATTTTGAAATGATTGTGAATGGGAATGTTGTGCTGATTTTATTTATTTATTTTTAAATCACATTTATTTGTGTGTGTGTGTGTGTGTGTGTGTGTGTGTGTGTGTGTGTGTGTGTGTACAAGTGCACACAAGCACATGTATGGGCACAGCTGTCACAATGTGTATATAAAGACCACAGGACAACTTTCTAGAGTCAGTTCCATTCTCTATTAACACCACGTAAGTCCTGGGGATTGAACTCAGGCTATCTCGGGTCTTTAGGGTCTCTTATGTGTCATCTGCACATAAAGACTTTTCCTTTTTCATTTGTATGTGTCTCCCTTTTGTTACCCTCTGGGATTGTTGCTCTAGCTAAGACTTCAAGTACTGTACTGGGTATGAGTGGAGAAAGTGGCCACCACTGTCTAGTCCTGTCTGGAAATGCTTTGATTTTTCCTGTCTAGTATAATTGCAGGGTGGGCTCATCATTATTAGTCATTATTAGGTTGAGGTATGGTCCTTCTGTTCTTGTTTTTTTTTTTTTCAGGGCTTTTGGTGAAGAGATTTGGGGCTTTGTCAAAAGTTCTTTTTGCATCTTTGAGATGATAGTGTGATTTATTTATTTATTATTAGGTTTTCTGAGACAGGGTTTCTGTGTAGCTTTGGAGCCTGTCCTGGAACTCAAACTGTAGACCAGGCTAGCCTCAAACTCACAGAGATCCGCCTGCCTCTGCCTCCCGAGTGCTGGGATCAAAGGTGTGCACCACCACCACCCAGCCTGATAGTTGATTTCTGTCTTGAGTTTATTCATGGAATGTATAACATTATTGATTTGAATATATTAAGCCATCTCTATATTACTGGAATGAAGTCACCTTGAACATGATGAATGATCTTTTTTATGTGTTCTTGGAACCAGTTTGCAAGTATTTTACTGAGAATGTTTGCATCTGTGTTCACCAGGGAGGATTGCCTATAACTCTCTCTCTCTCTCTCTCTCTCTCTCTCTCTCTCTCTCTCTCTCTCTCTCTCTCTCTCTCTCTCTGTGTGTGTGTGTGTGTGTGTGTGTGTGTGTGTGTGTGTGTGTGTGTGTTTTGTATTTCGTTTTGGTGTTAGGGTAAATCTGGCCTTGTGTGGAGTCTTCTTTCTGTTTCTATTTTATGGAGTAGTTTGAGAAACATTTGGTATTACTTCTTTAAATGTCTGGTAGAATTGAGCAGTCAACCCTCCAAAGTCTGGGTTTTTTTTTTAGCTGAGATAATTTTTATTACTGTTCTAATCTCATTGCTTGTCATAAAACTGTCTGAGTTGTTTGTCTCATATGGTTTGATTTAGGTAGGTTGTGTGAACCTAGAAAATTGTGCATTTTTAAAAAAATTTTCCAGTTTAGTGGAATATAAGTTATTAAGGTATATCTTACTGATTTTCTGAATGTCCTTGGTATCTGATATAATGTCCCCTTGAAGAAAGCCTTTTTTGTAGTTCCCATGGGAAGAAGTGGGTAAGGCAGGGTGAGACTGGCCAATCTGAGTGATGTCAGAGAGTTCCAGGCATAATTGTTGTTCAAATCTTAGGTGGTCTTTTAATAAAAACCCAGAGCCAGATCTCAGGGTGAAAGCTGAAAGAAAGATCAGAGAAGCAGAGCAGCCAGCCACTAGTTCTCACCTTTACTAAATCTCTTTAGAGAGTGCATTCCTTTTCCTTATGCCTTATATACCTTTCTCTGCCCTGCTGTATTACTTCCTGAGATTAAAGGCATGTGTGCTTCCCACGCAAAGGCATGAGACCTTGAGTGTTGGGATTAAAGGTGTGTGCCACCACTGCCTGACCTCTATGTCTTATCTAGTGACTGGCTCTGTCCTCTGATCAGGCAAGTTTATTAGGGTACACAATATATCACCATACATAAGGGCTCTCTCTAGGTGTCTAGCATGAAGAGCTGATGGTCAGTGTTCTGAGTTTGAGAGCCCAGTAGCACCTGATAAAGGAGCATTGAGATCTGATTCAGGATTGGTTAGTTTGCCAATGAAAGGTATATTATCTCTAGGAATCAGCCAGCCCTAGAGGGCTATGTCCAGGTTGGCAAGGACCCAGCTGCCAAAGCATCAGAAACACATAATTTAACACAAATACTGCCAGGCATGATGATACATGAATGTGGTCAGCCCTCAGGAGGGTGAGGCAGGAAGATTGTAAATTCGAGGTCAGCATGGGCTGCCGAGGGACAGATCTTGTTCTAAACAAATGAATGCTACTCACCAACATTTAATAGTTCACATACCTTCTAAGTGTCAGGACTCTGAGCTTAGTGGCTCAGTGCCTCTTGCTCAGAGTTTCTCAGGAAGTTTCAGTAGATATCCAGGGATACCATCATCTGGTGATTTACTGGGCTTCAAGGATCTCTTTCCCAAATGGACAGCCATGTGGCCAATTGGAGATAATCCTTAATTGTGTGCTGGCCTTTGCTAACAGCTTCAGTTCTTCACCATGGGTGGACGGACAGAGGAGGAAAAGCAAGATGGGGGAGGGGAAATGGGCACCTGAGCATCAAGGTGAAAGTCACCTTTACAAAAATTAAATGACTGTTAGGAGTACCACCACACACACACACACACACACACACACACACACACACACACACACACACACACACACACCCGCCTCCCCTAGTTGGGTTCCAGTTCTGGAACAGTTGCGGGCTGAGCATGGCATCAGCCCTGAGGGCATTGTGGAGGATTTCCCACCAAAGGCACTGGCTGCTTAGTCTGTGAGGTGTGCTCTTAATCTCAGTGAAGGACCCCTTGTTTGAATAAGGTCGGCTGAGGTGATGCCTTCTCTGTTTCTGAAGTGTGTGTGTGTGTGTGTGTGTGTGTGTGCTCATGTGTGTGTAGGTGTGCATGTATGTATGTGCATATGCATGTGGGAGCCCAATGTCAATGTGTCTTATCTTGATTGTGCTCTACCTTTGTTGTTTTTTGTTTTTCTGTTTTGTTTTGTTTGAGAAAGGGTCTTTCACAGAACCAGAAACTCATCAGTTCAGCTATCCTGGCTCTGCTCCCCTTCCCTCAAGGCTGGAGTTACAGGCTGGCTCTTGTCATGCCCAGATTTCTATCTGGGTTTTTTAGATCTGCACTCAGGTCTTTGGATTGCAGAGCAGGCACGTTACCTACTGACCTATCTCCCCTGCTCCTGAAATCTCACCAATATATGTTTTCTGGCCATGCCTCCAGAACTCTGGGTGACAGCTTTCCTGGCAGACCCCTGCATCCATTTCATACTTATATAGTTTGCTTCTGAGAAAGCTGACCATTTCCAAAGCCACCCAGTACCAGCTCCTGCTATGTATCAGTTTCCTCTGTTAAAACCCAATGACTTCTAAAGAAGGCTCTTCAGATTCAAGTAAGCAACTCAGAACTCCCAGGAAGTCCCTGAAACTGACCATATCAAAAGCTCATCAGACCCCAAGGTCAGATAAGCAGGAGGGACTGCTGAAGCGACCAGACCAGACTAGCTGCCTGGAAGAGGCAACTTTCCAACCTGTTGAGCTGTCTATAAGTGGTGCAGTGAGCTGTCTACAAGTGGTGTGGTGAGGTCAGCTTTTATGAGCTGTTATTCATGCTGGGGTGAACTTTAATGATGCAGCTGCCTTTGAATTCTTTCTGATCCTATAAATAACCTCTCACCCAATAAACTCATTGGCTTACCAGGTTGGACTTTGATGGTATCCTTATTTTGGTCTGTCACTGGGTCTCTATCTGGGGTGAAGAGACACTTGTCCATGTCTCCCCAGATACAGTGTCAGCTGCTTTTTCTGCTCAAGTGTCCCCATCAGTGTAAACAGAGCCTTCTTTTCCACTGCCTGTTCCCAAATACCCGGCAGCCACTTCCCAAATTACCACACAGAGGCTTATATTAATTATAAATGTTTGACCGATTGCTCAGGCTTATTACTACCTAGCTCTTACATTTAAATTAACCCATTTCTATTAATCTAAGTATTGCCATCTATGATATTATTTTTAATATTATTCTTCCAAAGCCTAGGGCAGAAGTCCATGCCACTTAGCAGTTTAAAGTGTGTTCATGCAATCAAAAAGGCTAAAAGATATGCAATAAAAGAGGTCCAGGTTGGAAAAAACTTCTAAATGAATAATTTAAAAATAAAGTCTTTAAAGAGAGAAGTAAAATAATAATTAAAAAAGCCATGTAGAGATGGGAATTACACAGGGAGTCTGGATCCTGTATGTTATTGTATTGATTTTGAATTTTTTTGATGGCTGGTGGGCAAGAGACAGCTGCTGGCAGACATGGGCTTGTGAACAGGACTGCAAAATTGAACCAACCTAGATACTTTAGGGCTACCTTAACTTTAAAAAAGAAATAAGAAATATATTTATTAATGGAAATCAAAAATGCTTTGGAGTTTTGTTTTCACAGGAGATAAGAGGTTATGGATTCATTCGGGGTTAATATGGATCAGGTTTGATCAGGGGAGACCTCCTGAACCTTAACAGGTAATATCTGTCAACAAAAATTATAGCTGGTCTTCCCAGGACTTGGTTATTATCTCAAATTTTCTCTCTGGGACCCTAATGATACTTCGTCTACAGACAGCTGGAAGCAGTATGGAGAAAACTATGCCCACATTCCCAAGAGTTGGGGGTATGGGTGGTCTTTGGTTATTTGGTGGGTTATGGATGTTTGTTATCACTTAGGAGAATATAAGGATGATAGGCTGGGGGGCTGGAGAGATGGCTCAGTGGTTAAGAGTGTTCTTCCAAAGGTCCTGAGTTCAATTCCCAGCAACCACATGGTAGCTCACAACCACCTGTAATGATATCTGGTGCCCTCTTCTGGCCTGCAGGGACACATGCAGACAGAACACTGTATACATAATAAATAAATATTTTTTAAAAAAGAATAATAGGAGAGAAGAGTAGATTGTTGAATCTGCTTTAAATAATAAGGTAGATTATTGAATTGACTATAAACTAAGGAGCAACTATTGATCTCAAATGTTTTGTATATGTAAGGACTTTTGTATACTGATATAAATTTAAAGTAATTTTTGTTACAACACACACACTATATATATACATATATATATATATATTTCTACTTTTGTTTGAAGGATTTTTGTGTATTGATATAAATTTAAAGTTACTTTTATTACACTGTACATATGTTTCTACTCTTGTCTAAAGGGTTTTTGTATATTGATACAAATTTAAGGTTGTTTTGTTACCATGTATTATATAAATGTTTCTACTCTTGTTTAAGGTATTGTACCTATGCAGTTCATTTAAAAAAGTAAGGTAAAGTTCTAGTTTTTGAAAGCTATTATTATAAACTATATAGGACAATCAAGAAACATAGGTCAGTAGTTAGTCATTTATAACAACCAAATTTTTAGATAGGTATATTTTCTAGGTTAAATAGATATGTTTTAGATAGATGGTCTTCAAATACTTCAAAGACCTATAGAATATGGCATTTAAAAATGTTTTGTTAACTGAAAGTTTTCATGACAATGAGATGCACCTGTTCCTGGCAGCACCAGTTTACTTCAGAGAAGATGATGGACATTGAAGAAACTCCTTAGGGAGTTTGCTTTCATTGTGGCAAGGTTAGCCACTAGGCAAAGAAACTATTCTTGCCTTTGACTGCTAACAATGTGATGTGCAGACTGGACATGAGGGACACACAGGAAAAAGACCATTGAGCTTTACCAAAACAAGTCCTTCAAAATTTCTGCTTCACAGAAGAGTCTGCCAGATATTCTGCAGGATACAGAGGAAAGTAACTGATGAACTTCACCAATACAAAGTTGGATAGTCCTTCAAATTTTCTGTTTCACTGAAAAGTCTGCTAGATATTCTGGGCCTGTAGGTTGAAGATGGATGCCCCAATGTTGAAGAGAAACTTTAGGTGACTGTTCAGGTAGCCAACTGTGTCTGTTGTTAAATAATATTATATCCTTCTGGGTCTTTGATGGAGTTGAAGACTAGATAGTTACAGTTGCAGGTTTCCTTAGTTATCTTAGAAAGTAAATTAGGTGTAAAATTTTGGATTCATTAAGATAGGATAGATAATGCATTATTTTCTCTCAATATGCTAACTACAAATGGACAGAATATTGTGAATGTAATCCTTACTTGATAAATGCTATTTTATATAGTCTTACTATGTTTAAGTTAAAACCTTTTCTTTTTATTTAGACAAAAAGGGGGAAATGTTGTATAATATTTTAAGTTGTGTTACTTTTGTTTATGTTGCATTTGTTTAACTCTGTGAAGCTGTGTTACTGTGTCTGTCTAAAACAACTGATGGTCTAATAAAGAACTGAACGGCCACTAGCAAGGCAGGATAGAGAAATAGGCTGCGGGGCTGGCAGGCAGGGAGAATATATAGAAGGAGAAAGCTGGGAGGAGGAAGAAAAAAGAATTATCTAGAGAAAAAATAGTCAGAGAAGGAAGAGGACTCCAGGGGCCAGCCACTCAGCAACACAGCAAGCCTCGGAGTAAGAGTAAGATTTATAGAATCTCGAGAACGGGGAAAGCCCAGAGGCAAAAGATAGATAATTAAAATTAAGGAAAGCTGGCAAGAAACAAGCCAAGCTAATGCCAGACATTTATAATTAAGTATAAGTCTCTATATGTGACTTATTTCGGAGCTGGGTGGGAGGCCCGCAAAAGAGCAAAAACAACAGCACTGTGGCTTTACTGGTCCTCTGGCATCTTGGGCAGCTGACTCGCCTCTCTCTCTCTCTCTCTCTCTCTCTCTCTCTCTCTCTCTCTCTCTTTCTCTCTCCCTCTCTCTGTCTCTCTTTCTTTCTGCCCTCCTTCTTTCCCTCCTTAGTTTGTTTTTTTTTCTGCCCAACCTTATCCTGCCTGGCTACTGGCTGAACAGCTTCTTTATTGACCAATGGGAATAATACATATTGAGAGTTTACAGAAGGATCATCCCACAGCACATCATCATCCTACTTGATGCAACTGGAGGAAACTGGCAAACCCTAACATTCTGATTTGAGACATCCTCACTAAGGCACCCAGTACATCCACTTCTGTCTCCATGGCTGAGGATAGCACCGCTCAGCATTCTGGCGTGCTTCAGAAGATCCCATCCCTGCATTTCTAACAGCCTCAGCTTTGCTTTCCTGCAAGCACCGGAAGCCTATTGAAGCTGTCCAAGCCTCTCAGCTGCTCTCAACAAAGCCTCGTGCCCAGTTCCAAAGCCACTTCCACATATGAGGTTTTATAAAAGCAGCACCTAATTCGGATACCAAAAATGGCTAAATTTAGCCACGATCTTAGCGGGGTGAGACAGTAAACCTTGTTGCATAGTTTGTGACTCTCAGGTTTCTGGGAGTGAAGCTAGCCCAGCATCTGTCATGAGGGTGTAAACTGGGGTTGTAGTGAGACCCATGCTGTGTCATATAAGCCCTTCAAAGAAAGCATGGCAGCTACTTACCTAGTACAGATATGTGACAAGTGAGGTGGAGAGAGAGAGAGAGGGCAATAAGCGCCCCCATGCCTGGCCTGCACATTAGGGAGGGGCGCTTCCTAGCTGCCTCTCTTCAGCGGCAGCCTGTAAGTGGGAACAGATGAGGTGGTGGGGTGCTCTCCTTGGGTACCTTTCCCAGATACCCTGAAGCACAAAGGCGCCGCTTCTGACTTGTTTCAGTTTTCTTTGGAGAGGTGGTTCGGAGGGAATTCTTTTCCTAACCTTGTGATCAAGGGCAGCGTCCTTCACAGGGGCTGGCACGGTCAGCAGTTTTGTTTGACTTTGCCCTTGTTCCTTTGTTAACTCAGCTTGGACTCATCGGTCCCTGGAATTTGGTTCCTCGTTTCCTAATGAAAAATCAAAACAACTCCGCAAGAGTAACTTGCAGCAGCTGCTGGGTCGGACCCTGAAGCTTGAGGCTCCCTCGGCTGGGAGAGCTCATCAGGAAACCCCCGCACCGACGACTTTAACAGCCTTTGTTAAATATTCGCTGTGGGGATTGGTTTCCAGTGGCGTCGGAAATGAAGCAGCGGATGCCAGAAAGCTGCCACTTTCGGGTGTCACGCACCCCCCCTACACACACACACACACACGCTACCACACCAGCCCCATGGAAAGAATTTGTGACTGCTGCTGGTCCTCGATTCATTCTAGGTGGTAACACCTTGGTGGCTTCTCTTCATTCTTCAGATGTTTAAAAATAAGACATCAGGTTTGGAGAGATGGCCCAGTGTGGTTAAAGGCATTTGCCACTCCTCCAGAGGACCTGTCTGTGTTCTAATCCCAGCACCCACTCCGGTGGCTCCCAATTGCCTGTAAATCCACCTCCAAGGAGATCCGATGCTCTTTTCTCTGTGGGCACCCACACATTCGTGGCATACACTCACTCAGATACATAAATACAAATACATCTTTTTAAAAATACCCCAAATAGGTCAGGTGTAGCACTCAGGAGGCAGCGGCAGGCAGATCTCTGTGAGTTTGAGGCCAGCTTGGTCTACTTTAGTGAGTTCCAGGACAGCCAGGGACGCTACATAGTGAGAACCTGTCTCAAAAACACAAACAAACACACAAAAGAAAACAAAATGAACAACAATAGAAAAAAAAAAACCCTTAAAATATACCTATCCTCCATTTCAGGCAAGTCTCAGGGCAGTATGTCATTCAACTACAGACACATCAGACTAGAATCTGAAGGATTCTGTTTGCAGGTGAACCTGTGGCACGGGAGAACATTTGTGCATGTGTGATTTGTCTCCAGGCACAGAATCAGACGGTCGTAACCAAACCACGCTAAGTTCGGTCAGTCACACAACAAACATCCCTCAAGCAGCGCCGCGCCTGAGGTAAGGTAGTATAGTGGAGGGTGTAGCCTTTTTATAGTTCCTACTCCGGTCCCTTCTGCTCCGGCACACTAACTGTGCTGAGCTCCTCCCTAAGACTCCACCTCCTAATCCCATCACTGTGGAAGTTAGGATCAGCATCTGAATGGGCTGTGTCCATCGAGGTCTGGTAAGGCATCTGCCATGGTGTAGCAGTTTGGCAATGTGTCTGTCCCCTGTCATAGACCGGACCGTATTTCCTAGGATTCCCTTCGCTTGTGTTTCCTGGTTGGGTGAGCTGGAAGGACTGTGCTCTCCAGAGAGGCGGAGCGAGGAAGTCTTCCTGTGCGGCTCCCTGCTGAGATACCTCTCTGCTGGCTAACGCAGTAGCAGGACCAGCCGTTGGCTGGCTTTCTCCTCATGTGCTTCATGCCTGCCTAAGCGTGTGAGTTTAGTTTCATGAAGAACAGCTCTGCGTTTTTGCAGGGCACCCTCGCCATCCCGGTGAGAAGCAGGAGGAAGGACGGACGCGGGCTTTGGACCAGCAGGTGTTGCTGAGTCACGATCTTCTCTCACCACCTCCCCGCCTCGTGTGTCAACTTTGGCCTTTAACACTGGATGTGGTTACTTAGCAACACTTCGCAGCCAGCTTGTGTAAATAAGCCGAACCCTTGCAGTGACAGCGTGCGCGCATGTGCCTGGCTCCAGGGGCTCAGTTTCTGAGGTCCACCTGGACCCCCTGGATGAGAAGCTCTCCGGTCAGGGTTTATCCCTGCCGTTTAGCCAGCCTCCCCTGGGAAGGGGCCAAATCTGGTGTCACCCCCTGACTTTGCACTTAACGTCGGGACAAATGCAAAGGGCAGAGGCGTTTCTTTGGGTTGCTCAGAGTGGGAGCTGGAGAATCATCATCGGGGCTGACTCATGTGAAGAGCAGGCCTTCTTCAACCAGAAGATGGTCTCTGCTCCTGTGGCCCAGTTATAACCGTACTCCTTCTCTCCATTACCACGCTTCTACTCAGCCCCTCAAACTGGGCTCACCACAGGCTTGTGGTGATGTATTGTGCGTCCCAGTAAAGCTTACCTGGGGATCAGAGGACAGAGCCAGCCACTAAATTAGACATAGGTCAGGTAAGCGATGGCACACACCTTTAATCCTAGCTCTCAGGAGGCAGAGATCTGTTTGGATCTCTGTGAGTTCGAGGCCACACTGGAAACAGAGCCAGGTGTGGCGGCACACACCTTTAATCCCAGGAAGTAATATGGCAGGACACAGAAAGGTATATAAGGCGTGAGGAAACAGGAACTTGCTCTCTTGAGGCTGAGGATTTCACAGAGGTAAGCTAATGGCTGGCTATTCTGCTTCCCTGTTCTTTCAGCTTTCACCCCACTATCTGTCTCTGTTTTTTTTTTTTTTTAATTATAAGACCTTTTAAGATTTGTGTTACAAGGCTAGCAAATTGTGACAAGGCAGAGTCCTTAGAATATAAAATCCCATCTATTAATAACAGTGTTATTAAATCAGAGACTAGAACTGACACTTGAGGAGCTAAATTTAGCAAATAGAGAAAAATGATATGTAATTAGTCATATCTATTATTTCCATGTCTACAGAGTTTCAAAGATGTTGAACAATACTTGAAAATAGGTTTTTTTTTTGTTTTGTTTTTCTTAGACAGGGTTTCTTTGTGTAGCCTTAGCTGTCCTGGAACTTGCTCTGTATCCCAGGCTGGCCTCAGCTCACAGAGATCCACCTGCCTCTGGCTCCCGAGTGCTGCGATTAAAAGCTAGTTGTTTGTTTTTAATGCTACAGTGTCTCATGTAACCCAGGCAGGCCTCAGCTCCACCACGTAGCCAAGGGAGACTTGGAACTTTTTCTTGGCCTCCACCCCGAATGCCGGGATTGAGACAGTATACCAGCATTCCTGATTTTATTATGCAGTGCTGGGAAATCCAACCCAGGCTTTGTGCATGTCAGGCAAGCACTCTACCAACTGGGCTACAATCCCAGTCCCTTACAACATTCTCACAGCTTTTGAGTCCGTTCTGTTCCCCGAATCCTTGTCCACTCCCTTCTTATGGGTGCGCTCCTCTTATTTTATATTTATTTATTTACTTACTTATTTAGAGACAGGGACACACTATGTCGCTCTGGCTGCACTAGAACTCACTCTGTAGACCAGGCTGGCCTCGAACTTACAAAGATCTGCCTGCCTCTGCCTCTGGGGTGCTGGGATTGAAGACCTGTGCCACCACATCCGGCCTGCCTTCCTCTTCTTAACATACTGTCTCTATTTCTATTTCTTAAAAAAGAAAATCGAAGAGCTGGAACATGGTTCAGTGGTGAAGAGTCCTTGCTGCTCTTCCAGAGGACCCAGGTTTGGTCCCCAGCACCCACATAGTGGCCCACAACTGGAGTCTGTAATTGCAGTTCCAGGGGATCCACCATCCTCTTTGTGCCTTGAAGGGTATCAGGCAAACACATGGTGCACATGCATACACACATACAAAATATATACATACATGCATATATACATGCATGCATGCATGCATACATACATACATGCATGCATATATACACGCATGCATGCATACATACATGCATATATACATACACACATTCATACATATATGCATGTGTGTCAGATCCCAATGAAACTCAGGACAAATGGTTAACTGTGTTGCCTATCAAAGCAAACACAGGTCTCCAGGCTCACTCAGTACCCATGGCACCTCTCAGGTCTTCTCACCATGCCCCTGCCAGGGACCTTCCCCTCTCCTCCCTCTCCTTCCCCTCCCCTCCCCCTCCTTCCCTGCCCCCTTTCCACTCCCCTCCCCCACCTTCCCCTCCCCTCCCCCTCCTTCCCTGCCCCCTCTTTCCCCTCCCCTCCCCCTCCTTCCCTCCCTCCTCTTTCCCCTCCCCTCCCCTCCCCCTCCTTCCCTCCCCCTTCCCTCCCCTCTCCCTTCTCCCCTCCCCTCTCCCTCCTTCTCTGCCCCCTCTTTCCCCTCCCCTCCCCTCCCCTCCCCCTCCTTCCCTGCCCCTCTTTCCCCTCCCCTCCCCTCCCCTCCCCTCCCCTCCCCCAGCTCCTCTTTCGTACCTAACCCCCCACTTCAGCCACTCTTGGCTGTTCTCTCTCTCTTGGCTCCTGCCCCTCCTCTGCCCCCTCTCTCTCTTCCTTTCTTATGCTCCCCCTTTCTCTCTCCTCTCATGGCCTGGTCTATTCTGCTGGCCATGTTCAGTCTGGACTCTTCCAGATGCCTCTGGATGTACTCTCTCTCATATCCACAAAAAAACCTTTTCCTCAACCATACCATGGAGTGGTCGTGTTCTCATTTCATTCAACATGCAGACAAAACACTCTACATACATACATACATACATACATACATACATACATACACACATACACACGTACACACATAGAAAAGGGAGGGAAAAGTGGCATCGTGTGTGTGGTGACACACACACCATAGCCCAGCACTTGGGAGGCAGTGACAGGAACATCAAGAGTTCAAAGCCAGCCTGGATCACACGGGGAGACTCCATCTCAAAAACAAACAAACAAACAGAGTCTGGAAAGATGGCCCGCAGTCAGGAGCAGTCAAAGTTCTTCCAGAGGACCCAGGCTTGGTTCTGAGCACTCACTCACACAGGGCCTCACGACTGTCTGTTATTCCAATCCCAGGGGTCCACTGCGCTCTTCTGGTCTCTAGGGGCACCAGGCATGCAGACACACATGCTGGCAAAATACCCACACAGAAAATTAAAAATAAATAAACAAAACAAAACAAAAAAACCCAGGTTAACCCCCCCCCCGCCCCGCCCCCGGAAACTGAAGAAGGGCACCCCCCCCTCCGTTGTACCTCTTTTGACGGTTCCATAACAGAGGAGCAGTCCTGTCCACATGAGGTGTCGAATGGAGCTCACAGGCCTCTGATGCCGTCCACCTCTCTTAGCAGAGACACACCTGCTCCCCGGGGTCGTTCTGGAGTATTGTCTGGATTGTCGTGAAGACAAGAGCTACCCGGAGGAAGGCCATGAACCAGCCCCTGTATCTATCTTCTACATCTTCGTGACAGTACAGGACGTTCAACCCCGTTTCATCGCCCTTGCCTGGGGGTGTTGGGGAAGGTTAGGGCAGCGGGAAGCCTCTACCCACTCCATCTTCTTTCCTCAAAGTTTTCTTTCACTTTCCTTCCTCTGTGGACAACGAACTCGGGTTGCATGAGGTGAACATGGGCGTGGGGGATAAGTACAGAAATGCACTAGCTCGTTCCTTGAAATAGCCTGATTGTGATTGACAACAGAGAAGTACAGGTCCCAGCAGATAGGCACCGGGCAGTGTCCCAGGCTCCCCCGCTGCCTCCTCAGGCCTCTGCTTCCCTCCTATCACTCTCTTCCCACCCTGCCCTCTTGCCTCCATCCCAGAGAGAGCCCCTTCGCGATCCCTGCAGACCCCCTGATTTCAGGTCTCCTCCTCCTCCTCCTCCTCCTCCTCCTCCTCCTCCTCCTCCTCCTCCTCCTCCTCCTCCCCTGCTCCCTGGCTCAGGCTTTTCCAGGGAATACAGGTCACCCGGCCACCGCCGTCACCGTCAGCCAGCGCGTCCACTTCCCGTGCTGGACCAGGCTCCTCCCTCCCTCTGCACGGCTGGCTCTCCACTGGCAGTAAGCTCCAGGGCGTCTGCTCCCGCGGCTTGCCTGCCTGCCTTGCCCTCTTCACCCCTCCACCGGACAAGGTAGGTGCAGGTCGCTGGGGACGGTCAAGCCTGCTGAACCTGTGCATGGGTTTGCAGTGAAGCAAAGGGCTTTTGCTGATGTAGAGGTGAGGCACTTCCAAGTCCGTCTTCCCAAATGAACTTTCATGACAGTTTATACCGTCCTTGCAAAACAAAAAGGCAAGGACCACACCCTGATCCAGACCTAGCCAGCCACCCTTTGCTTCGGAGTATATTTTCTTGTAGGTGTTCAGAGGTTAGCTTTTAAAACAGCTGAGAGCTTGTAGACCAACTCGTGGTCCCAAGGAACCCTTGCCCTTAAATACTATTTTTAGGCTGGGCATTTTAATTGTATGATTTTTTTTTGTGAATATGGAACCATGGACAAACTGAGCATATTTGCATCAAAATCAGTACCCATGTCTGGCAGGTCTTCTGTGCTGGGAAGAGGTGCTGTCATATAAGAATATGACATCCTAGATGGCAGGTCAGCCTTCCCGAGAGAGTCAGTGTGGTTTTACAGTCCATGGCTACGAGGTCTGGCCCAGGCTCTGCAGAGACTGGCCGATGCAGTTTATATCCACTTGCTGACAGAAAAGGCCACCTGTTGTTTTCAGAGCCCGTTTAAAACAAGATAGTTAGAAAGGAGCCCTGTGCACACCCGGGACAGCCTGCTGGGCCTCCAACGGCCAGAGAGCAGGCCAAAGGCAGGGTTGTGATTGGCGCGTTTAAAGAGGTTGCTATGTGCCTCTTTAGCTTTCTTTCTAACGCTATCCAAACAAGAGATATGCACGTGGCAAGCATGGTCAAGAAAACTCAGTACGTGGAGGGGAGGCAGAATCACCCAAGGCTAAGAGCTGGCTCTGCCTTTCCCAGGGCAGGACTCAAAATCAGGAGCAGTGAAGCTTCTGCAACATTTAACCTGGCAAACGGCCAGTCCCTCCCTGTTGAATGCCAGCTTTCTGCAGAATGAAATGCATCCTTGCACCCTGAGCCCTGTCCATGATTCCTAGCTGCAGACTTTCCTGTTGCAATCCTGTTTGCGCCTTGAGCTTGCTGAACTTATTTCCCCATTCCTTTTGGGCAGCTTCATTGTGTGATCTGACTTCTGAGCTACACAAATCCTGAAAGCATGAAACCAGGAAAACTACATTCCCACATGCTTTCCTGACCTGTCTGACTTCTGGGGGGGGGGGTGTTAATACTGAGTTCTGCTACTAAAAGACTGTTTTCCACAAAAGGTTTCTGTAACAGAAATTGCTAAACGGTCTTAATAATAATAATAATAATAATAATAAACCTGGAGCCAGATATTGGGGTTAAAACTGAGAGATCAGAGGAATAGGACAAGCCACAGCCAACCTCACCTTACTGATGCCTCAGTCTCCAAAGAGACTTACTTCCTGTATACCCACGCCTATAGGCCTTTCTGTTCTACAATCTCACTTGCTCTCTCCACCCAGCTACATCACTTCTTGTCTGTCAGTACAGACCTCCAGGCCTCTATGGTTAGTGCTGGGATTAAAGTTGTGTATCACCATGCCTGGCTCTGGTCCCCAGTGTGGCCTTGAACTCACAGAGATCCAGATAGATCTCTGCCTCCCAAATGCTAGGATTAAAGACATGTGCTGCTACTGCCTGACTTCTGTGTTTAATACAGTGGCTGGCTTTTTTCTCAGATAAGCTTTATTAGGGTGCACAATATTGGGGGACACAATGTATCACCACAGGTTTCTCCAGGCAGGTATAAAGGTGTTGTGTTTGTCATGACAGAGGAGACAGATGTCTTAGTTGACTCAGAGAAGTCAGAAAGCGCAGACTTATGTCCAGTGAAGGAAAGCCCCAGAGAGGTGCCTGTGAGAAAGGAGACATGGGAAGCCCTTGGAGGAGACATAGGAGTCCTTGGAAGGGATGAAGGAGCCCTTGGAGGAGATATAGGAGTCCTTGGAAGGGATGAAGGAGCCCTTGGAGGAGATATAGGAGTCCTTGGAAGGGGATGAAGGAGCTGTTGGAGGAGATGAGGGAGCCCTTGGAGGGGGTGAAGGTGCCTTTGAAATTTGTACATCACACCTACAACAGGAACCCTCTTGGAGTTTTTATGTCTATCTGTCTATCTATCTATCTATCTATCTATCTATCTATCTATCTATCTATCTATCTACCTATCTATCTGTCTTGTTTTTCAAGACAGGGTTTCTCTGTGTAGCCCATACTGTCCTGGAACTCAATCTGTAGACCAGGATGGTCTTGGACTCACAGAGATCTGCCTGTCCCCACCTCCAGAGTGCTGGGATTAAAGGTATGTGCCACAACTGCCCAGACAAATCTGTAGCCCAGGCTGGCCTCAAACCCCTGTTTCTGCCTCCTTCAGCAAATCCTACTGGCATTTGAAACCACAACTTGCTTGTTTTTATTTTTAAAGACAGGGTCACTAGCCAAGGTTGGCCTCATGTTCCGTATGTAGCCAAGGGCAACCTTGAACTTCTCACCCTCCATCTCCACAGTGCTCAGATTACAGATCTGTGCCACCATGCTGTATTTGGGGAGATGTGGTGATTGGATCCAGGGCTTCATGCCTGCCAGACAAGCACTCCACCAGCTAAGTGATCCACCCAGCCCACCTTGTCTTTCGACTTACAATTTACAGAGGAATTTGCCTGTGGGAGGCAATAAATGTCCTACTACAAGAACTTTATACATTTGCAGTGTCTTCCACGAATGTGTTTGGAGAATCCAGCACTTTCTGCTGCTAGCCACTGTGGCTCTGGCCAGAGACACAATCATCAGGATGCCCTCCATAGGGGAATGTCCCACTATTTCCTGGTGGCACCAAGAGGTCCCTGAGTTCTGGAGGCTCTGCCAGTGGAGACCACAGGCTTGGTCTGAGGGTATGTCCTCAAAGACACAGTTAATGAGCCTACTCTACACAGGAGGGACAGGACCCTGCCTTCACTCCTGTGAAGGACCTGGTAATGTGCAGAAGAAACCATGCTTCAGTGCAAAGTGTCCGTCCTCTTTGGCCCACTCTCTGGCTCTTGGAGTCCAGCCCTGTTCCGTGTATCTGAGTCATTTTGCAATTCTTTGTAGGTCACGGGTAACTAACTGGTAGACTGATAGATTTCTAAATTACATCATGCCTGTTACACAATCAATCTCCTTCCTCCTTTCCTTGGGGAGAAAGCTTGTATCCATGTGAACTTCATCCCATCTTCCTGGGGAAATGGGCTCCAGCCAGTTAGAGCATCTCCCCCTTTCTCTCCAGTCACCCCAGGTGTGAACTTACTGTGACCTATGGATGGGACAGAGTACAGAATGCTCTTCTCATAAGGTGGCCTTCTAGAAAGAACTGCATAAACTATCATACATGAATGCACCCGAAAGCAAGGACGTGAAGGAATGCCCTGGCATGTCCACGTGGGGAAAGGCAAAGGCCTTGGGGGGATACTCACTCTTGGCTGTTTTCACATGGTGCTAAGGTCTAACACCAGGTACATTCCCTCGCTGTTCTTACATTTGCTTAAGCTAACTGTAAATGTCACCTCATGCTCTGTTTGCTTTAGTAATACAACTGAGAAGTGCTTTGTGCTACTCTTGAGCCTAGAAGCCTCGAGTCCCGTGGTTTGTTCCCACCCAGATCCTGTGATTTTTCAGACTTAGTCTCACTGGTCATGAGGCGGGCTATCATTTTTATGTCTGCATGAGAGTGACGCCTTTGTTTTATCCTGCAATCTGTCTTTTAGAAAATGTGTCACGGGGAAAAGCAAAAATCCTGAAGACAGACGCAGAAAACATGGGCTGCCAAGGGTTAAGCATGTGTTCCCGATTCTTAGCCTGGACCCCAACAGGCCAATCCGTGGGTAGAAACTGGCTGCCCTGTGCCTGCCCTGTCCAGAGTACACTTGGCTCCTGCTTTCCAGGCTGGGCTCAGCAGTTGAGACCTTGTGAAAGAGCTTGGCCGAACTCCAGCCCTCCACACGTGGCACTGTGTTGGCTCTGCCCCATTCTGTGGCAGAAAAAAAACTTGGCGCTCCTAGATGTAAAAATTCCGTTTGGAATTGGAGCTCAAGTCAAAAGAGCCTGTTATGGGTGGCCTTGGGGGAGAGGCCAGGCTCCCCTGGGTCCTCACAGCAGTGGAAAGTAGCTCACGGGGCTATTTTCCTTCTTTCCTTCTTTTTTTTTAGAGAAAGGGTCTCTGACCCAAGCTGGCTTCCAAGCCAACTTGTATTCCTCCTGGATCCTAGTTAGCTTCCTATGGCTGTGATTAAACGCCATGACCAAAAGGTAGTTGGAGAGCAAAGGGTTTATTTGGCTTATCACAGTCCATCGCCGAGGGAAGTTGAGGCAGGAACTCAGTGTGGGAACCCGGAAGCAAGACCTGAAGGAGAAGGCGTGGAGGAGCGCCGCTTACTGGCCCGCTCCCCTTGCCTGGCTCAGCCAGCTCGCTTGCTTCCTTTGTTCTTTTTCGGGAGATTCACTTTCCTCCTCTGCCCAGAGCAGTGTTCAGGGTGGACTTTCCCTGACTCCTTAGGAAGGTTGAGAACCGCTGATAGAGCCCAATGTTACCTCCCCCCCCCCCCCCCCCCCCGCCCCCACCACCTCTCTTCTGTGTGTGTCTGTGTTTTAAGACAGGGTCTCACTATGTAGCTCTCCTGGACCTAGATCTCACTGTGTAGACCAGGTTGGCCTCGAACTTACAGGGATCTGGTCTATAGAGCGAGTTCCAGGACAACCAGAGCTGTTACACAGAGAAACTTTATCTCAAAAAACAAACAACAACAACAACAACAACAAAATGTTGCTCTTCACTAATGTGTGGTAGTGTGTGCACGTCTCCCCGTGACTCCATCACTGACATGGTAGTGTGTGCACACCTCCCTGTGACTTTCTCCAGGACACACGTCTCGTCTGTGTGTTTCTTCTCTTTGTATGAATATCTGAGTTTTTAATTGAGCTTTACATGTTTTTAGGCAGCATCTCAGTATATCATCCAGTCTGGCCTGGAACTTGCTATGTAGACCAGGCTGGCCTCATACTCAAGGAATCTGCTTGCTTGTGCCTCTTGAGTGCTGGAATTAAAGGTGGCATCATGACACCCTTTGCCTTTCAATCTTATTCATCCTAATTACTTCCTAGTAACTTGATTGGCTTCTCTATAGTGAACATCTGAAAACTTGTGAACAATCTCAAGGATATCTAAGTAGAGAGACTAGGGCAACCTTGGACTCACAACTCACTGGAGACTCTGAGAAACACAGGGAAACAAGTCCCAAACATCTTCATCTGTACAGATGTCATTTGTCTAGGAAAGACAGGACTGTGCAACCCAGCGACAGTAGCCCCCGCCCCCTGCCATCATAGCAGCAGTCTTCTGCATCTGTAAACATCTACTCAACATTGAGGTGTCTGTAGTTTCCTTTCCTTATTTTTCTTCAGACAGGGTTTCTCTGTGTGTAGCCCTGACTGTTTGGGAACTTACTTTGTAGAGAGACCAGGCTGCCCTCAGATTCATGGAGATCCACCTGCCTCTGCCTTCCAAGTCCTGGGATTAAGGGGTGTGCACTCAGCTTGTTTTTTTCTTTTAAAAAATTGCCCATTGTATCTGTGTGTGTGTGTGTGTGTGTGTGTGTGTGTGTGTGTGTAGTTTACATGCACTGCATGCGTGTTGGTGTCCCGAGGGTCAGAGGGCTTCAGATCCCCTGGAAATGGAGTTACAGGCCACCTAATGTGAGTGCTGGGAACCGAACTCGGGTCCTCTGCGAGGACAGTAAGTGCTGGGAACTGAACTCGGGTCCTCTGCAAGGACAGTAAGTGCTGGGAACTGAACGAGGACAGTAAGTGCTGGGAACCGAACTCGGGTCCTCTGCAAGGACAGTAAGTGCTGGGAACTGAACTCGGGTCCTCTGCAAGGACAGTAAGTGCTGGGAACTGAACTCGGGTCCTCTGCAAGGACAGTAAGTGCTGGGAACTGAACTCGGGTCCTCTGCGAGGACAGTAAGTGCTTTTAGCCACCGTGTCATCTCTCCAGTCCCAGCTGGGTTTTTTTTTATCCTCAGCAGTTAGTTAAAGTAGATTGAAATTCACTAATCTTTTCCTTGGTGATGGGATGATTCTGGAGTCTCCTTTAAGAAATTAGGCCGCGGTCCAACATTAAAGGAGAGCTGTTCGCACGGAGCAGGCGAATTCCGCATTCTCTGCTTGGGTTTGGAGTCTTGGGATGTGATCTCTGCTGCGCTTCGAGGGGCCCTGTGTGACTTGTTTTCTCAGCTGGGCCACTCCATGTGGCTTCTGTTGTTCCGTCCCTGGCCAGTCTGTCTTTCCCATGTGGATGGACTGTGTCTTGTTGGCCCCTGGGATGACCACACAGAACCCTGCTGTGCCTTTCTGTGCACCTGACACCTGACTGCATAAACAAGGCCGGGGGGTCTAGGACAGTGTTCCCCACCCACCCACCCCATTTTAGGTTCCCACCTCTCTGGTTCTTAGTCTTGAGCTCTGTGAGCAAATGAAGCGACTCTGGCCCCACAGTCGACCTTGGGACACTGTCCTCTCCTGTGTTTTTTTTTTACCCTTCCTTGGTTTCATGGAATTTCACCACTAATTACAGATGGTTTTTGTTTTACTTTATTTCTCTGTGCGCGTGTGTGTCTGTGTTCTGGTGTGCGCGTGTATGTGTGTGTGCATAAAGAGGCCAGAAGACGGCCTTGGGTAACGTTCTTCAGGTGCGGACACCTTTCACATTTTAGTTCTGTCTTCCTTCCCACTGCTCTCCTGGGCGCCACCCTGCTTCCTTCCTGTGCTTGTTTCTCTCTCTCTCCCTCGTTCTCTCTCTCTCTCTCTCTCTCTCTCTCTCTCATCAGTCACATCTTGGCTGTGTGTGAGCTTGGTTTAGAACTCTTCCAAGAGTCAGAATTTAATGTTTCCAGGGTCTTCTATTGTTCGTCTCTTTGAAGGGTTTGTTAGATCTGAATGTACATGTACTTCCGAAGTAATTACTTACACAGAAATGTGATCCTGCAGACGATGCTATCTGGAGGTGGGGCCTGTGGGAGAGGAGAGGGTCACAAAGGCCCAGCCCCTCTTCGGATTTTATGAGCACCCTCATAAGAGACTCCAGAGAACTGTCCGTCTGCTCCTACCACGTGAGGACACCGGGAGGAGGTGACATCTGTGGTTCAGAAAGATGCCTGCTCCAGACAGCGGAGCGACTGTCACTTTGACCAGGGGCTCCTGGGTCCCACAGTCTTTAGGACCATGGCGTTGCTTCCGAGCTGCTGTGTTTTGTTACAGCAGCCTGAGTGGACTGACTCACTTCCGACGTCTCCTTGAGGCGGAGCTCACTTTCACTCTGCCCCCCTGAACACGTGCCTGCCGCGTAGACTGGAGGGTTCTCTGCAGTGCGCTGTACTCACTTACTACACAGGCTCCATCGTCACTGATTTCTAACCTTGTGAGTTTGTAGTATGCTCTTGTTGTGTTTAGCTAGTTAGTTCCGAGGTGTGCTCTCTCTCATATAGTCTGCTATGTAGCTGAGGAGAACATTAAACTCACCTCTCATCCTCCTGCCTCGACCTCCTAAATGCTGATTGACTTACCAATCAGGGGAACCGTTCAGGGTCAACCAGGCATTTTCAGGCTCTCTGTCTCTTATTCAAAGAATTGAAAATACAGGCTCACACGAATCTGCAAGTATCAGGCAATGTTATTTAAAACAAAGCATTAGAACAGGTCACTGACAGCAAAACACAGAGTTGAAAAAGTACCCAGCAGCCCTGGCCCCGGCGGGCCTTCTTTTGTAGAGTTTGAGAGGAGGAGAACTTGGTCAATAGGGGAGGATTTGGGTGGTTTTGTGTTTGTTTTATTTTAACACAGGGTCTTACTGTGTTACTCTGGCTGTTCTGGAACTATGTAAGTCAGGCTGGCCTTGAACCAGAAGGTCCTCCTGCATCTACCTCCCAAGTGCTGGGGTTAAAAGCATGTACCACTATGCCTGGACTACTTTTTTCTTTCTTTTTTTTTATGGTTCTCTATTTCAGTTTTTAAGCTATACAATCTTTTTTTTTTAAATTGTGCACATCCCTTCCCACAGTGCACCTGGTTTTAATCATATGTATATTCAATTATGAATAGGCACAAGATACCAAATAGAGAATTTTTCCTAAAAGTTCAGTTAGAGGACAGAGTTTGCCTTGCTGCAAAGGCCCACCAAACCAGCTGAAACCAGATCAGCCCCTCCTACTGTCACACAACTGGAGCATGATTGCATAGAATCTGAGTTTGAAGATTGTTAAGGAGAGGAGAAACTTATTCCACTGTTCTGAGGGGTTGTGCACACGCTTGATGCCAGGAGTCCTGGGTTGCTATGTGCATTGTTCAGAGTGGGTGTGTGTGCATGGCATGTGCAGGCAGGCTTCCTAGGCCACTAGGTGTGTTACTAGAGGAGAGGTGTGAGCATATCTCAACTTGACTGGAGTCCTAAGCTGGTATTCCCTATGCTTGCCCGACTTCACCGGTTTCCCAGGTGTGCACCACCACACCTGGTTTGTGAAGTGCTGGGCTCTACCTCTGGGCTTCATGCATACGAGGTGAGTGCTCTAGCAACTGAGCTAATTTCCAGTTTTTTTTTTCTCACACTTATTGCATTTATGTAAAATATTTGTTGAGATTTACACCAAAGTTACCATATGGAGAGTTTGTTCATATCTGTTTGAAAAGACTGTCCTGGCCAATGCTTTGTGAAGGTATTCCTGTATCCTTCCTGATATAAAACCACCAAAGGACAGGTCCTAATGCTATGATCTAATCGTCTCCGGAAACAACAGGTTCACTAAATATCTAGTCATCTCTTAATCCAGTCAAGGTCACAGTCAACATTAGCCAGTACAACATTGAGTTATTTCCGAATAAATGTCATAGGTGTAGTTAGATGTTTTTTCCAGTAATTTTGATGATAATTTATTTAGTGTAGATTATCTTTAGATCTGTACTAGTCAGCATGTAATGAATATTTCATTTCTTCTCTAGCCTGACATCAAGACCCCAATGGCTAATGAAGCTAACCCTTGCCCATGTGACATTGGTCACAAGCTAGAGTACGGTGGCATGGGCCAGGAAGTCCAGGTTGAGCACATCAAGGCATATGTCACCCGGTCCCCTGTGGACGCAGGCAAAGCTGTGATTGTTGTCCAGGATATATTTGGCTGGCGGCTGCCCAACACTAGGTATATGGCTGACATGATTGCTGGAAATGGATACACGTACGTATGAAGTTCTGTGCTTAAATTCATGCGAATTTCTGTTGTCCATTTTGTTCCCTTCTGAAAGACAAAACCTAACAGCCTGAGCTGTATTCTCACTTACATTATCTATTTCCTTATCTCAGTGATGGGAACTGGGAACTGCCCTTTGAAATTTAACACTGACCTGGTGGAGCCAACTCTTCCCAACAGAATCCCTGGGCATCAGGTCCCCAGCAGTACCCGGCCCTACAGTCATGCTGGACAGAGGGTCCTCTCCCCACAAAGGGTCCCATCCAGGCATAGGCCAGCACACCTGTGCACCCTCAAGCATCTCAGCCTCAGGGTGGGTTTCACAGATCTTCTTGGAAGATGACTCAGAACAAAAGAAAGTCACACGTCAAGGGTCCTTTAGAGTAAATCAGTGGAAATTTCAGGTGAGTTCCAGCAAAACCTTCCGCTGTGGATGTCACCGGATATCTGATTGCTGTTACTGCACTCCATATGACTTAGCTGATAGTCACAGGGATGTTAGGTCAGACACAGAGATGGTAATGAATAGATTATGAGGGCTGAAGACAACCCAAGAGAATCGGGCTCTGGTCCTGCAGCATTCCAAATCCTCCACAGTGGTGAAGTTCCCATCAGTTTATGGGCCTAGCGCCATCTTTTGCACGGGCAAGGTGGCTTATTTTCTGGGGACTTGGGTTCATAGTGCACAGAAAGCTGCAAGTCCAGGGTGAGCCTTTCTTTTCTCCCCCACTGCCGACGCAGACCTAGCAGACCTATCGAGGGATGAGAAGACGACCTTGAGGAGAGTGGGGCCATTTCCTGGGGGAAGCCTCTAAATAAGCCTATGATAGCCGATGTGGACAGCCTCTCATGCTTCCAACAGCCCTGCGAGGGAGGGATATTACCTTCCCCATACTGAAGACTGGGAAGTCAAGGCCAAAGACAGAGGCTCTTGGTTGCTCTGCCTTGAATCACAGCCACAGCTAACCCGTCCCTTTGGGAGACTGTGGCCCTGGCTCCATCCCTCCTGAGTTGGCTTCTAGGAGAATGGCATGGAGTCCAATGTGCAGTCCTGCCTCTGCCCTCCCAAGTACTAGGATTAGTAATGTCCATGATTTCCAAACTGTGCCAGTTGTCTGTGCTGGGTCCTCTATCATTTGATCATACGATTTGTGCGTGTGTACAATATATAGATGTGTGTGTGAGTGAGGGTTTGTGCTTACTGTAGTGAGACATAGAGGGCAGAGGTCAACCTCTGTTAGTCTTCACTTTGCTTGTTGACTTTCTCTGGCCTGTTCTAGAACGTGCTGTGGACCTTACTCTTGGGGCAGGAAACTGGTAGAATGTGCAGAGGTTGGGGTGGGGCATTACCTTGTCACAGTGACTATTCACATTCTTCAGGGGTGACCTTTGGCCAAAGCCAGTGCTCTGGGTCTGGTTGAGAGGAACAACTAACTCCATGGAGGAAGGAAGGACATTTCAGGGTCTGTACCAGGTCTGTCTCCTTCTGCACTGGAATAGCTCTTGAGAAGCAGAGTCACACCCAAGCTGCTGGATGCTGTGTAGCTGCAGTTGTGGGATCTGAGGCAAAGTGGCTTGGTTCCAGATAACCTTTGATGTAATCAAGGGTGGCCTTCGTGGCCCAGGTTCTTCCTTCCCTCTGCCAAGAATTGGCAACCTAATAAGGCGCTTAATAAACATTAGTCAAAGTGATCAAAAGCTTATTCATGTCCGTATTTTACAGAGCCATCGTCCCAGACTTCTTTGTGGGGCAAGAGCCATGGGACCCAGCTGGTGACTGGTCTACCTTCCCTGAGTGGATAAAATCAAAAAATCCCAGAAATATCAATCGGTAAGCTATCAACAGGCTTGGTTTTGTATGTGACGCAGCCCACAGAGCAGCGGGCTTCACCACAGGTTTCCTCTCCCCGCTCCCTTCCTGTGGGGTAGGGCCTCTTCTGGCCTTAGTCAAAGTCCTTCCAACAGCATGATGGGAAAGTTTTGCTCCAGCACACTGTGAGCTGTGGATGGAGGCTGACACACCTTGTCCCATTGCCCCAGCAAGCATAGCTGCTCACCTCTCTTAGAAGTGAGGAGTTCAAAGTCCTGTGTCCACATAGGTGCTTGTTTGCAAGTGTTAGGACACCTATCCCAAGTGGATCAGCAGTTCAAAGAGCTATTGGGTTATAGAACCATGGAAATTAGCTCAGGGTTCAAGTAGGAATTGGCCCGTAGCTTAAAGGTATCCCCAACTCTCATTCTTCCGTCGCTGCTCAGCCTCACTTCTTGTGTGCTGGCTTCATCCTCAAGAAGCCCCACCTCAGAGGCAGCCCATTCTTCCATAGCCTCTCTCCCAGCAACCTGGAGAGCATCATATTTCCTGCTCCCCTCCGGTTATGATGGCCTCTGCAATCCACCCTGGAAAACCATCATTCAGACCAGGAGATTGTTCTCTGATTGGTCAGGTATGAGCCACAGACTACTGCAACCACAGAGATTTAGTTTACTTCAAATTCCACTATGGAAACAGTGTCATGAAGGTTTCATAGTAACAGAATAAAGATAAATTCTAAGTCAAGACACTTGAAATACATTGGTGGAAACATTAAGTGGTTACAGTAGAATGGAGAAATCTCAGCTGCAGGCCCCAGATGCTAGCTGATAGCATTCTGAGCTCTGTGATTGGTGAATAGGGTTCTATTGAGTTGATGCACTCCAAAGGCTTTTATCTGTTTATCAGGATGTTAGGTTCAGCTTTATCTGCTAATTACATGAGTTAGAGCCAATAGAGGTGGGCAAGGAATGGCTCATTAGTGGGTTAGAGACAGGGATGCATTGTAATTAGGCTCTGGACCTGTAACCGTCCAAGCTCCCCACAGCTGCCCAAGTTTTCGTTTCAAGCAGTCCCTCAGCCTTGCAGCCACAGCTGCTTTCTAGGAATTCTGGTTCTCACCACCAAATAAGTAAAAAAAACCTTCAAGTAATGTCCACGGAGACATCCCGGTCACCATAACCTTGGAGGCTCACGAATCAGCCCTCTCTTTCCATCGCCTTTTCTTTCTGTTGTAGAGAGTTCGAGGCTGTCATGAGGTATCTGACACAACAGTGTCATGCCCAGAAGATTGGCATTGTAGGCTTCTGCTGGGGAGGCGCTGTTGTGCACCATGTGATGATGACATACCCAGAAGTCAGGGCAGGGGTGTCCGTTTACGGTAAGTGCCCAGTGCATTTCCCTCAAGAGAAAGGGGGGTGGGGGAGTGACAGATGCTGCAATACAAAACCTGATGGCGCGAGAGGAACCAGCTTAGCATGGTTTTCTGAATCTGAAAACAGAACTGGGGAGATGGCTCTGTCACACACACACAGACACAGAAAAAGCAAAGTCTATTTTAAAGTACAAACAGCAACTTTCACCTTTAAAAAAAATTAGCAGATTTAAAAAATTTGTATG
Source organism: Peromyscus maniculatus bairdii (assembly GCF_049852395.1). Taxonomy (NCBI): domain Eukaryota; kingdom Metazoa; phylum Chordata; class Mammalia; order Rodentia; family Cricetidae; genus Peromyscus; species Peromyscus maniculatus. The sequence goes on along the minus strand of NC_134866.1, from coordinate 8,650,337 downwards.
GGTATGTTACCTACACGTACGTCTGTGCACCATGTGTATGCCTGGTACCCACGGAGGCAGAAGACATTTGTCAGATCCCCTCCCTAGCTACAGATGGTTGTGAGCCACCATGGGGATGCTGGGAATTGAATCTGCGTCCCCTGGAAGAGCAGCCAGCAACTGCTGAGCCATCTCTCCATCCCCAACGTTTACATTTAGCCAAATGGAAACAAAGATGCTCTAAGCATGAGATAAGAACTCTGTACCTGTTAGCAGCAGCAGCACAGGGAATTTAAAAGCATCCAGACTGAAATGTCAAAAATGATGCAAGAGCCGGGCGGTGGTGGCGCACGCCTTTAATCCCAGCACTCGGGAGGCAGAGCCAGGCGGATCTCTGTGAGTTCGAGGCCAGCCTGGGCTACCAAGTGAGTCCCATGAAAGGCGCAAAGCTACACAGAGAAACCCTGTCTCGAAAAACCCAAAAAAAAAAAAAAAAAAAAAAAAAATGATGCAAGAAAACTGACCACTACTTCAAAAAGCTACACATGCACAAGCAGTTCTCATATGGCTTATGAGCTCTTTGACGTGGCACTTCGTCTGCTATTAGCACTAAAAAAAAACCCAACATATTTCCTAACACAAAAGGAAATATCGTTAGGCACAGCACACACACTTGTCATCCCAATACTTGGGAGACTGAAGCAGGATTGGGATTTTCTGGCCAGCATGAGCTACATAGTGAGAGCCAGTCTCAAACAACAAAACAAATTCAATAAATCACCAGTTGGCCTCAGACATCAGCCCGGGGGGTCTATCGGTGAATTAAAAGGTTGCTCCTGGCGTGCATGTGTCTCTGGCGCCACCTGCTGGCTGCTGTCGTGCAGCCTGTGAGCGGAAGGCAATTGCCGAGTTGGGCACACACAGGAGTTGGGACACATCCACCCACATGTGGCTCTGCTGGAGTTGGGCAGGGAGCACTGCCATCCTTCCTGATGCTTGCTGCCTTCTGGAGAGGAGTAATGGGGGAGAGATGCTGTGTGCTACTTAGCTTTGTTATCACACTGGCAGGAAGCAGGGAAGATTGTTCTTCTCATCTTTTTAAGTCATCATGATCATGTCTGTGTGCACAGTGTGTGTGTGTGTGTGTGTGTGTACCTGCATGCAACAATGCCTGTGTGGAAGCCAGAGAACAACTTTATGTGGGTTCCGGGATCAAACTCAGGTCCTTAGGCTTGTTTGGCAAGTGAGTCCTCTGACTCACTTTCTGTCCAGTCTTCCAACAGTACACGACTTGCTTTTTTCCCAAGCAAACACACCTGGGGGTTGCCTGGGCCTGGCAGGGCAATACTTTTCACTAAAGGATGGACACTGAATTTCATACAGTGACTTGCAGAGCAGACACTACCCTTAGGGTCTTGTTGGATTAATATCCTGGTCCAACGGCTGCTGTTCTTATGAATAAAACTGTCTAGTTCATTGAAACCCGAACAAGTGGGGCCTGCATAGAAACTTCTAGAGCAGTGGTTTAAAAATTTTACCTGATGCAACAGCCATCTCAAGAGGGAGCACCTCTCAGACTGCTGTCCTCACACACCAAGCAGCACACAGCACTAGGTGCAGAGGAAGATTTGGCTAACTCAGTTGCACTTTTAGAGTTTCACAGGTCAGGCTTCTGTGGAATTGCTCAAAATGAAAATAAACCAGCTGGGGAGATGGGTTAAGGCGGTAAAGTATTGATTGCACATCCATGAAGACCTGAGTTCAGATCCCTGGCATCTGTGTAAGAGCCTGCGGGGAGAAGGTTGCATGTCTCTCACCCCTGCACTGGATGGGGGAGACAGAAGGGTCCGTCAGGTTCACAAATTAGCCAGTCTAGAGAAACCTTTGAGCTCTAGGTTCAATGCGACCCTATAGCAGAAGGTAAGATGTTGAGTGACTGAGAAAGACACTGGATGTGGACATCTGGCCTCCACACTTCTGTACCTCACGTGCACAAGACCCCACGTGGTCATGTACATCAACACATGCACATACCCCTCCACCTCACGGAAATCTCTTAATACTTGCTTTACTTTGTAAAACCACACCAAATTCAGGCAGTTTTCTGTGGAAGTCAATCTCTCTCAACTCTTTCCAGGCATCATCAGAGAGTCCGAAGGCATTTATAATTTGAAGAACCCAACGTTGTTCATTTTTGCAGAAAATGATGCCGTGATCCCACTTGAGCAGGTGAGTGGGCAGCCTAATAGCACATGCTGACATTTTTGGAGTAAGTTCCAAAGAGCTGATTTATCACTGTAACTGTTTCCAATGATGAAAATGTACTAAGAATGGAACTTAAACCCAGAATGAGAGCTGAAGGAAATGTTCCCAACAGCCCATTCAGTGAGAAGGAATGGTCTCCACAGTAACCCACTACTGGTTACCATAAAGTCAGATTTATTAAGACCAGGAAGTTGATAAGGAAAAAGTCTAAGTTAAAAGCAGTCATTTGTAAATTAGCCTTTTCAACAGTCCTCAGCTTAAGAAATTTGGTTTAATTTTACTATAATGCAAAAGCATTACACAGGAGACCAATTTTGAATTCGGTTCTTTTCCTGGCCTAGCCACACCTGCATGTGGTCTCATGTTGACAGCTGGGATGAATTATGCGTCCCCATCAGCCCTATGGTCACCAGGGGAAGCAGCAATGGTCTCACTGTGCTCTGCTGGGGTGGGATGGTCAGCAGGGCAGCTGTGCTCAAGGTCCCCTGCCTGGTGCTGGGGGACTGGACCCAGCAGGCTCACACATGCTGAGTATGTGCTCCACCACTGAGCACCCCTTACACAAAGGACTCGTTACACAGACCAGGCTGGCCTCAGAGACCTGCCTGCCTGTCTCTGCGAGGGTAAAAATGTCCACCACCATGCTCAGTGTACTTTGGACCTATCGTATTTTTAACTTAGAATGGATCTGTTGGGTCTCAGCCTTAGGGTAAACAAAGGAGCTTCTGTAATTGGTGTAGCATCATCCTTATGTTGCTCTGCAACCCGACAGGGGCCAGGAACTGTTGAAGTCAATTCAGAAGCCGTGAAGCCTGCTCTCTAGGTAAAGCACGATGTCAGCTCAGGGTTAAAGTCACAACACCTCACTTTATTTCTTTGTGCACTAGGTCTCTGTGCTGACCCAGAAACTGAAGGAACACTGCGTAGTTAATTACCAAGTTAAAACATTTTCTGGGCAGACTCATGGCTTTGTGCATCGGAAGAGAGAAGACTGCTCCCCTGCTGACAAGCCCTACATTGAGGAGGCGAGGAGGAATCTCATTGAGTGGCTGAACAAGTTCATTTAACAGCACTCAAGCACACGACAGCTGTCAATCACGTCTGCCTGGACACAATTAACCATCTGATTTCTTACTTTACATAAAATATAGAAATGTTAAAATTTTTTCTGAAACATAGCAGAAACTAAGCGAAAAATACTTAACGCACAATAGAAACTTTTAATAAATGCTCATTACCTGAAGACTTCAAATGATAGTGTAACTGTAATTATTAGGGGAATCTAGGGCCATTCAGGGACCAGCTGGGTTCTCAGACGTGGCTTTACATTGTTAACTGAAGACTGTTAAAACAAGTCATGTGCAAAGCCAGGAAGATCACAAGTTGTCAACTAGGTAGGTTAAACCTCCCCAGATGTTTATGGGCTTTGGTGAAGCTCAATGCCGCCCATATGCACTTTGGTGTGAGTAGTGTTGGAATTCAGCTCCCACAGACCCAATTATTCAATCTAATAAACTGACTTTTTTAATTTATGAATTTGTAGCTTCTCTTTTAAACAAGCGTCTGTGTCTGTATGTGCCACACAGGTGGAGGTCAGAGGACAACTAACGGCAGTCTTTACCACGTGGGTCCAAGGTTCAGTCTGCACCACCTGCAGGCCTTTTTCTCTGACAGCAACGCTACGACTAGCTATCATCCTGCTGTGTCCCACACTCTCCCCAAGCACCGGCACTGTGTCCAAGACTGGGCTCCAAAGGGCCGTTAAACCGGTGGAGGTGGAGGAGGAGGAGAGAGCCCATAGCCTACCTCTGCAAGGAATGAGGCTCCAGATGTCATCAACAATGTCCTGCTTTTCCTGGGATCCCCCCTGAAACAGGGAATGCCAGGTTGCCTGGGTGGGCCTTGACCCCCCAGGCTTAAGCAGTTATGTTACATGAGCCAAGAAGGCACCTGTGCCTCAACTGTCCTCTAAGCACATGCTACAGGCACAGTGCTGCCCATGCCAGTTCTGACTGGCACATGAGCTAACTGGCCACTGTCCAGCAAGCCTGGGGGCATGTGAGAGAGGATTTGGTCTCCGGCACTGGTGTCATCAGTCCTAAAGTGTTTGTACAACCCAGGAGCACCCTCATGGACCTCTACAGTCAGGACCGCTCTGCTTCCTGACGGGGAGTTCCTGTCCCGTCAACTGCAGAACAAACCCTGACAACAGGACCGCTAAGCTGTGAAAACAGTATCTGTCGTCTGTATCTGCTTCCTTACACGGTTAACTGCAGATGCAGGATGCTTACAGACATCTACTAACACAGAGGCCGTGAGAAGGTATCCCGCACTGAGCTCTGAACAAGGGGCACGGTTACCAAAGAGCCGCTTTTATTCCAGCATCACAGGCTGAGGACCAGTGGTCACTGCAGATGCGCACAACACACCCTTTATTAGTCAAGTGGTGGATGGTACATTTTATTCTTCAGACTCTCCAGGCTTACGGATGTCATCAATCTTCAGAATCATTCTAACCATCTGTGTGGCAAGAGAGATCTGCTGCTTTTTGCCAATCAAGGTTTCTATGACATGCTGGTGCTGCATATCTGAAAAACAAATACAGGAACCAGTGGTCTCAGAGCAGGCAATTTACTGTCAACAAGCAGTTCAACTCATGTAGTCATCACAAAGCTACATGTAGCAGGCTGTAGTGTGCTTATCCGTGCTCCTAGTTACTGGGGAGGCTGAGGTTCAAGGTCAGCATGGGCAACACAGCAAAATTCCACTTCAAAAGCAAACATGGTTTAAGATTGCGCCATTTGTCAGTCACGGACAGAGAGAGGCTCACGGGGCCCCATCTCTCCCTGCTATCTACTGAGCCCTGGTGGACTCTGGGTGATCTATGTCTTCAGTTGGGAGAGAGCCCACTGGGCTCCAGTGGACAGTTTTACAAACCTATGGTCATAGAGACAGTCCTGGTTAAACTCTAATAGAACTAAAGGCAGGAATGTGGGAAAAAGATTTATAAAACAGGGTCTGGGGGCAAGAATTCATCATATCTGCATCTATATCAATATCAAAGTGTTAAACAGTGAAGTAAATAAAAACTATATCTGTAAAAAGAAGGGCTGGAGATGGCTCAGTGATTAAGAGCATCAAGTGCTCTTAGAGAGAATCGGAGTTCCCAGCACCCACACAGCAGCTTACACCCATCCAGTTAACTCCAGGTCAAGGGGATCCCAGTGCCCTCTTCGGGTCTCCAAGAGTAGCAGACACACAAGTAGTGCACTTAAATTCATCCAGGCAAAACACTCATGCACACTAAAGAAAAATTTTTGAAACAGGGTTTCTCTGTGTAGCTCTGGCTGTTCTGGAACTCACTCTGTAGACTAGGCTGGCCTCGAACTCAAGAGCTCTGCCTGCCTCTGCCTCCTGAATCTGGGATTAAAGCCACCACCACACTGCTAATAAATTTTAACAGATAAACAAAATCCAAAACCCAAAATCCCAGCTGTAGCAGTCAATTGGTTCCAATTTTCCCCATGTCATCTTCAGATGAATTTCCTTAGTACTGAGGGCATGCTTACATTGGAAAATGGTAGCAGAACTGCCAGGGCTCATGGGTCAGTCATGGGACATGACATCTCCAAGCACCCAGAGGCACAGCAGTGAAATCATGTCTCTGCAATGTTCAATCAGTAGACACTTCATGTCAGAATATCAACACAAGTTACTTTAAGAGTTGTTATTTGTTTTGGATGCTGGAGTTGCTATTTCATAAACTGTCAAGTCCTGTGGTTGAATTCATTGCAGGAATGTAGGCATGGTCTATTAGTAAAGTAATGTAATGAAGTTCCACCAAGTTAAATGTCTGCCACTTTTTCAACAGCTGAACTGCCAAGCTGCTCGTTATAAATCTACCAAACTCCACAGCCACAGAACAGCCAGTGGCATGCTGTGAACAGAACTACGCTGTACGGAATCTGACAGCCATCTGTGTGAAGGAAGACCGTCCTGTACTGTAGTAAAATGAGTGTAGTGTGTCACTAAGACTAGGTCCCACAGCAATCAACTCAAATACTCAAACCAAGAACTTAACTAGCCACGTGCATTCAAGAACTCACATCAGACAGCCTTGTGGTATGTACTACTCCACACAGTAAGAGCACACGCTTTCCAAGTCAGTGGAAACCTGGGTCACTCACAGAGCCCCAGAAGACAACTCACCATTTGTGCCCTTGTGCAAACAGTCAATTCCAAGGGCAGGGTTGGACTCCTTCACTTGTTTGGCGCGGACTTCAGTCATGGTCTGGATGGGATTCATGCCACTGTTTTCTGAAAGGGCCATGGGGATGACCTCCAAGGCATCTGCAAAAGCTCTCATGGCATACTGCTCCAAAGTCGGGCACTGGAAGGGCACAGGGGCAGTGAGTGCACTTGGCAAGAGCCAACCTGACCCAACCACAGTTCCCTAAGTATGCACTGGAACACTTAGGACATGCTTAATAAACCACGGTTCCTTTATCTACAGGATGAAGGTGGTGGGATATAAAACATGCCTGAACCATAGACATAGTAGTTCTCACTGCGATTCTGCCCGTTACCTTATCTGCTTCTTTACTGACTGCCAGAGCGCAGGATATTTCAGCAGCCCCTCCTCCATATACAACCCGATTGTCTCGGATGAGGTTCCGGATGACACACAAGGCATCGTGGAGGGATCGTTTTGCTTCTTCAATGATCTGGGGAGAAGGTCATGTCTCAGCACCTCATGCAGTTGGAGCAAGACCCTGGACCAACTGAGCCACCTCCCAGCTCAAGGACGGATTCTTACCATCTTGTTTCCTCCTCTGATGAAAATGGTCACAGCTCTCGAGTTCTTACACTGCTCAATTACCAGCATTTTGTCTTTTGTAGTGCCAAAGGAGATCTCTCGCACCACACCAGCAAAGCCCAGCTTCTCAGGGGTAAGCTCTGAGAACCTGGGGACGATCCGCCCTCCTGTTGCAATGGCGATCAGCTATTAGAGGACAGACAGATGCGATCAATGCTAGTGAACTTCCAGAAGCAGACCACAAATGAACCACATGCAACTTAGGACCACCTTGTTCTGGGATGGGCAAAGTTTCAAGGTTCCTGCAAATTGTCTTGCAGCCCAACAGGCTCTGAGGGGCTGGTGCTACCCAGCTCTTATCATAGTCAACTTCCAACTCAGTTCTTTACAGTCTGGGTGGCCTGGTCTGCAAACCCAGCTCACACGCCCCCACAGCACAGCAGGCTGCAAAAGGAGAAGGGAAGCAAAGCTTGCCCAGCTCAGGGCTTAGGAGAGCTCTTCCTATTCTGCTGCCACTGAAGGCACAGCACCAGGTTTCCTGCCCTGAAAGTCAAGAGGGAAGCCCAGAGAGCTCATTCTACAACACACTGTCATTCAAATAAAGATGATTCTAGAATGTTCTTCCACAGTTACTCTTTCTCTAAGTTGTTGCTTTTTGGTGTGCGATGGTTATTTCAGGCAAGCTGTCAAAGTGGCACCCTAATACAGGCATACATTGCAGGTTCACCCCACACTCAGCAAGGGCTCTGAATGTCAGCCTCCTACCTCAATCTCAGGTCCTCCTACCCAGCGAACTGCAGGGAGGGCATTCTGAAGAAGTAAATGATTGGCTTCATCATCAAAGCCCCACTGGCAAATAGCCAGGTTAGCACCAGTTTCTTTAATCTGGGAAAAGAAATGCCACAACTCTTATCAATAACAAGCAGTTATTTGTTCCTCATTACATGACCTGAAAAAAACAAAGGGGGAGACGCAAAGCAGTGTGTGTGAAGTCCATGCACTGAAAAGGAACAGGAAAGCACAGAGAGAAGAAATACACAAGTGTGCATCTTCATCTGCTCCTTCCAGTACTAAAACACGTACCAACAGAAACCACTCTGCTCGCCAACTGTGCTTTAAATTCCTCTTACTCACAGCTCTCGCTTGCTCCACTCAAGCCCAGGAGAGCTGCTAACCAAAGGCACAGCTAAGACGCCAAACTCTCAAGGAAGTTCAGGGCAAACCAGCTGCTTTCCTATTATGCCATTTGGTTTTTCTTACAGTACTTATTTTTACAACTGATGCTGAACACAGGCTGCACTGCATGTTATTTGTAGCTCCGTGACAAAGTCCCCAGATGCTAATTCAGTTACTCCTGAGGAGTTGGTTCAGAGAGCAGCACAGGACTGACCTGCTCAATCATCTCTTCGAACTTCTCCTTTTCGTATTTCTGCAGGGCTTTGTAGTCCTCCACAGAGGTCACATCCAGCTTGTGCTTTGTCTTTGGTTTAGGTGGCTCAAATGGACACGTGAGAATTGCAATCTTAGCATTCTCCACTCTCTATGGGAAAGCAACAACACTGTAAGTAGAGGGTTTTAGTTCCGAGCAGTGGGAAAGTGCAGGAGCACTAACTTACTTTTGGCATCTGTGGGTGACTGAAGTCCTTATCAACGATCACACCCTTTATAAGTTTCGTGTCCTCCAGCCTCCCACCCACTTTGCCTTCCACTTTGATGAGCTCAAAGTCGACGTCTCTTCGCTCCATGTCTGCCACAGTGAGGACGGCATTCACAGCGATTTCAGCCATTTGTCGATGGCAGCTGTTCACCCTGAGAAAACACACACCTTTCTCACATTCCTTACACAACTGCAGTAACCAATCCAGCACGTCATGCAACTCAATGGGTCTAGGAAAACCAGTGCTCCTTCCTTTCCAAGTTCAAAGCAGACCGGGGACAGTAACGGCCTAGGCAAAGCAATACATCTGAGCTGTGCAAACCCCTTATGATTTGAACCAACTCTACTTCCAAGTCTTGACACCTACATGTACTTTGATTTTCCTCTAAAAAGGCATGAATCATCTGGTGGTGGCCAGGTCCACCTTAGAGCAGGATGCTCAGTTATCTACTCAGATACTAACTACATTCTAGCCTTGTTTCTGTTCTGGTTATCTGGTCCTTTGCTGCAGGTGCTCAGCTTTCCTGGGTCTTCTCAGACACTGAATGAGCAGTCCTTAGGAACTTCACAGCTCAAATTTATTGCATTTGCCTTTTATTGAGACCATTTCTTCTGCTAAAATTACCAGATACATAAAAACTTCAACAGCTCTGCATTTAAATACTGCTCACAGCGTTAGGTGATTTAACCAAGAGTTCTAAGGCTGGCAAGGTAGCTCTATGGGTCAAAGCGCTTGCTGCCAAGCCTGCTGACCAACCTGGTAGGAGAGAACAGACTCCCACAAGTTGTACACGCACACACAAATGTAAAGAGTAATAACGGGGAAATGAGAGGACAAAAAGGAGGAAATAAAGACAATTACCCCATTTTCTCTCACATGTGGAATATTTACATTGAAAAAAGTGGTATCAAGCAGGAGGGGACAAACAGGAGCAAAGTACAAGGAAACACTTATGAAATGTCATAACTCTGTGTGTAGTTATGCTTTCGCTGGGTTTTAATGCCATATTTCGGCAGCAGACTGGAGTTTCAGCCACTGTAGAGAGGAGCACCCCTAGGCTGAGACCACTTAACCTTCAGGGGCAGGAGCAGACGTTAGGAAATAGTGACAGACAGGAAGGAAGGTCAATGTTAGGGCCATCCTCCTACTGACATGACATTAAAACTTTAGAGCAGTCCATCTGCTTATTGAATAAAAGCACAAATGCTTCCCCAGAGTGACTTCCTAGTGAAGAGGGGAGGGAAAAGTGTTGGAAGAACTTTATAGGCAGAGTGACTTACTACCTGGCAATCCCACTTCCAACAAAAACAGGAAAGCAAGCAAAACCAACCCAAACAGCAGCAAACCACACTGCTCTACTGGTAGGACACGTACACTTTGGAGCCCAGCGTGGTTTTTGCAGTCTGAATTAGGGGTTCAGGGTCGTTTATGTCAACAAGCACATGATCACTGATCTTGTCCAGGTGATCTATAGCAATTCGGGCAGCCTGTTCATAGCCGTCGGCAATTCTGATCGGGTGGATGCCTCGGTCCAGCAGCTGCTCAGCTTCTTCCAACAAGGCACCAGCCAGGACTGCAAGCAAGACAGCAGACCACCAGTTTAAGTTACAAAACTAAGAAAGTTCTAGAATTGGGCTGGATGTAACCTTAGAAGCTAGGGCTATGATGGAAAGGGAGGAGCCTCCCCCTCTTAGTTTTGATCATAGTCAAGGTCTAGTAAGCTGCCCCTTAAAGATGAATTTGATAATAAAAACTTAGGCAAGCTGGGGCAGTGAGATTGGTCTGTGGTTTAAGACACTTCCTGACAATACTGACAGCACTGGAATTCACATAGTAGAATGGACTCCCAAAAGTTGTCTTCTGATTGTCCTATGACCCTCCTCACAATAAATGTACAAACAGAAAGACGTAGGCCACATGCAAGAACAATACTTTAAATGGATAGTAGCAAACTGTTTTCTGTGGCCAGGGACTTCTGCTTGGTGAGAGTATCCTGGCTTGTGGAGGGCTGCTGAGTGCCTGGTCCCTAAGCAGCAACCCGTCTCCCTTCCCCTCTTGGTGACAGAAATGAGTTTGGTTTTGCTAATTTAAAACCTGCTGCATTCCATGTATACCTACAGCAGTGCTTGGGAAATTAGGGCAATTCCAAGAGTGTTGAATAAATGACTTTAAATTGGTTGCAGCAAAGCTAACTCTGCATATATTAATGCGTTTCATCTCCTTTGATCTGTAAAGCAATTACAATTAGAATTATTTTTGTATATATACACAAGCATGCATGGGTGTGGAGGTGAGGGATGACCAGCTGGAGTCAGCTCTCTCCTGTTACCATGCAGATCCTAAGGATCAAACTTAGGCTGGCTAGACGAGCCATCTTGCTGGCCCTCAAACTTTGGATCATTTTGAAGATTCCCAATCTCAGGGGAAAAATGCTAAAAACAGTAAAACAAACAGGATACTCCCTGTTTTCTTTTCAGATGCATACACCTTTTCCAGTTAACTCTTTGAGAATTAGGAGCAGGAATCAAGGCATGCCATTCCCCTTCTATGTTTTGGTATGACAACCTGGGCATTCTCTGTCTAACCATGATAGATAGAGCCGTCAGCTCAAGGACAAGAACACTGATATGATATAATGCAACCCACAATCCAATTACCTCCTCCACATTTATCTTAACAACCTTTAGCTTAAAACCCAAATGGATCAAAAGCACCCATCAGCTGTCCTATCTCACTGCTAACTCTCCCTGCCTCCTTCCTGTTCTTTCCCAACACTTACTTCTCCAAGTCTGTCCCACTTGTGCTATGTGTTCCCCTACTCTAGTCTGTCCCACTGTCCTCAGGACCTGACACAGAAACATTAGCTCGTGTGCTGCTTCTAAACAACCTCTGAAGTTAGAAAGGCTGTTTCTGGGGCTGGAGAGATGGCTCAGAGGTTAAGAGCGCCAGCTGCTCTTCCAGAGGTCCTGAGTTCAATTCACAGCAACCACATGGTGACCCACAACCACCTGTAATGAGAGCTGGTGCTCTCTTCTGGCATGCAGGTGTACATGCAGACAGAACACTGTATACATAATAAATAAATAAATCTTAAAAAAGAAAGGCTGTTTCTTTTCTTACCAACCACTCCCGTGGTTCCATCTCCAATTTCATCATCCTGGGATTTGGACAGTTCGACCATTAGCTTGGCAATCTGATGATCAACATCCATCATGCTTAAAATGGTGGCACCATCATTTGTTACAGTTACATCGCCATCCTTATCTACCATCATCTTATCCAGCCCTAAAAGACAAACGTTCAGAAGGAAGTTGGACAAAATAATGTGTAACCAGTATTGTCAACTACTACAGGGGTTAGAGAGAGCATATCAAACAATTCTTACCATAAAATTCATTGGAAACAAATAATTCAACACATATAAAACACCCACCAAAGACATCTTTCCATCAGCTAATTGAAACTCTACACTGGAAACAGTCTAAGTGTCTCAAATCAAAGAAATGCAGATTAACCACCATATACAGAACACTGTTACATACAGTACTAACTCAAGACACAAGTGTGCTCTGGAACATGCTAAGGAAGTGAAGAAAGGCCTATCTAAAGTTGTGAGCACACTGTAAGTATAAGCCCGGACACTCAGAGCGGCTTGGCTGAACGGAGCTGAACTAAGCTGGAAGACTGCTCCACTGCATTTCTGAAGGTGTTACTGACTGTACAATGACTTCAAACCGTTATTATTAAAAATATCCATGGTTCTCTCACCGTTTGGTCCCAGTGACGTCCTCATTGTGTTTGCTACAGCTTTTGCAGCCATGATGTGAGACTAAATGAAACAGAAAAAGCAAATTCACAGTTACATGTCACTTCAAGTTGATGTAAATGAGGAGGGAGGCCTTGGGATGTAATTTCTAAAATCTAGAAATGTCCACACCAACAGCGAGGTCTGACTTGAGCAGTCACACAGCTATAAGCTTTAGTGTCAAGAGCTTTGTGTCTCGCATTTTCAGCGTGGGAAGGAGGCAGGCTGTCTCCATTACTGAACTCTGAGAACACAATGTCCAACTGTAAACACAGAACACCTTCCGTTTTCACTAAAGCTCACTGTAGAGATATACGGCATTAACCCCACCCACACAGGAGAGCCACCCTTGCTAACATTCTTAGCAAACACTATTTTCAAAAGTCAAGTTCTGAATGGGGCACGGGACCTGGAGACTGTTCTAAAATTAAAATATCTTCCACCTGAAGTCCTCGAACAATGACAGACCACACTTGGTGTGAGAGACACTAGAGTGCGGCTGGAGTGTAGCTCACTGACAGTACTGCCCAGCATGCACAGGACAGGGCTCAGTGGTCAACAGCTCCTGCAGGAGACCCAGGTTCAGTTCCCAGCACCCACACAGCAGCTCCCAACCGCCTGGACTCCAGTTCCTCTTCTGACCTCCAGAGGCACTAGAGCGCACCATACATACATGAAGGTACTCCACATACACATAAAATAAATAAATCTAAAAAAACCCAAAACCAACACACAGACATCTCATTATTACACAAATCTGCCCTTTGTCTTTAATCAACAGCAAAGTTACACGCATAACATTGTTTAAAAGTAATGTCTTTTCTGATTTATTTTCAGTCCATGTTTGATCTGTATACCTATTTTATATACACCTATACCCTGGGTCATGTAGAACTTCACAGGAGAAAAGTGTATGTGACCCATACCCACATATGCATTATGGTCATGTGACCTTCACCCACAGCAAGCATATGGTACTTTCTGTCACCTTGGCTCGCTCAGAACGTCAGAAGTTCTACAAGACCAAGGGCCAACTACATGCCCCTAAACAGATGAACCTCAATATTCAAAGGGGCTGACCCAGGACACCCAATCTTACAGCACCCATACCACTATCCTCATAGGCTGAGATCTTGATCCCTACACTCCAGGAACACACTCCGCAGCTTCACTGCAATATCTGGTCTGGTTCGTTAGTCTTCACTGAAATTCTTCTACCTCAGGTGTTAACGACAGCAATCTGCCCACACCAGAATTCACATCAATGTCACTAAAATATTAGCTGTACAAGTCTGAAAGGACCCTTCCCTGTTCCCAGACGTGCCTGGCTCTCATTCCCTTCAATGTCATGATCTTTTATTCTTGCCACCACCAACTCAGGTCAACATCACCCTACAGAATTCCAAAGCCATATCCCCTCCACTTCCTATTTGCTAATTAACTCATTTTCTAAAGAGTCCTTCAGAAACAATTCCAAAGGTTTAAAAGGACTCTTGTGCCTTCATACTGAAGTTCAAAGGCAAAGCACTCCAGAGCACTCCTCAGAGTTTCTCTAACTCATCTTATCCCCAAGGTGCAGGTGGATACAAATTTCTCTAACCACAGAAATCTTGGCTATTTTCAGAGCTGTGCAAGTACACAAGTTCATGAACGTCTCCTGTCACCCTCAATGGCTGACTACAAAACACCAAGTTCATTTTTGTCTTTGCAAACTCTGGTGACTCTTGAAATGCACTCTGACAGTATGTATTCATAATGGGCCTTTTGAATATCCACCACAGGGAAATGTCTCTCTGGGTGCTCAAGGATATTTCTGGTTGGCCAAACGGGTATATATTGAGCAGAGACCAAGAGTTCAACACCACACACAGAACAAGCTTCTACTACAAATAATCTGGCCCTGAATGCCAAGGCTAAGCTCACTGCTCTGCACCACTGGCTTTGACTCAGGTAGACTGAAGTCATACCTTCTCTATCATAGTAGCTGTGAATTTTTTGGCAATTTCCCTATGACAGTGTCCCTAAGTGCCTAATTCTGTAAACAGACCTATCCCGAGTGAGGACCACCTACAACAGTCCATGCAGTTAGCAAACGGCTGACACACTGTTAACATTAATGACATTGGCAAAATTTCTGCCTGTTGGAATGTTACTTCATCTGCAAGTCCCCTGCGGTGTGTGGGGTGTGGGGGTTGGAATTGAATGCTCTGTCCACTTCATCAGCCACTTCAATACACTGTCAAGTCCTTGGCACGACAGAAAATCTCCACTGAGAAACCAGATCCACAGAGGCTGTGTAACTGGAGTCAGTGAGGAGGTGCATTATTTCTTAATCTGTTTAAATAAAACCCTAACACTGGGTGAACAAGGACACCTCAAACCTGGAGGCATGACTGGTACTCGTCAAACCTAAGACGGGGGCTCCCTCCTTCCTCTGCGTTTTCTGTGGCAACGCTGGTCAGTGACATTCCTTTCTCATCTGGGTCCCAAGCTCTGGGTCTTGGCCTTCTTCATTCCTTCCTACCCGACAATTCGGCTCTGCCTTCCCTCAGGACAACTGCTTTGTGTCCCTGTGACGGGGGTTCAAGAGCGCCAACTTTGGGGAAACACCCTAATTTGCAGCCAACCATGCTCCACTGAAACTGTCTCCTTCCGTTCCCAAAATAGGTGTTTTCTGGCCCAAGAGCATTTACCGTCTCCTCCGAACACAAACAATGCCCTGGCCCTTCCAAACACGTGCGTGCGCACCGGGGAGTTCCTTCCATCCCCAGTGGGCAGACATCCTTCCTGCACGCGGAGAGCACACGGCCCGTCGCTTGCCCCCCTTTCTGACGCTTTTCCCATTTTTCCTACCACTGCGGACGGGCGGCACCTGTCCCGAAGGACGTGCCGTTTGCAGCCGCGCGGCGAGGGGCCACACCTTCCTCCCGTCCCGGGGGCCGCAGGCCGGCTCCCCAGGTGAGCTGGGGGATGATGCGGCCCCACCCCGCCTTCGGGTAAGGCCTCCTCCCCGCGCCCTGAGGGTGGCTGTGCACCGGAAGCCCGGAGCGGCCCCCACGGAGCCGGGGACTCTCCGGCCAGCACATGGCCGAAGTGCTCCCCGGCCAGCGCAGGCGCACAGGGGCGCTCGGAGCGGCCGCCTCCCTTCATCATCCCGCGGCCTCGCGTTCCGGGCCGTTACCTTGAGGGCCTCAAGCCCCATGAGGCGGGACTTGCGGTCCTGATCCTTGATGATGAGGAAGGGGCGCCCATACTCATCGAAGGCGAGGGTCCCCACGGACGCCATGGTGGGCGACGGAGCACAGGCGCTTCCCAACAACCGGCAGGGACCACTCCGGAATAGAGAAGGCGCCTCCCTCTCGCGAGAGGACCCAAAACCTCGCGCGCCTGCGCAGTACTGGCCGCGCGAGACTTTTTTCCCCCTGTGACTTTTTTTTAACGCCCGAGAGTACCTTCTGGAATCCGCTCTTGGAAACTTCTATTACCCAGGAAGCTGGGGGGGGTTATTCCAAAACTCGGAAGGCAACTTCTAGAGCCCAAATACTAGTGCTAATACTAGATCCAATTCGGTTATTTATTCAAGGTGTTGGTTTCGGAGAGTTTTCGGATACAGAGTCGCAGCGGGGAACTCATTTCCTTAGGACGTTT